>NC_064812.1:16111255-16474443 GCF_023721935.1 Panthera uncia | reverse complement strand
ATCTTATATACATATATACATATATATCATATATATGATATATATATCATAAATATATGTATGATATATATGATATATGTATATATGTATATATATATACATCTATCTATATCTATATATCTCACTCTGCACTTTTCACTTTTCTGCACTATATATATCACTCTGTACTTTTCCTTCATAGCAGTTAAATCAGTTTGTGATTCAATATTTAGTTTTGCATTATTTGATTGATTAGACTATACCCTCTATGAGGGCAGAGATTATGTTTCTTTTTTCCCAACACTTAGGCCAAGTGCTTAGACCCTCATGCTTGACACACAGTAGGTGCTCAGTGGATAATTATTGAATGTCAAAGAGGTATGTGTGGGAGAGAAAAAGACTGGGCCTTAGGAAGGGGCTGCAACAAGGAACAGAAAGGCCAATCCAGATGTCTCAACCCAATGTCTTTGGTTGCTTCTCCTTTCTCTGAAGACCAGACCTCTATGCTTCCCTGTTTACTTAGTAGGTAAGAGGAGGCCACCAGACAGCTGCTTAATTTACATCACTTCCATTTAAGAGACTGACTCAGACTGAGTTAGACTCTGTTAGTCCCAGTTCCCAGGTGAAAGAATGTGTTAGCTGCAGTTGGTTCAGGGGTCCAGTCCTGGTCCAGTCAATACTGGTGAGGGGCTGGAGTATGAGGTATGCTGGTAAGTGGTATGCTTAAGGAGTCACATAAACTGGGCAGCTACCCCAAAATATGTCCCCCATAGCCTATACATAGAGTCACTGTCAAAAATAAAAATTAACCTGCAAAATGTGCTAAAAAGAGAGAAGAGACAGGTGGGGCCAGGTAGCTCAGTGAAAGCAAAGAATCCTCACCAAGCAATAGGGGAATGGGTTGTTAGCTTGTCTCCCTGGATCAGATTTTTAGACTCTAATCCCAAGGGCCTGAAAAGGCCAAACATTCCCAAGACTGATTTCCTGGCTGGCTTTGGATGTCTCATGCCAGTGGAGGGGAGAAAATCAGATGGACCGGTGCCCAGTCTGCAGAGAGGAGCTGGCTGGCTCCGGTATGGGTTGGCATTATCCAGATCTCCTCTGACTAACATGGAGTTGTTGACAATGAGGGAGGGTAGAAATTCCTAAAAGAGAGAGACAGGGAGCCCGAAGAGGCATGGAGCTCTCAGGATGAGAGTCTGCCGTGGAATGAACCTCCTGGGCCATGGGCGTCCCTACTACTCTGTGAACTCTGAGAGAGCAGGGCTCTGTCCCTGTTCCTGATTCTATAAATGACAACTTATGAGGCCAGAAGATATAACAGCAGACACAACATGACCTCTGCCATCATGGGACATAGTCTAATGGAGAGAGAGACAAAATCAAGTTGTTATAGGACAGTGTGGTTGGTGACTGATCTGAGAGGCATCAGGTGCTGAAGAGGCACAGGGATGGGGGAGAAGGCTCCCTGGAAGAGGTGATATTTAAGTTGGAACAAAATGCATTGGATTTTTCCAGGTGAATGTGGGTCATGGTGGGGAGAGGAGTGAGGAATGGGATTTCAGGCTGAGGAAATAGTATTTACAAAAGCCTACAGATGAAAGGAGCATGGTGTCAGGCAGAAATTACAAGTTGTTCAGAAGTCTGGAGCACTGACCAACGGGCCTTCCTGCCGTGGTGCTATGTGTGTTGTGCTATTCTCTCATTGTGTCATGGATGGGAACCTACAAATGGAAGGCATCCCAAATATCATGGGCTTTGGTTTCTATGAGCACAGAGCATGAGGGAGTCACATCTCAGTTACCTCCTCTGTAAACTGCCTCGACAAAGAGTGTGAGATCCATTTTCTTTTTTTTTCCAACGTTTTTTATTTATTTTTGGGACAGAGAGAGACAGAGCATGAACGGGGGAGGGGCAGAGAGAGAGGGAGACACAGAATCGGAAACAGGCTCCAGGCTCCGAGCCATCAGCCCAGAGCCTGACGCGGGGCTCGAACTCACGGACCGCGAGATCATGACCTGGCTGAAGTCGGACGCTTAACCGACTGCGCCACCCAGGCGCCCCTGAGATCCATTTTCAAATGGCAAGGAGTATCACTGCTTCTCTTGGGCTCCTCTGAGTGCTGTGCTGGAGGCTGCACTGTCAACACGCTTTGGATGGTTGAGTTGTTCATTTGACCAGATCTGTTTTTTAGAGCTATTCTCACGTCCTGCCCTGGTGTGTACCTGACCTGCTCATCAGTGCCCCTGGTGGTGCTAATGCCATGGCCTTCTCTCTGTCCCCACAACCTGCCCGAAACTACTTCTGGTGGTTCTGAAAATCTAGGTGCACGGAGCTTCACTTCTCTGGGTATGGGGGGTAGTCCGTTCTGTCATTGGTGACTGTGGATCAGCAGGGTTGGTTGGCAGGGTGGGGGTCCCCTCTCTCCTGCTGCTCTGGGCATACCACCCCTGGAGCTGCAGGACAGACGTAGAGAGGGCCAAGATGGAAGAAGACAACCTTCTCTGCTCTGGGAAGTGCACTCTTTGTCAAGGCTGAGGAAGTAATTGTGTTCTTTGCTAGAATCTCATCATCTCCCCGGGCTCCAGTTTCCTTATCTATAAAACAGGGAGATTAGATAGATGCCCTTTGACTTGTTTCCTGACCTCCTGCTCAAGAGTCCAGGAGGCAGCCTGGGCACAGGGAAGGGAGGCACATGGGTAGGGAGAGTTGACAGGAAGGCTATGTGTAGGCCAGGATGGTCCTCAAGTCACAAGAATCAGAGTAATTGAGGGAAGCAGGGTGAGCCCCAGCTGCTCCTTCTAGATGGAACATGAGCTCTCCAGTTTTCCATGGTCTCCTCCACAGGTTCCCCCCTCCCCAGACACCCCCTCCCTGCCATGCCTCCTTTGTTCCATCTGGCCTCCATGGTTGGGGCTATACAGTTGATTCGCTGGCTCCAATTTCCTCCCTGATGTCCTTGCCATTCCCTCTCCCAGCTTCCTCATGGTCTGACTCCAGGAACTTTTCCAAGCCCTCTGAATCATAATGGCTACCTACACTTGTTGAGCAACTTACATCTGTTTTGTCTGGTACTGCACTAAGATTTTCCGTACTTTATTTCATGGGGTCCTTATGAAATACCCTCTCCCCATCTTTGTGTGGCTGGTTTGTTTCCATCATCGGCTATCAGCTCATTTGCGTCTTCTAATGTTTCACCACCCCCCTTCCCCCATCAATTTCCCTTATACTATCCTGTTTTATTTTCTTTGTAGCATTTCTTATGGAATTTATCCTACACATTTCTTTATTGCTTATCACTCTTCCCTAGGATGTAAACCCCCCAAGAGCAGTGATCACGAATGTTTTGCTCACCACTCCCCCCCCCCCAGCATCTAGAAGAGCACCTGGCATATACTAGGCATTCGTCAACATTTGTTCAATGACTCAATGCCGTCATCACCATTTCAAATATGAGAAAATTGAAGCAGAGAGAGGCTGAGTAACTTGCATTTAATACAATAGCAGAGCTGGGGTTCAAACCCAAGCTGCCTGTCTCCCAAACAGACACCCTAATCCTGATGCATTACTGGCCTCATAGTGCTGTGACCTCTCCCTGTCAGATTTCTTCTTCCGGACTAAAATGAGCCAGATTACTTTTCTGCTCAGCGTGCTACCTAATTGGTGCTGGGCCTTATTTTTCTTAACATGGAACACTATCTCCCTGAGCTGTGCCTCTCATCTCTCCCTGCCCCCCTCTGTGTAAATAGTCCCTGGCAAGGCCGAGCGGTTTTGCCATGGGCCTGGAAAGGGCAGGAACCAACACCATGTCTATCTCTCCAGAAACCTTTCAAGAGGGCTTCAAATTTGCCATCACGTTGGGTCTTCCCTCCTTAGATATGGTGGTGCTGAAGATGAATATGAAAAGATAGGCATTTGAGTCCTTGAAAAATAGAGAAGAAAAGAGTGAAAATCCAGAGCCCATTTCTCTTGGTGGGTTTTAGAGGAAAATGTAAAAATAGAAAAACTTGTTCTGCTAAAGAGCTATTTAAGGACAAAAGTACAACAGGATCACGTATAGAATTGGGTAAGGGAGGCAACCACAGAACATGGAAGCCCGTCCCAGTTCTGGGAAGAATCAGAGGAAAGGGCTGTGTGTAGTTCTGTCCTTTCTCACATTTGGTATTTCTGGCATATAAATAAAGAGGGGGTTAGAAGGGAAGAGATGGGAATAAGGAAAGAATGCAGGCTCCCAAAAGATACTGAAATGAGATTTATGAAATCCTGACTGCAACCCCAGAAGTGTTTGTGCCTCAGAAAATCCTAGACCTATCCCAATACAGCGGGATCCATCGCTGGGACCTCAGAACCGACGTGGGAAGGAAGCTCCATATTTCTTGGGCACCTCCCACCATGCCTTCTACTTATGAGTCCTCTGTCCCCGACACATTCAGGCCTGATACGTGCTTTACATGAGCCATGATTGAAACAGGCTTCTTTATTTAAAAATCCCATCCCCACTGAAACATGAAATCCCTTAAATAAGAGCAAATAAAATCCAAGGGAAGTCTGATTTAGAAATGGATACTCCCACGCATTTTTACCCCAATTTCTCTTTTGCTAAGAGAAATTTCTTTACAAAATAAAATCTCAAGAAGCTATATGGTTTGAAAGCAAAATGAGCCATGGGATTGTTTTAACTGAAAGCCTGCCGGAGACAGTGGAGGCCTGGCCCATCACTCACTCTTCGGTGTTGCTGCCCGAACTCAGCTTGGGCACAGGCTGTGAGCTCCTCAGTGCCCGTGGCTGGCAAAAGGTGTCTTTTAGACCCTGGGAGTGTAAACCATGCACTGGAGGAGATTGGGTAGACACAGGAGGCACCCTAGAGAAAGATGATTCTCCAAAGAACTTCTTGGAACATTTTTCAAGCTCAGGGAAATACTCTCCACGGACAAGATGAAGGAATTGCAGGAAGCTGTTCTTTGTATCGTGGAACATGCCTGGGAGGACAGGGAGCCAGAGGATAAACTGGCATATCCTCCCAAAGTTTGCTCTTTAGGACTTGGGAAATTGACCTGCTTTTTGTTAAAATAAATATAAATGTATAGTATAGAGCAGAAGGCAAAATCACGTGGACTTTTAAGGTAAGAGACGTCTTCAAAAACAGGCACTGGGGCTTTGCCTCTCCCAGGGGTCACCAGCTTCCATGGCTTTATGCTCTTCTGCAGCTCGAGGCCACTGGCGTGTTTGAGAAGCGTTAACACAATGGACGACATTGGTGTCTCTGGGGAAAAAAAGCGTCTGTCAGAATGGGAACCGTTAGTTAATCGGCGTGGGCCAGAGGGGAAGGGGCTGGCAGCATCCAACCAGGGATTTTCCTGGTGTGAGGGTGGTGCCCCAGTCTTTCCCAGGCTACAGCCATCAAGTATTTAAACTACATATGTATTTATTTTTTTCTTCAAAAAACTGCCTTCGTTCTGACTTCTTACTCTCCCAGCAACCTCCTGTTGTAATTTGGTCGTCCATGTCATTTTCCTGCAGGGACAGCAGTGACGGCGTCTGGTTTTCTTGGCAGTTACATTTCTCACTGTAAATCAGTGGTTTCAACCAGGGACATTTCTGGCAACATTTGGCAATAACTGGAGACATTTTTGGTTGTCACGATGGGGGGAGGGATGTGATACTGGCATCTGGTGAGTAGAGGCCAGGGAGGCTGTGAAACATCTCACAATACCCCCATCACAGACCGGCCCAAATGTCAATAGGTTGATAGCGCAGAGGTTGAGAAACCCTGCTGTAAATGATAAATGGTTATCTCTCCCTCCATCTCTTGCAAGCTTAGCTTGAATTGAATTCAAGTTAGCTTGAATTCGCTGCTGAGACACTAAACAACTCTCGTGTCTCTTAGCCTGTCAGGCTGGAGACCGACACCTGGACTCTGCCACGACTCACCAGTTAGAGCTCTGGGCCTCTCCCTTGTCTCCCTTGACTTAAAAGTTCTTTCAACTGCCTGTTTTAAAGTACTTTTATTTTTCTGTCACTTCCAAAAAATTTAGTGAGTGAAATATGAACACACGTTGCAAACTTCCAGACAACAGATAGGCAACCACTGTCTCTTATACATTTGCATTCCCACAATGCAGAAAAAATTTTAAAACATTCATAAGATCACACTCTGTTCTATTATGAAACTTGCATCCTTCATTTATCCTTGTGTCTATGACTAGATGAAGAGATTCGCTGCCTTCTTTCTAACTTTGCACATGGTGGTATTCTGTAGTATGGATACATTCAGCTGATCTCACCATTTCTTGATGGATGGGCATTTTGGTTGTTTACAGTTTTCTGCTACTGTACACATCTGTGTGAGCATTTTGTCCATACGTTTTTGTGCAAGGATGCATTTACGCATATGTCCTTGTGGAGTCGCACATTGAGGCTTTGAATTCCTTCCAGCTGCCCCCTACAGGAGTTTAAGCTGGGTCACCACTCGTTCAGTGGTGAACGAGTGCGTCTCTGTCCTCACATCCTCAGCCTCACTGGATTTTTTCCGCCTTCAGGAATTTTGCCAATCTGACGAGTGAAAAATGGAAGCATGAGGTTGCTATTTCAATGGTAACCAGGAAGCTTTCCTACGCATAGGACCATTTGCATGCCTCTTGTATTCAGAAGCCCTCAGTTCATGAGAAAGAATAGGACTCACTTGTCTGGTTAGACTGCCAGGGATCTAGGTGTTAGGAAGACTAAAAATGTCCGTTGGTTGTCTGACTCCTAAAATAGCCTGGCTCTAGGGAGGCAAGGGCAGGGAAAGGATTTCTGTCTGTGTCTGGACCCTGGGCTCTGCCTCAGCCTTGATCTGGCTGGAGTAGGATGACACATGGGAAGAATTGAGGGGAGACTTTAGGGTCCCAAACCTCTGGACAAGTGGAAGCAGCTTCAAATTCCCTGCCTTCCAGAACATCCCTCCCCATCGAGGAAGAGCTCACACCTGTGACTGGTTCTACTTTCTGCGGTCTTGGGTGATTGCCCTTTACCTGCTTCTCCACTCACTGCATTTGTGTTGGGTTGTAGTCAGCCATCGACATTTTTGTCCCTGATCTTGATCAGAAGCCCTTGGAGTTATTCATCTCTCTGTCTCAAGGCCTCGCACGGTGTCTTGTGGTACTTGTAGCTGCTCCATAGCTATTAGCGGGATGGGTGTTTTTCTCTCTCCACCTACAACCTCTTTGACTAGAGGTTCTCAGAGTCACTGGTTTTGTTTTGTTTTTTGAAAGCATACAGATCTTGATTAAAAAGACAGCATTAGCTGTCTGAAAATAGACACCTATAGGGGTTTTACAAACACCCTCAGAGAAACAAAATATATCGGAAAGGATGGTTGTGTGTGTGTGTGTGTGTGTGCATATTCATGTGTATGCATGTATCCATGTACACATGTGTATGGACATTTGCACACATGGACAGATAGATTTATCTATAAATACATTAAGTTTTGGCCTTTTAATATTTCTATTATAGTAATAGTACATATTCTCTGGTTTAAGAATTCAAGTAGTATAGTAGGGTGTATGGAAAATTAAAAAGCTTTCTCTTCTCCTCCCAACCCACCACTCCATTTCCTAGAGGGACACGTTACCCCACCTCCTGATACGAATTTTTACAAATTAATGTTATGGCTACAACCATAAACCTATATGTTATTATACTCTTATTTTTTTTAAGTTTTCTTTCTTTATTTTGAGAGAGACAGAGACAATGTGAGTGGGGAAGGAGCAGAGAGGGAGAGAGAGAGAATCCAAAGCAGGCTCCGCTCTGCCTGTGTAGAGCCTGATGTGGGGCTCCATCTCACAAAGTGTGAGATCATGACCTGAGCCAAAACCAAGAGTCAGACACTTAACCAACTGAGCCACCCAGGCACCCCTATACCTTTATTCTTTGATCTGTCAATATTATTTTATCAACTGGACAATATCTTGTGGCATCTTAACAATTGTAGCTGAAATTTAGCACAGTTATATGACCTACTTCTCTCTCTCTTTCTTTCTTTCTTTCTTTCTTCTTCCTTCCTTCCTTCCTTCCTTCCTTCCTTCCTTCCTTCCTTCCTTCTTTCCTTCCTTCTTTTCTTTCTTTTGAGACAAAGAGAACATGAGCAGGGAGGGGCAGATAGAGAGGGAGACACAGAATCCCAAATAGGCTACATGCCTTCAGTGTGCAGAGCCTCATGTGGGGCTCAAACTCACGAATCGTGAGATCATTACCTGAGCCAAAATCAAGAGTCAGATGCTTAACTGACTGAGCCACCCAGACGCCCCATACTTCCTACTACTTCTATTTTTTTCTTCTTTCCCTGCCACAATTTTTTTTTTTTTCAGAGACACTTCTTGATGGTTGCCATCCACACCACAGCCAGACTCAGGAAGACAACTCTCTGAAAGCAGGGAAATTCCTGGCAGGCCAGATCATTAGGTAGAAATTTTACTGGGTTCCCATTTCCCTCTTCCCAAGAAGAGTAGTTTTTGCTTGATATATTGTACTTCTGGTGGAAGATGATCTAACCCAAAATGTCTTCTTCATCAGACTGTTGACAACAAATCAAATTTCACCCTTAGGCATGCAAGCTCTCAGCTTCATTGAAATAATTTTCCTTTATTTATATACTATCATTCATTTGCCCATGTAACCAGCTCCTACTAATGATATACTCTGCTTCCCCTCCATAGGTTTTCTAAAATATAAAAATATTTTAAGAGAGGGAGGTTTGGCACTTTAAAAAGTTTCTAAAAAAAAAAAAAGCAACCTAAAAGTACTGATCAAGAATCACATTAGAGGGACAGCTGGGTGCCTCAGTCAGTTAAGGGTCCGACTTCGGCACAGGACATGATCTCATGGTTCATGAGTTCGAGCCCCACGTCGGGCTCTGCGCTGACAACTCAGAGCCTGGAGCCTGCTTTGGGTTCTGTGTCTCCCTCTCTCTCTGACCCTCCCCCGCTCTCTCTCTCTCTCTCAAAGATGAAATAAACATTGAAAAATTTTTAAAAAGAAGATTCTACACTCAAGTTGAATAGATAAAAGCACCACGGTCGGAGACATGAAGGCATAAAGTTTTAGAGCGGTTAATTTTGGATCACAAGACAGAATTTAAAGATGCTGACAGATGTTCCAAAGTGGTTATTTGTTAGGGGTTATTAAGAATCATTTCTCCTTTGACGACACAGCCGGAGCTATGAGACAGAGCCATAGGTATAGCAAAGGGCGTATGCAGGGTGCTCTGAGCAAGCTCTACCATTATTAGCTGAGTGATTTGGGGCAGGTTATTCAGCCTTTCTGTGCCTTGGTTCCCTGTGCATCCTTGTAAATACAAAGGAAATAATGAGTTTAACAACAGTGCTTGGCACAAAATAAGCTGCTATGTTTATTAATATTGTTATTGTTCTTATTACCTTTGAGGCAATTAACACCAACAGTCTATTTTATGTAAGATTCAGAACAGCCTGGAGTAGATCCGAGAGTTAGTTGAACTTGGCTGTATAGTAATATAGTGATAGGGTATTTAAGTTACTTCTCTGAGCTTTGTTCTAACATTTATTATGTTGTTGCAAGAAGAAGCTGAGATTAATAAAAAGGATGCATTATTCCATGAATGGACAGCAGCTCTATATTTGGTTAGAAAGTGTATTAATTCAGAGATAGGATGCACATCCCTATTTCTCAGCGTTAGAGGTGTCAAGATGCTGGATGTATTAACAAATGCACCTATAGTGACTACTCAGAACTCAGAGAGTCTGAGTGGAATTAATGAGTCTTGGAAAGTCATGGGTTGTCATCCCAAACTTTTCAAGTGGTGGATGACCCAAACACATCCCATATATCCTATTCATTGAACATGAATTACTTTGTCACATTCTTTCAGATACATACCCACCTGAGAGAGTAGCTCTGTAGAAGCATCACCCATGGGTCAGGTGTGATGGATCCAGCCTAGGACTCTGTGGAGAGGTTGGCAGAGGTGGGTGGGGGGAGTTGGAGTAAGAGAAAGGAACTAGAACTGGGGAGGGTGGGAGAGAAGAAGGAGATAGCATTCCTGGGACCTTTATTTTTAATCTCATCTGAGGAGGAAGGAGGCGGATGGAATGTAAAATGATTGGAGCAGAAAGTAAGGTTTCTTTAGACTCAGAAGTAACCAGAAAACCTGTGAACTCAAAACTAAGATATGACAGTTCCTATACAAGTTGGCCTCAGATAATTTAAATTTTTGCTCTTACATTTTACTGTTGTTTTTCCTTTTTAATTGATCATCAAATTAAAGTTGACTCATTATAGAAAACTATAGAAAAGTTACTAAAAGGAAAAAATTTATAACCTTACCATGTAGACAAGCCTTGCAAACTCTGTGATAGTTTGTTTCCAGCTTCTGTTCTAATATAAATATTTTTTATCTGTTTGTGATTACTTTTTTTGCATAACATTATGTCACTGCATTTTCCTATAGCTTTATGATCTCTTTGTGAACATTATTTTTAATGGCTGCCTAATATTCCATCGTATCAATGAGACATGTTTTACTCAGTTATTTCCTTAGTGTTGAACCTCAAGTTGCTTCCAATTTTTTCCTGGTTATAAATAACATTAACATGGATATTTTTATACATAAATTGTTGTCCCTATTTCCCATTGCTTGCTTAAAAAGATGCTTAGAGTAGAATTACTGGGTCAAAGGGAATCCAGAGTAATTTTCAGAAAACTTATACCAATTTGTGCTCTCAGCTGGTTTTTATAAAGCATGGGAATTTTACAGGCTCTATTTATGTGTCTCCTCAGATTCTCAGCTCCCAACTGCATTTCTCCTTCCAAAATCACTCAAACCCTGCTCCTTTCTTCCCTTGCTTTCCCTGCCCTGCCTGGGAGACATTTCGGAGTCATTGTCCTCCTACAACATAAAGCTTGGCTCCTACTGATTTCTTAAAGCTTGGGATTATGGTATATTTTCTCACATTCCCTAAGGACCTCCAGATGTAGCCAGTGAAGAAGGAGGAAGGGTTCTCATGCTAAAACAACAGTAACAACAAATTCACAAAACCCTGAAGCTTGTATACATATAGTTGTCCTCATTTTGCAAACTTTCTCTCCTTACTTTCAAGTTCATCTGAGAAGTAGTCAAAGGTCACAAAAGAATGAGAATGCTGTCTTTCCTCCCTTCCATACTTCTTTCCCTCCCTCCTTCCTTCTTTTCCTTCCTTTTTTCATTTATTCATTCACACACTGATTATCTATTAGATGCTGCGTACCCTGCTGGATGCTGAGGTTAAGAGACAGATGAGAACAGATGTCACTCAGAGTTCCTAGTTATAGCCCAGAATCTGACTTGAGCTAAACTTATTTATAAAAGGGATGTGTCAGAAGGATACTGGTCACTTCTCAGAGTTGATGGGGAGCTGGAGAGCAGGGTTGGGCACCAGGCAGGGACCAAGGAAGCCAGGCTGCTAAGAACACAGCCAAGGGCTCACTAGAGACAGTCTGCTGGTTAGGACTCACTGCCAGCACCACTCTGCTGGGCAGCTGACACCAATGTCTGGAGTTTGAATAAACTCTGAGTGAGCCTGGCCCTTTGTTTTCCTCCCTCTGATTGGGTAAGGCCAGGTCATGTGGTTATAACTTCAAGGGAGGGTCTGTCTGGCTCTCTTGGCTTTTGCAGGGGGAGTCAAAGGCCCTGCCTTTCACCAATTCTCGCTCAATGGAGGATCTTCCCAAAATAACAAGGGAGTATTCAGATTCTGGAAATTACCTCCTTCTTCCCCCTCCACACACACACACAGATAGGTGTCAATATCTCAGGTCTTTGCCATCATATGACTTGTTGTTTAGTTGGAGAAGCAGAAAAGTAAATCGATGACTGTAATACAACAGGAATGATGGGTGCCACATTCCTCAATCCAGGTGGGGAAAGAGAAAACTGAACAGGTAAGAGATAATAAGGAGATAGGACTTGGAGATTCATTGAAAGTGGGAAGCAATGGAGAGCAAAGGAAAATAGATATGACACCCAGATTTTGGGATTAAGTAAGGCAATGGACGGTGGAGTGAATCAGCAAAATGGAGAACACAGGTTTTGAGGGGAAGATTGAGTGTTTGGTTTTATACTTTCTGAGTCCAAGAAAGCCCAAGTGAAAATGTCTAAAGGCCGCTGGAGGCAGGTTTATTTATTGATTCAACAGATATTTATTAATCACCGTTATGTTCCAGTCACTATTTCAGGTACTGGAGATGCAGCAGAGAACAAGAGGTAACCATTCTTGCTCCACGGAGCTTACATTTTGGGGGAGCTCAGGTCAGCAGCACAGGAGAACAGAAGAGCTGGATGTCTAGATTTGGGGTTCATCCACACAGGGGTGGTAATGGACATGTGGGCATGAATGGGACAGCCATCCATGTATAATGTAGAATGTAGGATGTAGAACGGAAGAGAAGAGGGCCTTGGACAGAACATGGGACACGTAGGACTTAGGGAGGACAAAGAAACAACAAAGGAGTATGAGAAGGAGCCAGCATCTTCCATCTGTGGCCTCTCTAGTTCTGAAAGCTGTGGCTGGGATCTGCTTGAAATATCTTAAAGAAGAGACGTGCAAGGGTCCTGGTGCTTCTGGACAATAGATGGTGTGGGGCAGACTCTTGTGAGTTGCTGTGGTCCTTGCATGGATTTCAATATCAGCCTGTTCCCGCTCTCCCTCCCTCCTCCTTTTCCCCAAACTGTGTTTTGCAGAGACAGTCTCCTCATCTCTTCAGCAGCAGATGCTCTGATCTTTAGCAACACCTCATCAATCATGAGCAAAAACCCACTTCCTGCCTCAGGGATCACAGTTTTATAATGTGGCAAGTAGCTGGGGAGGTCCCAACAGAAGATGGCAAACCTCGTGGAATGTGAAGCTGTCTTTATAACCTCCCATTTTGGATTTCCTCTTGGCTGCATTCATATCAACTTATCTCTCTCCATACCCCCAGAGTACTTGGTGTACCAGTTCTGGAACTACTGGTATTTATTGCTGTGCTGAGGAGTCCCATTGCATAAGTTCTCCTGAAAGAGGACATTGTCCTGATCACTTTGACATCCCTGCCCTGGGGAGCTGCAGACTGAAAATGGACCTAACCTTCCCCTCTGCTACCATTCAGACTTCTGGCATCTTAAAATTGGAAAGGTGTTTGGGGGTTGTATTAGTCAAGGCTCTCCAGAGAAATAGAACCAATAGGATGCGCGCACACACACACACACACACACACACACTTTTTTTTTTTTAAACAATTGTCTCCTGCAATTGTGGAGGCCTGGTAAATCCAAAATGAATCTGCAGGGTAGGTTCGGCTGCAGGCAGGAGACCCAGAGATGAGGAGACCCAGTTCAAGTCCAAAGGTTGTCTGTTGGCAGAATTCCCTCTTGCCCAGGGTAAGTCAATCTTTGTCTATTCAGGCCTTCAGTGGATTGGATGAGGCCCATCTACATGGTGGAGGGCAATCTGTTTTATTTAAAGCCCACAGATTAAATGTCCAAAATCCCCTTGCAGAAACATCCAGAAGAATGTTTCACCACATACCTGGGCAGTGTGACCAGCCAAATTGACACATGAAGTTAACCATCATAGGAGTCATTGAGTCCAGCCCCCTCGCCTAATGGATGGGGAAACAGGGATCAGGGAGGTCCAGTGATGTGCTTGGAGTCAGGCAGCGATTCAGTGGAGGGGGCAGCATGGAAATGCAGGCCCCCTGGCTGCAGTCTTGCACGCCCATACAGCACCACTCACTGGGGCATCTCCCCACTGGGGCTGAGGGGAAATAACAAGGAGATTGCTTGTTGCTTCGGCACCAAATAAAGGAAGTCTCACCACAGCGTTATTCAAACGTGTTAGACTGGCTTGTTTATAGAGTTGCAGCTTGTGTTTTACAGGAGAGCTCTTTGGAAAGCTCAGTGTGTGTCTTTCGGGATCCGTCAGCTTGGTACCTCAGTCCAAATTCCAGGAAATTAAGTAACTGAAACCTGAGAGTGTTTTTCTGAAATGAATGCTTTTAATCAAGCCATAAATCGCCTCTGCAGTGTATATCCCATTGTCTCCCTTATTTTCAAGGGGAATTTTACAGTACAGTTTTGAGCCATATACCTTGATACATACCTGTTGGGTGATGAATAATGTAAAATCAGTCTTGACTTTCAGCCCAAGTTGGGAAGACAGGGTGTGATTCTCTACCACAGTCCTGACTCATCTTCTGAATGGTGAATCTAAGTTCTGCCACTTTCTCCACGTAACCTACCAGACACCTGCTTCTTTACTAGAACCTGCCATTCCCCTCCCACTCTGGGAGCATACCAAGCCAGAAGGAGTGTAGTCCCTAAGTCATTGAAGGTGAGTGGACTGAGAAGTACAGGGTCTGTCTATGCTCTTGTGGAAGAGCTGAACTTAGAAGCAACAACAACTGTGTCATATATGATAATAATAGCCACCTTTCATTGAGGAACTAATAGGTATCAGCCACTGTGCTAAGTATTTTCTATTTATATGTTCACAGGTTCCAATCTCTCCTTTGCCTTTATGGGCAATTGTGAAAATGGGTTCTCAGAATCAGGAGAAGTTTTTTCACTGAAGCAGAGCAGAATGCCCAGGACACAACCCAAAATGGTGTTAATACAACATATTAGAGATACGAATCATGGGTTGGCCAAGGGGGGCTGTAAATATGGTGTTGAACTGGAGGAATCTATGAGAAGCATTTTCTGAGCCATGCTGGGCTAAAGGCCCTTCATTTGTGAATTGTGTTGGCATCCTTTGTAGAAGAGACTTTCTGGAAAATAGTAGAGGGACTCAACTTTACTGTGTATGTCCTAATCCAAAGTAATACACTCATAAGTACCCAGAGATGTGGCTCCCTGCTCCAAGTCATGAAAAGAACAATCACAGGAGCTTGGAGTAAATGTAACAATAACTAATATTGTTGACTCAATTAGGGATGCTTTGGGTTGTGAGTGGTATTTGATCAACAGTGGATGAAATACTCAAGCATGTATTATCTCACTTAAGAACTCTGGAGGAAGGCATTCTGAGGTTGGTTTATCAGCTCTAGGGTCTCATCAAGAATCTAGGGTCATTTAACATTTTGCTTCTCTATCTTTAGCTTTTGAACATTGCCTTCATGTTTGCCACTTCATGGTCACAGGATGGCTACCACAGCTCCAGGCATGACGTCTGAATTCAAGGAAGAAGGATGAGAGATAGAGTATGTGTTTACATGTGTGGGGTGGGAGCACTTATGTGTATTATCTCATTGCTGTCCCCTTATAGGAAAGCAACGAATTTTCCGGAAGCTCCCAGAAGATGTCTTTTAATTTCTCATTGGCCAGAATTTGGCCATTGGTCAGATGAACATTCCCAGGCACGAGAGGGTCTGGGAAGGTGAATCTGGAAGAGAGGATTAGGATCATCATGACCATATCAGGTCAATTTTAATTCATAGCCTGGGGCAAGCACAGTGCTTTCTTGAACAAAACTGGGTTTTTTTTCCCCACAAGGAAGGGGAGTGTCTGTGTGGAGATATCTTCCATAATAATAGTTAGAATCATTTCATTAAATCCTCACAATAATCTTTGTGTTGGTGATTACTGCTATCCCCATTTCACTGCAAGGAAGCTGAGATGTAAAAGGTGATGATTTGTCTGCGGTCACATAGGATATCAGGGTGTCCTTATGGGGTGTCTTCATGTCCTTCAGGGCCAGCCTCTATACTTCCTCTGCACTCCTCTTAGTGCCTATGTAGCTTGGCAAGCACTCACTCAAAGCTTGCTGGTTGAATAATGGAATGATGGCACATCCACTTAAATTAGAGGGTCATGCATTAGGATCATATACTGGGAATATGGGATCATCAGACTTTTGTTTCACTGGAGAGAGAAGTTGCTTCCCTTGAGGAAGATCCCCTGGACTTCAGAGAAATAACTAGATAAGGATCTTCCTTGGGAAGGGGTTTCTGACCATACACAGAGCTCTGAGAGAGGCTTCTAGATCCTGAGGCCATTCTGTATTTGCTGCTGCTGACTTCCTCAATGGTCCCCATGGTGTGAGGGGTACAATTTCCTGGTGTGATCCACAACTCTGGAGAGTCTCTGTTTCATTTGAGGGAAACTGTCCTGCAGTAGACAAGTTGACTTCCTCTGGGTCCTTCCTGAGAAGAGAATTAGAATAAATCAGAATGAGAACCAACTTTTCAAGAAGAGTATTTTATTGGGCACAAAGCATAGATGTTGGCAGCAGAAAGATCTTGATCAAATTAAGGTTGTCCAAGTATAGAACAGAATGTCAATGAGATTGAGATCTCCTTATTACCCAAGCACTTAAACATTTAACCCATTATTCAGCAACCACCAACACCAACCAAATCAGCCAACAGTTATTGAATACTTATTCTAAGCAACTCTGTCTTTTACTGAATATTTATTTTGTGCTGGGCACCGTGCTATGCATTTTACATGAACTTTCTCACTTGATTCTTTACAGGATTCCAAGAAGTAGATACTATTGTTATAGATATTTTATAGATGAGAAGACGGAGGTTAAAAGAGGCCAAGAAAACTAGCCAAAGTCAGTTGGTGATGGAGATGGGGTTTGACGCCAGATTTCTTGTCATGGCTGTATTGTTAATCAGCAGCACACGTGGTTCTCTGAAATGGACCCTTACATGGATAAGGATCGCATAAGATAGTGGTTCCCAGGCGTTCCTATGTCTTATCAGTTATTCTGTCAAACACCAGGAGCCTATCATGACAGATCCAAAAAGTCCAGTTTTCCCAAGGACTTTCATATCTTTATAGACATTAGAAAATATATTCAAAAGAAGATAAAATACTATGCCTTATTGAGGCAAACTCTATTGCTATGCTTTAAAACACAGATGAAAAGAATAATTGCATTGGTAGTTGAAAATGGTGATAACAGTGAATGTGAAGGTTGCTACTCTCTGTGCTCCCCTCCTTGTGCAGCTCAGAGCCCATGGTCTGCTGTGGCGGCCACCCCCTTGCACCTTCACCCCCTGTTAAATTCAGCTTATTAAGCTCCAGCTCTCCTCTGGTTCTTTACCTGCATCAAATAGCTGAACAAGCCTGGAGGAAAGCACTCAGTATGTTGACCAACCTCAACTTAAATTGGGGACCCTAATTTTTAAGAGGTCCCTCAGGCATCCATAGCCATTCTACTGTATTTCTCTGGTCACTTTCCATCCCATTCACCCAGAGGGCTATTTTGCCACTTCCCCCTCCAATCTCAAACACCCCCTTTCTCACTCTCTGAGAAAAGAGAACAATTGCAAGAGAACTTCCTCTTCCTTCCGTTACCAAACCTATGACCTCCTGGCCATTGTCCCCATGTGCTCTGCCTTTGCTCCCTATGGTCCTTGCTTCTTGGCCCAGGTGCAGCCTTGCAGTCATGCATTGACACCTGCTCCCGTCACCTTCTCCAGAATGTAGCCTTTCCAATCATTTTCTCTTCCTGCTAGATCACCACATTTCTCTCTCCCTTCCAGATGATTTCCTTCACCATATATATACACCATAACATATACCATCTTAAAAAAGAAAAAAACTCTCCCTTGATTCATCATCTGTCTCCTGCTACATTTCTATTCTTCCCTGAACAAAAATCATGGGAATAGGTGTTTACCTCCACTGGCTCCATTTCTGCTCTTCCCATTCTCCTTTTTCCTCCATGGGGAAGATAGGCTATTGCCAAGTAAAAGGTGAATGATCATGATGCTTTAATATAGTGAGAAAAACTACAGAGGAATAGAAGTGATGATCTTGGGCTAGTTTAGCCTGAGTGGTTCCAGAGGTCTCATGAGGCAGTGACTTCTGACTGTGTCCCAGCCAGTGATGGCATAGGATGTGGCCAGTCATAACCATGCTTAAGACAGGTTTTTAATTGCTCTTCCTCATTTCTTTTTTAAATGGTAAGAATAGCATGCATGAGTCCTTAAAATCTATATACGACATACACACACATGCACAAACAATTCAAATAATAATAATATAAAGCCACCCTTTATGTAACCAAAGGCCAGGTAAAAAAATAAGACATTGCCAGCATCTCTGAGTCACCCCATACATTTGCAATATACTCCTTCCCTTCTAGGGCTGATAGCTATCTGGTTGTTTTTTTTTTAATATAATAACTTCCTTGGTTTTCTTTCTGAGTTATATCACTTAGGCATGAACCCTTTAAACAATACGGTTTGGTTTTTCCTGTTTTAAAACTTTCTATGAGTTGAGTTGCATTCTTTTTATCTCATTTATTTTTATTTTATTTTATCTTTTTAATGTTTATTTATTCTTGAAGGAGAGAGAGACAGAGCATGAGCAGGCGATGGTCAGAAAGAGAGGGAGACACAGAATCCCAAGCAGGCTCCAGGCTCTGAGCTATCAGCACAGAGCCCAATGTGGGGCTCAAACTCACAAGCCATGAGATCATGACCTGAGCCGAAGTCAGACACTTAACCAACTGAGTCACTCAGGCACCCCTGTATCTTATTTATTTTAAATGTTTAGCATTATGATCATGGTGTTTTTCCGTGTTGTCTCTGATAGTCTATTCATTTTCATTGCTGCCCATTATCCCATTGTATCAATATACTCCAGTCTGTTATCTATTCTACTATTGATGAACACTGGGTTGTTTTCAGTTTGGGGCCATTATGAACATTCTTATATATGTTTTGTGGTACATGTGTACTACATTTCCTCTGTGGTAGATCTTAGAAATGAAATTGCTGGATTATGTGTTATGAGAATCCACAGCTTAGCTAGTAGTGTTAACTTTCCCCCATTCTTTCTGTCTTGAAACTACTCTTTTAAGAGTATTTTCTATCTTTTTTTAAATGTTTATTTATTTATTTTGAGAGAGAGAGTGAGCATGAGTGGGGGATGGTGAGAGAGAGAGAGAGAGAGAGAGAGAGAGAGAGAATCCCAAGCATGGAGTACCATGCAGGGCTCCATCTCACGACCACGAGATCGTGACCTGAGCTGAAATCAAGAATTGGCAGCTTAACCAACTGAGCCACCCAAGTGCCCCTAGAGTATTTTCAATCTTAAAACACTCTCTTCAGGGTCACCAGCTGCCTCCACATTGCCAAATCTATTCTGAGTCTTCATCTTGACCTATTAGCAGCTTTTGACACAAACACATCCTTCACCTGGACTCCGGATGATTCTTTTGCCTATTTGCTGGACTAATGTCCTGCTCCCAACCTGTAAAGTCTCACGTGGGAATGCCAGGCTAGTATTGTCCAGTCTTCCAATTATTCCAGGAAGCTAGAAGCCTTATATTTGAGTGAAATTTCTCAATTTTTAATGTTGGAAATGAATTTACAAAATTTTAAAAACACTACCCAGGTCAAACAAAATGTATCTGTTGGCCAAGGACCTCTTTGAAATGATTGGAAGAAGGAGACAGAGAAGAAGTGGTCAGACAGGTAGGAGGAGAACCAGGAGATTTTAGTGTCATTAAAATCAAGGGAATGGAGAGTTTCTAGGAGGAGGCTATGAGCACGAGTCAAATATGAGAGGGAAGTTGAGTCAGCTAAGGTCTAAAGATTTACCAGTGGATCTCTTTTTTAGGAGGACACTGGGGATTGAAGAAAGAATGGATTCAGTGGCATTTGGGGCATGCACAATCCAAACTGCAGTGTGTTTAGGGGTAAATGGGTATCAAGGTAAGGAAGACATCAAAATGTCTGTATCAGGATGTTTTCAGCTATAAACAATAGAGAACCTTACTTAAAGTGCCTTTAAAAATTAGGGATACTTATTAACTCCTATAACAAAAGTCCTAAAAAAGGGGCCATTTCTGGATTGGTTAATTCTATGGCTCCATATTATTATTGTCGACCCAGATTTTGCCTGTCTTTTGGCTTTGCTACCCTTAGTGCATATCACTCAATCCAACTGACATCCATGTTACAAGATGGACACCACTTTCAGAAAACACATCCATATACACCAATAGTCAGAATCAGAAATCCAGTGTCTCTTCCTCTTCTCTTCCTTCCAGTGTGTCTTTCTAGGAGCTAAGATATTTTTTTCCATAAGTTACTTCTCCCTATATCTCATTGGTCAGAATTATGGCATGTGCCCATGGCTAAACCAAGACTGGCAAGGGCAGTAAGATCCCCCTGACATGCTTGGACCAATCCTGACTCCTAGCTTGGGCCTGCCCCCCGCCCCTGGCCATCTGGGGGCAGATACCTGGAAATCAGCTACTGTGTTCAGGGAAGGGGAACATGGTTACTGTGTAGATGAGTCCTCTTAAGGTCCTCATAGGACCTTCAGGAGGCAGTGCCATATTCCAAGGGAATGATTTTCACAGCACTTGCTGAACTTGGGGAAGAGCTATTTTGAAGTCGGAATGCGTTTTAGTTCCTTCAGCTCACACCATTTGTTATGGTAGGGTGGCCTCCCCCACCTTTTCATCAGGCTAATTCTGGGAGAACTTAGCATAAGCAAATAGCCCATTTTATTTTATTTAAAAATTGGCTTTTAAAGTCCATACTCACATGTGTTTTATCCCTTTGAATTGTCTGTGGATGGTGGTGGTCTGATCGAAATGTTCTTCCTAGTGATTCAGTCTTGGTTGGTGGGGGTGGGGGTGGGGAGAATGATATGTCTACCACGGGGAAGGTCAAATCCAGCCAAGTCAGATGTATTTGTTCCTTTCCAAACTCACAAAGGGAAGTGAAAAGCTAGGGACAATTATTTCAGGAGAACCAGTCTCTGAATCCTAGTTCACAAGGAAGAGAAATCCCTTATTTATTTATTTTTAAAGACTGAATTGGTCCCAGGTGTTTTCCACATTTTTGAAACTCACTAAATAATTTCTCTGCTGCTGACAGAGCCACCCTGTCATTTTAGTTTAGAGGCTTCCTTACCTTCCTTAGATTTGGAACTGATCTCCAGTAGCAGTGATTTTTTCTTTGCTCTCTGATTGGGGGTGTTTGTTTTAAAATTCACACCTATGAATCCCAGATCACCTGCACCCTGAACCCCAGGTTGCCTGTACTCTTAATCCCAGGTCAGCTGTACCCTGAACCCCAGATTATCTGTATTTAGCATCCCAGGTCACCTGTATTCTGGGACCACTTCCTGCCTCAACAGGAGGTTTAAAAGATTCTCTAGGCTCAAGCCTTAATGTAGCCCTTGGCCTTTGTCCATGTTGTTCCTCTGCCTAGAGTGTCTTTCCCCTTATTTGGAGGTGCTCTCCTATTCATCCTTTAAGGCCAAATGCATTTGCTTTTTGCACACTCTGCCAAGGCACCTGGCCCAGAGGGTGAGTGGCGCCTGAAATCTGGCCCATGTTCCTCTCACCAAGAGTTGACTCTGTGTCAACCCATAAGTAGGAGCCTCTTTTCTAATTTGTCTCCCTTTCCCAAATTTGTTCAGACCAGCTGAGGCCCTATAGATTGACCTCCGACATTGTCCCCCTGCACTGAGCCTTCCCTGACTGTCAGGCAGAGGATACTTCTCTTCTTGCTCATTCCTGGATTGGAGTCTTTAGGAAGTTGAATGATTTGGCCTGTACTCCTGTGTCTGTCTTATTCATCATGACATTCCCAGCTCCTAAAATGTGGCCTGGACAGTAAGAGTTTGTTCTATATTTGAAACTTTTGTGTGCATATGTCTGATTGCTGATGCTGGGACTCAGATGCCTGACTCCCTAAAATCCTGTCTGGTCATATCTTGGCCTGACTGTGACCCCCCATCTCCTCCTCTACTCTGGTATATATGCTTCACTTCTCTGGAGACTCTGTTCTTGAGCTGCCATTAACCTGAGGACTTGAGTTCATACAGACAAGCCCCCTTTGCCTGCAGACACTCAGGATATAGGATGAACATGACCTGGGACATCATAATGCAGATACATGATACAGGAAGCCTTCCCTGACTTCCTTCTTTGTTTTTCCATGAAACCAGTCTGGATCAGAGATTTTTTTTCCTGGCCTCCATAGCACCTGGTGCTTATCTATTATAGTGTTTTATAACCATATATGTAATAGGCACAGACTTTTTTTTTATTCAGATAGTAACTGATATATAACATTGTATTAGTTTAGGTGTACAGCATAATGATTCGATATTTGTATACATTGTGAAATGATCACCACAATAAATGTAGTTAACATCCATCACCTTACATAATAGTTACACAGTTTTTTTTTTTTTTCCCCTTGTGATGAGAACTTCTAAGCTCCACTCTGTTAGCAACTTTCAAATATGCGGCACAGTATTGTTAACAATAGTCGCCATGCTTTATGTTACATCTCCATGACTGATTTATTTTTTAAATTTGGAATGACTGCCCCCCTTTTTTGTTTCATGAAGAATCATTAGAGTTGTCCTCTTATTTATGTGAATGTAAAGCTAGTGGACACCCTTGGTCCAAAGAGCAGAGTGTAGGAGGACGCTTTAGCAAAAGCCGTCTTTTTACTAAGGCACAAAGTTCTGGGGGAAGAGGTGAGACACCTACTTGAGTAATGAGTGGGACCTTCAGGGAGGGAAGGGGCTGATATCTCAACTTCTGAAGTCTTGAGATTGGAAGTTAGGGAGCTCTCACAGAATAGACTGGGATTGCTCTGATCAAAGCTTGCAACAGAAAATGGAAGGGGCAATGTGGCTCTTGAAATAAAATTACCTCAAGCAAAGGGGCATCTAGGCTGGGCCTCCAGCTACATGCAGGATCTGAGGGTTGGTGTGGGAGAGAGGGACCAGCACTGTCTTCCAGCTGATGCTGGCAGGTTCTCTAGACCAAGCAACCTGGGCTAGCCCTGGGCCTAGGCTTTGGAGAATAGTGGCTTAGCAGAGGTATGGAAACCATAGAGAGGCACCTGCTCAGAGGGCAGTCCTGTGGGGTGGGCAGGATCCATGAGTGCAGTACTGTGACAGCAGACAAGCACCATCTGTTCAGCTGTGTGGGCTCCGTGGTCCACAGCAACACCGGAAGGAGTGGGAAGTGCAGGGATGGCTTCAGTTCTTCTCTGCTTGATATGGAAAAGGATGGATTCTGCCTGCAAGATTCTGCCTCTTCCCCCCAACCTCTTTAGACTAAGTCATGTCCTGAAGGAGATACCACATTTTCTGCCAATATTGGCATGTGGGGGCTGAGTTACTAACTGGGAAAACAAAAGTACATGCGAGCATTTCACCACCCTAAGTTGATGAAGCAAGTTGTACTGAATAGAGATGTACATATTTATAATTACCTGCATCGGTGTCTTCTTCCTCCACTAGGCTAAGACTTTGGGAAGGCAGGAATCATGTCATTTACATCTCTGAATCCCAGCACCCAGTATGGTTCTTGCCCCTCAGTAGGCACTAAATAAATGTTTGTAGGACTAAGAGTAATTAATAAATGTTAGCTTGAATTTTGCAGATTTAAAGCCAATGCATTTTAAGGCTGGGGAGAATAACAGGAGTGTGCCAGGTGCTTGTAGTGCCAGGCACTGTGTGCCGGGTGCTTGTAGGTCCTACGGAGGATAGAGAGGTGAACCAGCTTTAGTTCTTCTTGACGCAGACTCTCCCTACTAAAGTATGATAAGATCTATAGTAATAAATCAAATTAAATATTATGGAATACAACAGGGGCAATTTATTTCCACCTGGGACTTATGGAAACCTCCAGGGTTATTTTGAATAGGGCATTATAGGATGAACCTAATTTCAACATGTGGTGAGGAAAGGCATTTCAGGCAAGAAAATGGCCAAGCAAAGACGTGAAGATATTATTATTCAGAGGTATTTAAAGTATATCTAGGAAGAATGAAAGGCAGGTGGCAGAATGCTATAACCAGATAACTAATAGACCAGTTGGGAGAAAGACTGGAATATCTGTCAGGAAAAGAGGGTGTATCAGTCAAGATAGGCTAAGTTATGCTGTAGTAACAAACAACCCCAAATCTTAGTGGCTTATAATAACAAAGGTTTATTTCTCACCCATATTATATGTATATCTACTGTGGATCACTTGGAGGCTTGGCATCCTGCCAACTCAGGATGCCAGAGAAGTCACCGATTTGGGTGTAGGTAATCAATGAGGCAGAAGGAAAGTGAACTTTGGAGAGTGTCATCTGGTAATGTCTCCTGGAATATGTCACTTCCGGTTGCAACTGCTTGTCTGGAACTGGTCAAATGACTCTACTGCCCACAAGGGGGCCAGGAAGTACATTCCTCATGAACCCAGAAGGTGGAGAGCCAAAAATATCCAGTAAGCAGCACTAATGTTTACCCTGGATTACCAGAGGGTAGGGTCATGGGCCTGAAATTCCTTCTCTGCTGGTGGGGTGGTAATGGTGGAAGGTTTGTGTGTGTTGAGAAGATACAGTGCGCAAGTGTATGTGAGGGGAAAGGGAGGCTTGTCTCCTTTTTTAATTTTTACTTTTTAAAGATTTTACAGTTCCTTACTATGTTATATTTTTGTACCAATGCTAAGCAATACACCTGACTTCAATTTCCTCATCATGGCCCTTCCTCATCTGAACTTACACAATATTTTCAGCTTTCCCTCCCTCCCTCCTTTCTTACTTTCTTCTCTCCCTTCTTTTCTTCCTTCCTTCGATTATTTATTTCAAACAAACCTTTTATTTTGGCATAATTTTAGATTTATAGGAAAGTTGCAAAGATAGTACAGAGAATCCCCATGTACCTCTTACCCGGTTTCAGTTTCCCCTAATGTTGTCATCTTACAATTCTGTGGTACTTCTTTAGGTTTTAGGTTTTAAACCCACCAAGGACTACATCTTGCACGATCTATTATTTCCCTGTGTCTCTCAGAAAACTGTGGCTGTTGGGGGTCCTAACTTGAAGGTTAAGCATGTCTTCTGTTGACTGCAGACATGTCTAGGCTTGTCCAGAGGCCAGTAAGGCCCGTCTTCCATGGGTCGGTGAATAGGAGGGATTGGGGGGCCCTTTGGGAATGAGAGAGAGGGAGGTGGAGGTGGCCAAACAGTTGACTCAAAGGCCACGGGTTGGTGTTGGAAGGAAGGAGGCTTCTGAGCTCAGCAGGAAGTATGTGGTTCAAGAGCTTTCTCTCTCTCCTGGCTCTTTGACCAGGGGGAGGGAGATTGTTATATGACAGAGTCAGAATCTGACCCTGTGAAAAGCAGCGAGCACAAAGACTGTGAAGCAGAACTCAGTGGGGCACGGAAGTGGTGTGGGTGAGAGAACGCTATGCATCTGAGAATCAACAGGAGGAGAGTGGCCTGAACAGAGGGCCAGACCAGCCTGCATCTGGATGGAGAAGGAGTTTCAGGGCCATTACTTTGTCAGGAGACAGACCCCATAGGAGAGCCCAGAAGACAATGTTCTCTAGCTCACATGAGCACGTTCTTGAGGGCAGTCTGGGAAAGAGCTGGGTGGATGTGGCAGTTTCAAGGAGTCACAAATTTCCCCCCAAATTTTGTGTTACTGTTGTCGTCATTGGAACCCTGTTGCACTCTCAAGGCAGATTGGCTGGGCAAATATGAGTGACATGCATGTTGGAGTCTGGATGTTTGGTAATTTGTTGACTCACTGCCCATTACCCTTTCACGTAAGGGAAAGTCCCCAGAGGCCAGGGCCCAAAGAGGTGAGTGTTTCCTTAGCCTGTGCTCCTCAAAGATATAAGTCACTCACTTGAGACAGTTGGGCACCAACTGGAGGCCAGTAATACACACCAATGGTCTGACCCCAATGCTCTCTGACTGAGAAGAAGGGCTTTCATGTGGGAAGGGAACACCAGGCCCACCCAAAGGAGGAGCTCAGGAGGTGGGGAGGTTTGGTGAACACCACCCTCAGGAATGAAAACAGAGATCCAGAGTTTCCAGGGACTTTCAGGGACTATCCCAGGGAGGAGTCAAAATTGGGTGAAATTTTGTATATTTTAGAAGATTATCTGTATTGTTGTCTGTTGCTTAGTGAAGCTGTGGGTTTGTCTTTGGGAGCAGCAAGGGGTTGGGACACAAACCCATTCTCAGGAGAAGGTAAATGTGTAGGGTTAGCTGTGGCACAGCAGTGTGAAAGAAAGAAGTTACTATCTGAATAAAAAAAAGTCTGTGCCTATTACATATATGGTTATAAAAAACCAGGTGCTATGGAGCCCAGAAGAATGTGGCTATTGAAATTAGCTATGACCATTTATTGTTTACTGTCTGTCGGCCACTATGCAGTTGGAAAGTGCTTCACATGTGTTACCTAACAATGTTAGGAGGTGGATATTGATATTTTCTCATTTGGTTGATATAGGAACTGAGGTTTGGAGAAAACATTGAGTCACTTGTTTAAGGTCACACAGCTCATAGATATTGGAGTGAGAATTTAAATCCAGCCCATGGTACATAATGTTTAGCAGCTGTTTGACTCTCCTGCAGGATACCAAGTCTTGGGCTCAGCGAGGTCAACTCCCTCCTGATAGTTCTGGCTGAATGGATCAACTGAACTTTCAGCCATTTGACACATTTAATTGATCCTGAGGCTCTGCTACATGCTGTGGGGCCCCCACAGGGTACGAAGAATTACTTTCTCTCAGATACAGGGTAATTAAGGAAATAACTCATTTGCAAGAAACTGTAATAACTCACATGGGATTGCTGGGAGTTTTGTTCTGTGGGCCCATGTGTGTGAGGCTATGTGTGAGTGTGTACATGTGTGTGTAATGGGAGAAAGGGTGCAGGAAGAGAAGGCAGCACTATGGGGGAGAGGAAGTGATGTGGCTCTAGCACCTGGTTCAGAGGGCACAGGGAACTCAGTGTCCTGCCTGGATGGTGAGATAAGAGGATTCTATGAGCGATGGTGATGTTCGAAGTCAAGTGGCAGCACACTAGAATATCTTGGGAACTTTTAAAAATACCAATGCCTGGGCCCTGCCTGAAGAGACTGATTTAATTGGGCCAAGTGGGGGATTGGAGATAGACAAGTAGTTTCTAGACGTCTCCTTTGAGATTCTAATGAATATCTGAACTGAGAAGTGGGCAAATGCATGCTTCTTAGCATCTCCTGGGCTCTCCCTGCTTTGAATCCAAGCCACAGATCTTTCAACAGACTTCTTGGTGCTGGGCCTCCTTGTTCTCCCTTTCGTGTGACTGCGAGGTCAGATGACCACGTGTGTGCCTGCAAGGAGAGGCCACCACCTGTTGCTGTAAATCTGGTGCAATTTCATCATCTCTTTGCCCCATGTATTTTCAGTATCTCATAACTACATCTGGATGGATAATCTGTTGTTTTCTGCCTTGTAGCAGCTTGTGCAGTCACAAGGGGATGTGTGTTGGGGCTTTTGCCCTGTAAATATAGACTGGGTGAGTTTATTTATAGGAAATTACGAAGATTACCTTTGATTGTTATTGGCCAGGGAAGGTTTTCATGTATCTCATCTGTCCTTAATTTGTTATTGGGACAAGACTTTCAAATAAATCACTTTTGTAAAGGCCAAGTAAATTCTAACTACTTTAGAGAAAATTCCCTATGTGGCAGCTTCAGTGAGGTCTGAGGGAATGGTCAGAAATCCTCCCAGAGCAATGAGAAAGATGGAAAAGCTGGGAGAGAAGAGCTTTGTCAATGTCTTTGACAATGCATGAAGGCAGTTGTCCTCAATCTTGGCTGTATGTCAGAATCTTCCAGGGGGTTTAAAAGCAAAAACAAAGACAACAAAAAGCCCAAACCCCAGGCTGTACCCTGGAATAATTGAATAAGGGTTTCTGGGACATAGGAGCTGACATCAATATTTTTTAAAGCCTCAGATGATTTCAATGTACAGCCAGGGTTAAGAAGCACTGTGTGAAAGGATAAGAGAGGTTTAACGAATAAGAGGGTGCCCCTGTGAGTTGCAAGGAAGAAAGAAGAGTAAGAAGTCAAGGTTAGAGAATAGTCACATACTGCAGCTTTGGAATGTAATAGTTAAGTCCAGCCAGCTCCAAGAACTCAGCTTAGTCTTAAGAAACTGATGGCCCATCTCCAACCATCCTTGCAACCCCCAGGTCACGAGTCATTTGCATCACGAGGCCTGGGGTACATGTGACGGCTGATGATGAGAGCAACACCTCACTTCTTCTGTGCCCCTTGGCCCCGGGGAGAGGGGCGAGGGGACTTCAAGATCATTCTGATTCCTTATGCAGCCAGTCACCCAAATGGATAACTGTCAGAGGGTTGGGAAAGTGCTGTGGGGTGGGGAGGGTATGGCTGAGAGAGCACTGGCAGACGGATCAAGGGACACAGACAAGGCACAAGTCCATCATCCAAGGCCCTAGTGAACAGGTGTAGTCCGTTTGGTCAGGATGTAAGCAATCACCCAGAGACACTTTTAAAAGATGTTTTATTTTGACATAATTGCAAAGGTACAAAAGAGTTGCAAGATTCTCCTCTAAAGAACCACCCCCGACCCCCGACCTTCAGCTCAGATTCACTGCTTGTTAACTTATAACCACATTTACTTTATCACTCCCCCTCTCTGTCTAGATGCACACATATTTTTCTGAACCTTTGCCCCTAAACACTTCAGCACATGTTTCCTACGAACAAGGACATTTTCTCATTATAACCACAGAACTGTGGAAATAAAGGAAGACCCACCAAATGAGAAAAGCAAAGGCTCTTTATTCTGGCTATAGCAAGGGAGTTGTCCACCATCACTTGAATTTTGGCAGAGACTCAAAGGTAGGCAGAGGAATGGGAAAGCTTTATCCGAGACACAGCAGAAGGTTCAGGTGTGCCCTGACTGGAGGCTGTGGGCACGAGGAAGGTGGAGATGGGCTAACGAGACGTGGAGGATCCGTGTGGTTGGTCAGCGGCGCATGTTTGACTTTCCCTGCTTGGCCCTAAGTTGGAAGCAGGGACAGAAATCAGGGAAGCTGTCAGGTATGAATCAAGTCCTCACCCTTTGGGTGCCAATGGTTACAGAAGTTATTGTTGGGTTTTCTGGATTGTCACTGGAGATGGCAGTCTGGCTTCCTGCAAGTCTGGCTTCTAGGGCTGTTTGCTGAAGATAAGGGGCTGGTTTCCCAGGCAGGTGGCTGCAGGTTGTCAATCGGAGTTCTATTTTTATTATTTTTTTTTATTTTTTAACGTTTGTTTATTTTTGAGACACAGAGAGACAGAGCATGAACGGGGGAGGGTCAGAGAGAGAGAGGGAGACACAGAATCTGAAACAGGCTCCAGGCTCTGAGCTGTCAGCACAGAGCCCGACGCGGGGCTTGAACTCACGAACCGCGAGATCATGACCTGAGCTGAAGTCGGACGCTTAACCGACTGAGCCACCCAGGCGCCCCTCGGAGTTCTATTTTTACATACAGTCTGGCCACTGTCCATTTGTATATTCAGTCTCACAATATAATGATTAGCTTCAGATTTAACTTTGGGTGAAACACTGTTATCTAGAATACACTCCAATATGCCAATAAGTTCCACAAAGAAAGAGTGGTCCTAATTATGGCCATTTAGTTGTAAATCTGTGTTTAATCCATGAACAAATAATTGATACCTAGCATATTTTAAAATAAAGCAAAATCTACAAGATACTGTAGAATTTCTTCATTCTGATAACTGTAGTGTAATTATATAATAGAAAGTAATTCCATAAGGGAATGTCCTGTTTTTTGGACATTTTGGATGTACACAATGAAGTGTTTACAGGTAGAGGGGCCTGACATCTCAGTTAAGTCATGAATGGTTCAGATAGGACAGCATGAGAGAAAGCTGATAATACATCAAAATGTAATCAAAAGTGAATCTGGATAAAGAGTGCACGGGAGTTCTTTCTACTTTTCTTACAACTTTTTGTAAGTTTAAAATTATATCAAAGTAAGAATTACACAGGCACATGTACACGTACAGGCATAACCAGGCAAATTGAATCTAAAACTCAATGTGAACATTGAATGCTAAAATTCAGGGTGATTGTTATCTTGGATGGCAAGAGTGGAATTGGAAGTAAATGGTGACAAGAAGGGAGAATTATGGAGTTTTCATGGGAAATCTCGATGTTCTATTTCTTAATCAGCATGCTGATTAACAAAAGTATCATTCACTTGATGAAATTTCATTAAGTTGTACATTGATGATCAGTATGTATGCGTTGCCATGTTTTCTGTATATATGTTATCCTTTAGCATAAAGTTCAAGAAAAATACTACCAAGAGATGAAAAGTAGAATACACTCCGTATTCAAATTTTCTCAGTTGCCCTAGTCATATCCTTACTGGCGATTTCCCCTCCTAGTCCAAAATGCAACAGAAGATGATGCGTTGCATTTAGTGGTCATGCCTCTTTAATCCTCTCTAATCTGGAAGAGCTCCTCAGCTCTTTTTTTATCTTTCACAACACTGACTTTTTAGAAGTATACAGGCAGTTGTTTGTGGTGGGGAGACCCTTGAAGACACACGTGTCCCTGCTGACGGTGAAAATGTGTCCACGGCCAGAGGCCCTCCAGGTCTTGCTCCTTAGTCCTGTCCCGGAGACTCCAGGAATTGCTTGGGTTTCTGCAGCTGAGGTAACCAGCTAATGAGCCCTTTATCGAGGACATGGAAAGTCACGTCTCCAGGCAGGGCAGAGGAGAAGCTTGTAAACAGAGATTGGTACCCACGGTCATGTCCTTTAGCAGCTAATCCTTTGCAAGGCCAACAGCGTTTGTGAAATATGTTTTGGTTCCGTTTGCGGAAATATGTTCTTTCACTAGCTCAGCCTCCCTCTGCACTTTGCATACATAGACACTGGGTTTTCCCCCTCTTCTAACCTCTCCCCTCCGTCTCCTCCTCGCTCCGGTTTCCCATCTCTGCAAAGATGCCAGAAACATTTTCCAGGCCCTGAGGGGAGAAGGTCAGGGTGCTGTTCCTGCAGGATGGGGTACAGTGGCAGCTATTTGTCCCAGGACAGTTGAAATTGGTGCGCACGCGCGTGCGTTTGTGTGTGTGTGTGTGTGTGTGTGTGTGTGTGTGTGTGTGTGTTTGAAGAACATCAGGGACACAGAGAAGGTCTTGTTTAGGGCCTGAATAGCTTTGAGGGCAGGCCTGCCACTCTGAAAACATTCACCCCTCAGTCACTCCCAGCTGCTGTCAAAGAGTGATTTCTGGATCTGTCAACAGCCTGGTTGGTAGTTAAAATTCCCTCTATCTTCATCCCTGCTAATACATTGAGCAATAACAAGCTTTTATTTATAGGGAATTGGACTAAAATAAGTGTGCTCTGTGTAGCCGTAAGATTATGGTCTTTGGTGTTTGATTGTCTGGCTTAACTCTTTTCTTTGACATCTCACCATGTGTCCCTGAACCAATTGCTTAACTTCAGGTTCCTTAGAAGTGAAATTGGGTGATATTAGTTCTTTCACAGTGTCACAGTAAGGATTAAATATCATGATAAACGATGGCATTTAGCACAGTGGTTGGCAAATAATAGGCCCTCGTCAAATGTTAATTGTTATCATTACTTTGCTTATCACTTAAGTGGAAAGTTAAAACCCATTTGCTAAAACTTATTTTCCATGGCCATTGTGGAAAGAATGTTTTGCTGTCACTGAGGTATGGATTTAAATCCTGGCTGTGCCCATCACTGGCTAGATGACCTTGGGCAAGTGACACTTCTCTGAGTCTCAGTGTCTCCCATATGGAATAGGAATAATGTCTTCCTTGCAAATAGGTCATATCTAACAAGAGAACCCAGCGCAGTGCTTAGTGCAGAGTGGATGCTTAATAAAGGTAACTGCTCATTATTTTCTTCCTTCCTCTCCCCACTGCCCCCACATCAGCTGAGTCTCATTTCTCAAACAAGAAGGAGAACAGCTATTTTGACTTGTGTCAGGGTAGTGATCAGGCTAGAATTCCTTAGGTTCATCATTATTGGAGTTATTTACCACTTAATAAGCGTCTACGGGGGTCTAAAAGGCTCTCACCAGGACCAACGTCTTGCAGTTTTTCTTTAGGCCCAGCCAAGGGAAATAATGGGAAATGGGGAAAATTAGTTTTTTTGTGCCTTGTTCCTGACTTTCTTTCCTTGTGGTGCCTCCAGCCTGGGGGTCCGGAGTCTTATGCTTTCCTTTGTTCCAGCAGGGGCCTCCCACCAGATTCCTCTCCTTCCTTAAGAAACCCCCATCTCCTAGATCATTCCCTTCTTATCACCCTACTTAAATTACTGGTCTTTTGCAGTATCCTCTAGGACCTATGAGAAAATGGGTAAGCTAAGCCACGAGGCTCATTTGAGCTAAACGGTAGTAGGTAATTGTTGATTAATATGTTGATTTTGTTTTCAGGGTATTTATTTGTATTTTAAACAGAGGCCTTTAATCTTGGGTTCCTAGTTATTTTAGGATTAGAGACTTTTCCAGGTCTGTACTCCTCATTTTCCTGCGAAGGTCAAGACCCCACAGTTAACAGCAGAATGTGGGTCAGAAGTCAGGTTTTCTGATTTCTAGTCCAGATTTCTTCCTGCGAGAACAGAGTCACTATGGGAATCTTTGGTTCCAAGGTAGGTGAGCTGGGAAAAGAACTTTGGTCAGCTGGGCTGATGTAGTACCTCCTTCTTGATGAGCGAGGGCCAAGGGCTGTGATGTGCCTTGAACTTGAACCACCCACCAAAACTTTGCCAAGAATCAGCCAGTAACAGCTTGGAGGGATGAGTGTCAGACTTCCATTTTTTAATTTAATTTTTGAGGTGGTTTTATTTTCTGGATTAAAAAAGAAAACAACTTTTATTCATTTGCACAGGGAAAAATAAATAGATTCTAAGTTACCGGAAAGGTCATTTTTATTCCAAAATCTAGACATATTCAATTACACCCTCATTAAGAATGAAATCTCCCCTCACCAGTAACTAAGTTTTTCTCAGGGGCTCCACTGTGGTACCTGTGACTCCTCTGAGCCTCTATGTGTGCCTGGCACCGAGAGGGGGCCATGCATTGCTTTAAACCCTCTCAACTCACTGCCAGTGAGCCTAACGCTTCAATCACTTGGTGCCCCGAGGGACTGCATCTTTGCTGAAGGCTAATAATAAAATCATCACCTATTAGTGCAGTGGTGAGGCAGTGGGAAGGGTCCCTAGGGCATGGGAGATGGGAAGGGTAGGTTTTGATGGAAGGGGTGGGTTGGTTAAAAAAAGAAAGAAGGGAAAGGAGAAAACACTTCTAGAACTTAAGTTATTTCCTGAATAAGCCACTTGTGGGTGGGGAACCTTAGTTTGGGGAACAAGCGAGGAATGGAAGGGCAGTATGAAGAACAAAGGCCAAGGAAGAGAGAGGTCTTACTAAGAACAAAGTTGAGAGAAGGCAGCCAAAGTGAATTTCACCCACTTCCTGAGTTTGCTGGCATTGCCTCCATGGTTGAAAGCTCCAGGCTCCTCCCTCTGAGACCCGTCAAATGCCCCCTTCCATAGTATTTGTTTTTGGGGCCGGCTGTGGGAAGAGATGAATAGTACACCAACTTAACTTGCAGAGATTTTTTCCCTCTTTTCCTTGTTCCCAAATAAACCTTCAAGCAAGAAAGAACACACAGACCTTGACCCGATTCATGTCTCACCAAAGCAGGACTGTGGGAGTCCAGTGCCTATAAATCAGCTTCCCTCTCTGAACTCCTCAAAGGAAATCTTCCCCAAGGCAGTCGCCTCATGCCAGACTTCACACACACTGACCAGCCCTTTGAAATTCTGTCTGCAGATAATGGCAGTTACAGCCGGCTTGTCTTATTGAGAGAATCGTGTTGGCTGTGATATAATCCAGAAGAATCCCCAAGGTGGCTGATGAGATTTGCCTTTTGGAGGAAAAAATATAACAAGGACTATATTGCATTTAACATTGTAGTTTAAAGACGTCTCTAGTCTTGCAGCCCTAGATATTTCAGGTTTCTAAAATTAGGCAGGTGATTGTCTTCAAGCTCAATTTAGAAGTGAACTGGGGGTTAGTGAGGATTCAAGTACCATCTCCTCTACTGGGTTTTTTATTGATGTGGGCTTTTCTTAACCTTGGGGTCCAACCAGACTTCAGGCTACAAATAGCTAACACTGGATTGTCAGGGGCTCAAGTCAAGGCCAGTTTGGGGACACAGGGTGAGGGAAAGTCTAAGTATATATGTCTGTTAGCTCTCTAAGTTGTGTATCCAAATCATCGTTTTAGTCCATGATATCAGAATCACCTGGATGCTTGCTTAAAATGTTTGCTTAAAATATTACCAGGCTGTACCCAATCTGACTGGTTCAGAAATTTGGGGGAAAGGTGACAGCCTGGAACTTTACATTTTATATAATTTCTCCATGTGAATCTAACGCACATCAAGGGTTGCTTTTATAAGATTCAACTCCTAAAAATTTTAATACCTGTTTACAACCTAAATTTCAAATTCTTGGGAGAGAAAAACCATGATTGGTTTCATGTTCCAATGATCTTTTGCTGAACAACAAATTACCCCCAAATTGTTTAAAAAACAATTCTATCTCATGATGTATGGGTAAGGAATTTAGGCAGGGCTCAGCTGGTGGGGCTGATAGCAGGCTGAAGGATCCATTTCCAGACAATGCATTCCCATGACCAGCAGGTTGTTCCTGGTTGTTAGCTGGGAGTTCAGCCAGATCACCAATGGAGAGACCTCATTCTCTTTCATATGGGTCTCTCCATGGGGCTGTTTGGCTTCCCCACAATACAGTCGCTGGGTTTTAAGAGCAAATGCTTTGAGGGACTAAGATGGAAGCTGCCAGCTTCTTCTGACATAGTGTTAGATGTCAGACAGCGTCACTCTACCATATACTGTAAGTCAAGAAATTAACTACTCCCAGCCCAGATTCAAGCATAGAATGAAACACACCTCCCCCACGATGATGTGAAGAATAGCATGTGCATAGAGAGAGGAAAGAAATCAAGGGTGCGCATCTTTGAAGACTTTTCTACTATACCTTGCTTGGCTCAGTTTTTGGCTCCTGCACCAATCAATCATGGACACAGGGATGGGGACATGATACAGATTTATTCACTGGGGGCTCAACCTGGCATACTGAGGAGGGCACCCATTAAAACAGGCATTCTAAGGGATGTCTGATGATTATAGAATCTTATAGATTATCTAGCTTGAGCATTTACTCAAATTAGGAACTGCCCTTAGGCATTGGCTATCCTTTCCATAAGGCACCCTGTTCCATTTTCAGACAGTTATAGCTATTTAAACCTGATTCTGGTTCTCTGTAATACCCATCTATTATCCATTAGAATAACACTCAACTATGGATTGTTTTTTTAGACTGCAAGTTTCTCCATCAGGCTTAAACTCTTTAAGGCCTGGGCCTGTGTATTTTATGTATCCAGCCTCAGTCCCTGGCATACAGTAAGTGCTAAGTAAATGCATGTTGAATGTTCTTGAATGAATAAAAACATTTACTTTCCCCATCTACATAGATAGAGTTGAGTTTGAGTTTGATGTGGATATTGAGTTCCTATCTAATAGTTCTTATTGCTCCCATATTTTTTTTTAAGCAAAAATCATCTGAAGTAATTTATGGTTAAAATGTAGGTGATAAATCAAGTGAACACTGTCCTAAATATTGGCAACTGAAGCTAAATTCTTTAAAATCATAGGGAAAAATTTATCATTTTGGAACCAGGGTTGAAACAGCCATAAACAAAAGCATTATGTGCTTTGTTGTTGTTTAATTTAAAGGAAAGTCAGCAAACTATACCCCCCACCCACCCTGGGCCAAATCCTGCTTGCCACTTGCTTTTGTAAGTAAAGTTTTATTGAAATACAGCCATGCCCATTTGTTTCCTTATTGTCTATGACTACTTTTGTGCTTCAACAGAAGAGTTGAGTAGTTGTGGCAAACTATGTATTCTCTCAAAGCCTAAAATATTTACTATCTGGCCTTTCACAGAAAAAGTTTGCTAACCTCTGATAAAGGGCTTGTCTTACTCCATTTGGTGTCATGAGAAAAATGCCATAAACTGGGTGACTAATAAGCAACAAACATTTATTTTTCACTTTCTAGAGGCTGGAAGTCTGAGATTAGGGTGCCAGTGTAGTTGGTTTAGGGCTGTCTTCCAGGTCGTAGATTCTTACTGTATCCACATAAGATGAAAACTGGGCTAGGCAGTGATATGGGGTCTCTTTTATAAGACAATCCCATTCATAAGGGCTCCACCCTAAGGACCTAATTACCTCCCAAATGCCTCACCTCCCAAATGCCTCACCTTCTAATATTATCACATTGGGCATTAGGATTTCAACATGTAAATTTTGCAGGTGGGGGTGGGGGCAAACATTCAGACCATTCTAGGGCTCTTCATGACCCTTTGATTTTGGTTATTTTACTTGGCAACTTTGAAGGAGTCTTATCTCCACATTTCACATTTCCAGACTTTTTTTTCCCAGCCAAAAAGAACTCTTCTCCAGCTTGTCCATGGTGGGGTCTCTAGTAATGCTGAACTTTTAGGTAAAAACAAAGTAATGGGATTTTAAAAAATTGCTTTACTTGGACAATTAATAAGGGTATATCATGAACCAGCATAAGGAGCAGAAGACTTTTAACTTAAGAGAATGGCTTTGGGACCCATCCAATTAAAACCTGTAATAGACATTTATTGTTCTTTGGTTGTCTAGGTTGCATTTCTCCTTTCTTTGGGTAATAGCAACTTATTTTTTTTATTTTTATTTTTTTTAGAGTTTATTTATTTTTGAGAGAGAAAAAGAGAGAGAGGGAGGGGCAGAGAGAGAGAGGGAGACACAGAATCCGAAGCAGGCTTCAGGCTCTGAGCTGTCAGCGCAGAGCCTGACGCAGGGCTTGACCTCAGGAATGGCGAGATCATGACCTAGGCTGAAGTTGGATGCTTAACCAACTGAGCCACCCAGGCACCCCAATAGCAACTTATTGACTTCTGGGTAATTATCTCTTTCCACTAAGTGCTGTCTTGGTTGAATCAAAGTACCTCACCTTACCCTACCCAAAGTTAGATATATAACTCAAGCTAGGCCTCTTTGACCCAAAGATGAACAGAATGTTGAAATTGATGCATCCTAGTAATGGTGGCCTACAAGACATCCTTCTCTTTCTGTTGCCTAGGGTCCTGGGGATGCTCTGGTCCCTGCCAGATTTACCAAGCTTTCCTTTAATTCTGTGAACCACCTGTATTCTTTCAACACTTCCCTGTCTAATTAAAATTAGTCAAATTCTGTTTCTTACAACCAAAGACCCTAAATGATACAAATAGACAAATAATAAAAATCATATGAGAAAAAGAAATGTTCCAAAAAATGCAAATAGAAATAAGTCTTTATAGTCTATAAAATTAACAGAGATTTAACAATTGTATCAAGGATGTAGTGAGATACATGTTCATGCAAACTTTCTCTGAGATTGTTAATTGGTGTTTCCTTTCTGGCAATTAGTTTTTTATAATATGTGTCAAGAGAATTGAAAAAGTTCATATCTTTTGACCTGGCAATTCTGCCTCTAGGCACTTGTGCCAATAAAAGAACAAGATATGGAGGTACAGATTTATGTAGAAAGTGTTCAGTGTTGTTTATAGTAACAAGAAATAGGAATTTACTTAAATTCAACATATTAGGAGGATGGTTAAGTAAATGAAGGAGGTGATATTATGTAATAATTTAAAAAGTATGGACTCTGGAGTTGGTCAACCTGGATTTAAATCCTATTCTGCATCTGACCAGCTGTGCAACCTTGGACCAATTGCTTAGATTTTCATCTGTAAAATGTAAACAAATGATTTTATCTAATTGTGGTTGCAAGCCTTCCAAGATGGTCCCCGTTGATAACTGCTTCCTGGTATTCATGTCCTTCCGTAGTTCCTTCTCACATTGGAGAGGCTGACCTGTGTAACCAGTAAGATATTGTGAAAATGACAGAATATGGTTTCTGAGTCCAGGCCATAAAAGACATGTGGCTTCCATCTTGCTCTGTTTTGGATTACTTGCTCTGGGGAAATTGAGTTGCCATGTTGGGAGGGCACTTAAGCAGACCTCTGGAAAGGTCTGTGTGACAAGGAACTGAGGCCTCCTGCCGAAAGCCATGTGAGTGAGCCATCTTGGAAGTGGATCCTTCAGTCTTGATGAAACCTTCAGATAAAACATGCTGGATAACTGGTTGACATCTTGATGGCAATTTCACAAGAGACCTCTAGCCAGAACCACTCAACTGAGCTACTCTCAAATCCCTGGCTGTGAAGTAACAAACGTTTATTGTTGTTCCAAGCTACTAAGTTTTGGAGCAATTTGTTATACAGCAATAAATAACAGGTCATTTAACTTCCCCGAGCCTCAGTTAATTCATTTGATAAATGGGGACAATACTGCCTGCCCTAGCTTTTTGTGCAGAACAAATATGATTAGTGAAGAATTACAGGTCTACCATTATTATCTGAAATCTTAGGAACAAGATACGTTTGGGTATTAAGAATGTTTCAGCTTTTATTAAAGTGATAAGATGCATTATTTTTAAATTTTTTTTAATGTTTATTTCTGAGACAGAGAGAGAGCACACCCACACATGTGTGGGGGGGAGGGGCGGGCAGAGAGAGAGGGAGACACAGAATCTGAAGCAGGCTCCAGGCTCTGAGCTGTCAGCACAGAGCCCCACACGGGGCTCGAACCCACAAACTGCAAGGTCATGACCTGAGCCAAAGTCAGTTACTCAACCAACTGAGCTACCCAGGCACCCCGAGATGCATTATATACTATATTCTGAAACAACCCATTGGGGTCTGATTCAGCACCTCATAATCCAACAGTGATATTCTGGCATGAAAATGTATGAGTATGCACCTGAAATGGAGAAATGAAGACTAAAAATAGTCTCATGTCAGTTTTTCCTGTCAGGATTTGCTGCCAAATGAATTCACTGCCAATATACAAAAAGGAACAAAGAAGCAGAATTGGTTTTCAGAGCTTTTTTGATTTCAGAAATGTGGTAGGAGACTGTGGATTTCTATGCTTTTTATCATCTAGGTTGATTTCTTTCCAAACACTAACTCCCTATCGTACATAGTTGGTCTCTGGTTATTTTTCACCCATTTATTTAGATTAATGAGGAAGAGACCAAGGTGGCTTCCATCACTCTTTGGAAATCCAAGGGGTGGTAGGTTGAAGCACTGGAAAAACCAGAGTTCCAACAAGAGCATCTCTCCCCTTATGAATTTAGTTCTCATTTCTGGGTGAACACCTGATAGTCATGACCCCAGAGGAGATCGTGAATCATCCAGTCATGGGGTTTAGAGATGATTCAGCAAGATTGAAGTGGTATCAGGAGTGCTTTTGGCTGAAGATCTGGAAGGTACTGATTACACATCCAATTATGTAACTAGTCCTGAGGCTCACATTGTGGTACAACCTGATTCTCACCCAAACTAAGCATGAGACAGGGCCCTCACCTGGTAGGGCATAATTTCCTGGTAGATCCCAGGCCCTGGGAGTCCAGGGAGATTGTTCCTGCCAAGATAGTTCTCTTTTCTCTCTGTAGAGAATGGAAGATGGACTGAGAGTCAGCCCTGTCCATTTTAACCCTCTCAACATCGTCCTCTTTCTCTGAGGCAAGGCCAGGGGTGATTTTGGGGAACCAGAAACAATTCCCTTGTCATATATTCTTGAAGTGTTGTCTTCAAAACAGGTCTATGAGTGGTATTGGAGGAGGACTTCACTATGCTGAATCAATTCCTAATGTCCAACATTCAATAATTAGAGACTCATTCAATTAAGACTTATTCCCTAGTTCTCATAGGTAGAATAATGTACTAGAACTAGAAGTCATGAGCTTGGGTTCAAACCCCATTTCTGCTGCTGACCATGAACTTGGCCGAGTCATTTTATCTTCCTGAGCTTCATTTTTATCAATCAAGTAGGGGGGAAAAGGAAGGGGCTCTATTAACTTTAATATTCTACAATTATCTTTGGGAATCTATGTGTGAATCCCTTATGTGAACTCTCCATTCATCCCACAAGTATTTGTTAAATACTTATGGTATGTTTTATTCTAGGCATTGAAGATATACTGTCTCGGCTGCTAATTTATATCCTAATATGATAAGGCAGAAAACACATAAATCTTAAAAGAAAAAGTAGAGGTTGTGATAAGTGCTACAAGTAAAATAAAGCAAGAGACTAGAGAGTGAATGTGGTGTGGTGTGAGGGAGTACCCATGACTACACTAGGCAGTGGTCAGGGAAGGATTCTTAGAGGGAGCTGAGATTTGAGAAGGAACCTGATTATCACTCGATAGTATTTGTTAAATGTATGAATGAACAAGAAGGAGATAGTCATGGGAATATTTGGAGGAAGAACGTTCCAGGCAGAGGAAACAGTCAATGGTAAACATCCTGAGTTGAGAATGACCTTGGCATATTTGAAGACTAGAAAGAAAGAGGTGGGGCTGAAACATAGTGAGTAGAGTGTCACTATGAAGTCAGCAAGAAAGCCAAGGTAACCAGGGTCTTGAAGGTTTGATTCTGAATGCTAAGGGAACCATTGGCAGAGTGACATAATCTGATTTACACTTTAAAAATATCATTCTGCAATGTGATACCAGTTCCCACCCACCAGAATGGCTAACATGAAAAAGAAAGACAATATCAAGTATTGTTAAAGATGTGTAGCAGCTGGAATTCTCATACACTGCTGGTGGAAGCAGAGACTGGTATGACAAGTTTGGAAACTGGCCATATCTATAAAGCTGAACATATGTACACCCCATGACCCAGCAATTTCATTCCTAGTTACATACTCAACAGATAGGTAAACATATGTTCACCAAAAGGTATGTACGAGAAAGTTTATAATAGCTTCAAATGGGAAAATACATAAATGCCCATCAAGAGTAAAACAGAAACGTGAATTGTAATATCGTTGTATGGTCGAGTACTATAAGCAACAAGAATGAACAAACTATAACTACACATAACCACATGGATGAATTTCACAAAGTTAATGTTGAGCAAAAGAAGCTGTACTGAAGAGTTCAAACTATCTATTCCCATTTATATAAACTTCTTAAACAGGCACAATTAATCTGTGTTAGAAGTCCAAATAGTAGTTCTTTTTCGAGAGTCTATTGACTGGTAGAGTTGTGAAGGGGCCTTTTGGGGTGCTGTAATGTCCTGTTTCCTGATCTGGAAGCTGGTTATATGAGTGTGTTTGGTGGCTTTCTCTAGTCATCCCTTTATTCTTGCTTCCCCAGACTAAAAGGATGTTGAGCCTAGAGGGGTGGAGTGAAGAATGTGGGAGGGTATTTTTTGCTGACCATCATAGAGCAATGTCTTCTTTTCCCTTTACAGTTGCGATTTTCTTCTTATTATTATTTTTTAAATGTTTATTTTTGAGAGACAGAGACAGAGTGCGAGCAGGGGAGGGGCAGAGAGAGAGGGAGACACAGAATCTGAAGCAGGCTCCAGGCTCTGAGCTGTCAGCATAGAGCCCAATGCGGGGCTCGAACTCATCAGCTGTGAGATCATGACCTGAGCTGAAGTTAGACAGTCAACCGACTGAGCCACCCAGGTGCCCTGCGATTTTTTTTTTATTAATTTTTTTAAATGTTTATTTATTTTTGAGAGAGAGAGTGTGTGCACACGAGAGGGGAGGTGGGGAGGGGCAGAGAGAGAGAGACACACACAGAATCCAAAGCAGGCTCCATGCTCTGAGCTGTCAGCACAGAGCCCGACGTGGGGCTTGAACCCACAAACTGTGAGATCATGACCTCAGGGGAAGTCGGACACCCAGGTGCCCTGATGTGATTTTCTTCTTTTTAAAAGATGTTTATTTATTTATTTTGAGAGAGAGAGTGCTAGTGTGCGATCAATCAAGTAGGGGGAGAGGAAGAGAGAATCCCAAGCACCTTCTGGGCTGTCAGTGTAGAATCCAACACGAGGCTCAATCTCACAGTTAGATCATGACTGAGCTGAAATCAAGAGTCAGATGCTTAATTGACAGAGCCGCCCCGATGCCCCAACAGTTGTGATTTTCTCAAGAGTGTTTGGCAGATGAGATTCATTCATTTTACAGGCAAGGACATTGTAGCTTAGTGACCTGCCTGAGGAATCCATCTCTCTACAGGGAGAGCCAAACCTCAAACCCAGGTCCTCAGATGTTTTTTCATGAAGCCCACTGCTGTTTCTGTTTCTCCATGTTGTCTCTCTGGATTGGACCAACTGGTCACCCAGGCCTCCTTCCAACTCTCTGACTCAGAAATGTTACATTTGCATTTGAGAATTTGAATCTTGAAACTAATCTAAGAAAGTACAGTGCTTCGACCATTATGTTTATTTATGGAGTCTTATATCTAATTATTTTTCAAAGCAATGTTTTTAATTAAGGAGATAAAAATATTTTAAGTTAAAAAAAAAAGAGGTGGAGAGATCTGTTAAACTTTGGGGGAAGAAATGATGGTTTTCATCATTAGATTTTCTCAGCCCCACTGCACGGACATATGGAATTGTGTGTGACACATTTTTGCTTTAACCACAAAATTTCATGAATTTTCAGTCACTGAATAATGAAATGAATCATCATTCTAGATGAAAAGGAGGCAATTTTGAGGGCAAAAAAATATTTCCCTGAAGACATTTTGAGAAACTAAGGCCTTGACCACATTCATCAGGACTGAGCCCTTCTGGGATAAGTGTACTGTGCCTTTGGCATGGAAGAGCAGGTCACGGTGTCCCCATCGGATGAGGAGCTGGTGGCCAGGTATCTGAGATCTATTTAGTCTCGTTTTCTATGTATCTACAGCTATAGCTAATAGGTAAACATTCTTTGTTAATAGGCAAGTAAGAGTTTTCTTTTTGGCCAGTTGAACTGGGACTGTGGGGCAGCAAGGAGAATAGCACTTACTGAGTTCCTATTGGGTGGGTCCTCCACTACCATTTTATTTGTTACCTATTCTGGTGGAGGCTATTTATTCTTCCACATACAAGGACCTCATAGGTATGGAAGTGAAGCTTGAATTTTTTGAGGTGGGAGACCATTGAAGGGGTTTAAGCAAAGAAGAGATCTGGCCAGGTTTATCTTTCAGAAAGATAAATGGATCTATTGATTTTCCCCAAGCCCGCTAGGATTGCCCCTAGCAGGGGACGGGGAGCTAGAAGAGGAGACTTTGGAGCCAGGAAGAGTGGTTAGGGGGCCTGTTGTATAGTCTGGCGAGAGATCATTGCATCCCTATGCAATACACCCATGAAGTTTTGCCACCTCCTCCCCCCCATCCTTTCTGCTACCATTGTTATTTACAATGTCATTGTAAATTTAAATTTTAAGTGTCACTGACATTCAAAATGTCACTGTACACTTTACTGCTACATCTGTTATTACCCCCAGCGTTCATAGTGGCTACTGTTGCTTTAGACATTTATAAGGTCATCTCAAGTGCTTCCCCCTCATCAAGCCCTGAGAATGAGGAAAATATCATAATGCCTAAAATATAATTTGGCAACTATGTCCTAGTGGGGTAAGTGATTTGCCTGGGGTCTTCTTTCATGTGGGAGGATTTAGAGGGTGACCGCTTAGGATTTTGTGTCTCATCATTATGTCCAGGGAGGAGATCGGTTACGGGCAAATGCCCACTGTCCTCTGTGACGGGCACAGACATGTGAAGACTTGTAAACTGTTACATTAGTGGCCATACCTCATCATCCTTTCTGGGGATGGGAATAGCCTGCCATCTAAACTTTCTGGACTTCTCCATGCTTCCACTGGTTGCCGGCAGAGTGATCTTCTTACAACACTCACCTGGATAAAGACCACTGTGCCCTCCCATGCCAGTCAACCACTTCCCCATATTTCTCCCCTTCTCCTGTGTCATTCCCCAAACTTACCTTCTCTCTTTTACGCTCATCCTAAATGCCTGGATTGCCATTCATTCAATTCATTCATTCATTCATTCATTCATTCATTCAACAAATCTTTGTTGATTGCCTTCTCTGTGTCAGGTACCAGGGAAACAGACGTGAACAGGGCAGCCATTCTCCATTCTCAGGGATCTTCCATTTGGGTGGGGATGTCAACTAAATAAACTCAGGAAAGCAAATAAGATAATAAATAATTATGATTAAAAGGTATGAAGGGAAGAAATAAGGAGCGCAAGAGGACAATGCAGTGGGTGGGATGGGGGCTAGGTTAGGGTGGTCAGGAAGGGTGCTGAGGAGGTGAGAGAAGCTTCTTGTGTTAACTGAGCTGGGTAATGCAGGTTCAGTGCTTAGTAAATGGGCAAATCCATTAACAGCTTTAGTTTACTCTTCAGATAAGTAAGCCAAATCAATCTATACTCCAAGTGGGGATTAATTCTGTTTTTTCTTTTTTTCTCAAATACTCGACAAAAGATAAATGTCTCAGAGACTCTGCTAATGAATTCTGCTATTTTTCTCCTTGGTCTTATCTTGAGCATAGTTGTCTCTGCATTACTTCCCTCCCAACCCCTTTTGGAAGGTTCTGATTTTGCAGTTGTCCTGAGGTGGCCCTCTTGTCTCTGAATGTGTGCAGTGCTGATGGGACTGTTGGGGAAACTACAAAGACAGCCTCTGATTCTGAATAGGACAGAATTTCCTGTCTGTATCTTTCTAACTTAGAAACACCTCACATTATTGAATCCCTGTCTGTGTCCTCAAAGCACCATTTTCCTTGACAGCTGGCTTGTTATGGGAGAATTACTGGGGAATTCTGGATTGCATGCCCTGGAATTCTAATTAAATCAAATAAGTGAAATCAGGAGGAAGAGAGACTCATGGATGTCTTTAGGGAAAGCAAAAAACCAAATTCCCCACATGAAGAGAATAACGTGGCATTTGAACAGGAGCCTAGAATTCCTATAAGATTGCGTGAAAGCTGACATTTCAGAAACCAGACTTCCTTCTCCCCAGCATCCTTAGCATCGGATTCACTCTCATGACATCACCCCAAAGGCTTATGTTGGCAAGATCAAAAATAGGACATTATGGGTGACACTGCTAACAGATTAGTTCTCTCAGATAACTTCTTATGCCCGACCCTAATTCCTTCTTTTTTCTTTTACTGTTTATTTATTTATTTTGAGAGGGAGAGAAGAAGAGGAGCAGAAAGGGGTAGAAAGGCTGGAGAATCCCAAACAGGCTCTGTGCTGTCAGTGTGGAACTTGATGTGGGGCTTGATCTCATGAATCGTGAGATCAGGACCTGTGCCAAAATCGAGAGTTGGACGCTTAGCTGACTGAGCTCCCCTGCAACGCCCCCCCCCCCCCCCCCCCACCAATTCCTTCTTGATTGGCATTTGGAAGGTATCATTCACCCTGTACTCTTGGGAAGCTGCTCAGAAGCTGTGTCTTGTGCACATTATTCTCGGAGTCCATACAATGTTTGCTAGTCCCTGTGAAATGCTTGGATTTAGCTTATGCATGTTCACTGAGTGTCTTTGCAGTGCCAGGCCCTGTGGGGCTGGAGTGGGGGATACAGAGATGAAAGACACAGTCCCTTCCCAGGAGGTGCTCCTGATGAGATGGGGAGAGGAGGAGTCCATGCCACATGGCTCCACCTGGGGTGAGGGGGTGGTGGTGGTGAGAGCTCATCAAGGATGCCTTCTTGTGGGAGATGGTATCTGAAACAGGCTGAATTGTGTCTCCCCACAAATGCATGACCACCTGGAACCCAGAACGTGACCTTATTTGGAAATAGGGTCTTTCAAGATGTAATGAAGGAAGGGATCAAGATGAGATCAAACTAGTTTAGAGTGCGCCCTAAATCCAATAAGAGACAGAGGAGGACTTACACAGAAGGAAGCCATGTGGTGCTGGAAGCAGAGACTGGGGTGAAATGCAGCTAAAAACTAGGGAATGGCAGTTTGCCTGATAATTAACTCCTTCTTTCCACCCAGAGCAGTCCATATACTCCAGTGATGTGTAGGGCCCTTTCACTTGTGCACCTGCTCATTCATTCTGCAGGCATGTCATCACTGTTTGTGTGCCAAGTACTGCCTGAACCTAGAGGTTCATAGGGACCAAGACTCTGTCTGCTCCCATGAAGAGCTTTCCTTCCAGTTCCTTTAACAAGTCTCTACGGTGCTATGATGTAGAAGGAGCTGGAATAAAGGGAGGGGGAGTGCAGAGGTGGGTAGAAAGGCTGGAGAAGGCTCCACAGAGGAGGTGAAGGCTGAGTAAGAGTTCACGAGGCAGGGCAGGGGAAGGCGTCATGGCAGAGGGAATGACGTGTGCAGAGGCACAGAGACATGGACAAGCATGGCATGTTGGAGGGGGGCAGCATTGTGTCAGACATCCTGAGAAGGATAAAGGGAGTAAAAGCAGTCATAGTCCTTGTCCTCCGGGACATCGCAGAGTTTTGTTATAGGTGGCAAAGGTAAATTCAGCCACTTTCTTCCTGCCAACACTGTTTTCTCTGCTGGCTCCTCTCCAGCTCACTGGTTTATGTTGGGACAGAGTGTTTGATATTTTTGTTAGCATTTTCTTGCATAGCCCTTGTTCCGTCCACTTCATTTCCATCCCCCTCCCTTGTTGCCTGTTGCAATGATTAGTCAGGCTATCTGACATTTTTTACTTATAATGTTTTAGGTTAACTGCTGCTGGCTAAATATATTTTGACTTCAGCTCTGGATTGTGACCCTCTCCTTAGCCAGTGAGATGCACAAGCCTCATGCTAAAACCTCTTTCTTTTTGGACTGTGATTTCCTTAGCAGATTCCAAAGGGTCCCTTATGACAGAAGGGCATTTCCTAACTCAGATCAGATATGGGGTTTGGCCAGGTGGACGCCCAGGTATGTAAATGCACCTGCCACAGAGACCTCTTACTGGACGCACAAAGCTGGCCTGCCGTGTGTGTCCCAATGTGTTCGGCCCTGGTGCCATCTTTCTTTATACATTCCAGGGGACAACTTACTTAGTGCTTCTGTGCCCCAGTGAGACTCATACAAGCTCCAAGTAGCCACAGATGCCAGCAGCTTATTAAATTTTGGATTAAGATGAAGGGAGAGAAAGCTGAGGCATTAGCAAGTCTCTGACAGAAGGAATTTTGGAGGCTGCAGGAGTTTACAGATGGCAAGACTCTCACTTCCAATTCCAGACAAACATGACCCTCTAGGAGAAGCTCTCATCCTCTAGGCCTGACATAGGTAGGCCATGCTACATCTTCCCCAGGGTGGGAGAGAGAAAGAGGATAAAGGAAGGACACAGTGATTCCTTAGCAGAGGATCTGAGATGCTTGAACTAGGGCCTATCCACACTGACCTCTGAGTCTGAGATGGATTTTAGAGACAGTGTAGATTCAGCAGCCTCATTCTTTTATCCATTCATGCTATATTTATTGAGGACCTACAATACATGTAGGCAATGCCAAGCCCAGCCCTGGAAATGCGGAAGAGATTGGACAGATATGAGCCTGGAGGGGAAGATAGTGATCAAGTAATTACAAGTAGGATAAGGGTCTCAAAGAGGGTGTATAGGGACAATGGAGACATTTAATAGGAGAGAGAGCTGACCTAGGCAAGGGTGGGGTACACGGAAGTCCTCTGATGCAGTGATTTTTAATCTGGCTGGTAAGGTATGACTTGAAATTATGTCAGGTGAAGAGGTGAGAGAGGTGTGTATTAGACCAGAGCAAAGACCCAGAGGCAAGAGAGAGGAGGGGGAATAATAAAGGCAGAGGCAGTGGTGGGCACCGTGGGGAGCAGCAAAAGGCAAGGTCAGAGACATGGATGGGTGCTGGGCAGCAGAAAGCCCTAGAGGCTAGATAAAGGATGGGGGGCTCTGTTCAAAGGTCTCTGGGAAGCTGTAAAGTCATTTAAGCAGGAGAGGAACATGAACAGTTTGTGTTTTTAAGATTAACCTGGCTGTTGTGTGGAGGGGACCCTGTAGGTGTGGTATCTGGGCCAAGCGTGTTTGGGTGGAGAGCACAGCAAGTGTGAACACAGACAGTGGAAACGATGTGTGAGCCTGGAGGCCAGTGTGGCTGATGCTGAGTTGGGGGACACGGTGCGGAGTGAGAGTAGGGGGGCAGCAGTGTGGGGTCGCAGAGCAATCTTGCAGGTGTCTGAAAGTTGTCTGAGAAAGCTGGGACGGCTTTGGAGAGGTTGGTTTTTTTTTAATTAAAGACATTTTTTAAATTAAGTTTTCTACTTAAAATTTTTTTCTAACTTTTATTTATTGTTGAGAGACAGAGAGAGACAGAGTGCTAGTGGGGGAGGAGCAGAGAGAGAGGGAGACCCAGAACCCAAAGCAGGCTCCAAGCTCTGAGCTGTCAGCACAGAGCCTGATGCGGGACCTGATGCCACCCAATAGCATAGGGGATTGAACTCACGAGCCATGAGATCATGACCTGAGCCAAAGTCGGATGCTTAACCAACTGAGCCACCCAGGTGCCCCAACTTTTCTACTTTAATTCCAGTATAAGCTTTGCAGAATTTTAAACAAGGGAAGGATCTATTCTCACTTATAAATTTGTGAAAGATGCTCCAAGATGATGGGTTGAGGGAGATTTGGGGGCAAAGGTGGAAGCAGAGACACCAGTGATGAGTTCAGATGAGAGAAGATGGCAGCTTGGACCATAGTAAGAGCTGTGGCTGGTGAGGCGACTGGGCTCTGTCACACCTGAAACAGATGGAGTTGGGTGTGAGAGACAAGAGCCAAGAGTAGCATCCGGCCTGAGAAACTGGGACACAGGTGTTTCCCTCTCCCAGGATGGGGAAGCCTATCACGGGAGGAAAAAGTGTTTTTGAACATGTTTACATTGAGGTATTTAACATCCAAGTGGAAACATGGAGCAAGCTGTAGACTCTGGAACTGGAGAACACTGGGAAGTCAGCAGCACATAGCTGGAATGATAAGCCCTACACTGGGGCAGGGGGGTGTCTCTTACCTTGGGAGTGAGGGTAGATGCACAAAAGGTGTAAGGGCTGAGCACTGGAGTGCACCTCCATTTATTAGTTGGGAAAGAAAGAGAGAAGAATGAACTGCACACAGTAGGAAGAGACAGTGAATGGTGTCCCAGAGGCGGAGTGAGGAAGACATTTCTAGATGGAGAGAGAGTCATCTGTGTTGAATGGTCAAGTCAGATGAGAAATCAAAATGGACCTCCATTTAGGCACTGGAGGCATCACTGGTTACCTTTTGCTGGAAGAGGTGGGATTGAGAGCCTGAACAGAGAGGTTCAAAGAGAATAGGTTGTAGTAAGAGGCCAGCCAACTGCTAAGGTGACAGTGATCATGATCAAGAGTAGGGGCTGATAATCTGGGCCAGGTGTCTGGACCACAGCCAAGACACCTGTGGCTTGCTCCCACAGCTTGCTCCCCAGACTGGGGAGCAGAGCAGAGCTTCAGACCCCAGCAGGAGAAACTGAAGGGCAAAAAATACAAATTATGAAGAAAGGGTAAGTCCAGAACATGAGCCTGAAGAGCAGGGTAGGAGGAAGGCTCCAGCTTGGGGTCACTCTGGTGCCAGGTTCAGGGCAGTGAGACCCATTCCAGATGTTTCCATTGCTAGAGAGAAGACTTTACCTATGCTATTGGGTGGCGACAGGGCTGGCCAGAACATGCTGGGAAGCGGGTCAGCACACGAATGTTTCAGTACCTGCAGCTGAGCAGGACAGTGGTTCTTGGTTTTTTTTATTTAATTTTTAAAAAGCTTATTTATTTATTTATTTATTTATTTATTTATTTATTTATTTATTTATTTATTTATTTATAAGAGAAAGAAAGTAAGAGAGAGCAGGGGAGGGGCAGAAAGAGAGAATCCCAAGCAGGCTCCACACTGTCAGCACAGAGCCTGACAAGGGGCTCGATCCCACAAACTGTGAGATCATGACCTGAGCCGAAACCAAGAGTTGGTCACTTCATGGACTAAGCCACCCAAGTGCCCAGGATGGTGGTTCTTAATCCTGACCACACATTTCAATGATCTAGGCTCCACCTGAGAATCCCTGTCTGTGCCTCCGGAATGCGGCTCAGCCCCATTTTCAAACAGCTTCCCAGGTGATTATAATGTGTCACCATCTTCAGTTTATTCTTGAGCTTGGGATTGAGCCAGCATGGGAAGAACTTTGAGATAAAGAGGGCTAGGGGATATTCAGCCCTGGCATGGAGAGGGCAATAATTGCTGGAATCTGTGAAGGAATTTGTTGGCTTGCCTCGGAAGAGCAATTCTCATAACATTTACCAAAATGAAAATCCTGATTAATTCTGCAGGTTTATAGCTCCCCAGAGGCTGGAGGAAAACATCCTTTGGCACTAGAAACAAACTTTATTCTGGCAGCATAGATAATTTTGCAAACCCTAGAAACTGAATTGACATATTTCCCTGGAATCCCAATGTACTACATCCATAGAATGCAAAGAAACGGGGTCACAGTCAATGTCTCACACTGCCACCTGGACCACATGCTTCTAGGGACTCTTCCCGGTCTCTCAGCCCTTTAGTTCTGGGTTTCCATGATGATCTGGGCAGATGTGGTTTTGGTCAGCCCAGCAGTTCTTCCTTTGGGGAAACTGCCTCTATCTCATCATGTGCAGTGGATAGACTGTCAGTGATAACAGTTAACATGACCTCAGCCTGTAGGGACATGATCTGGGATTACACAGTAGCACAAGCCCTGGAAACAGTGATTGACTCAAGAGGAAGCCATGGAATTAAAAAACGTCCAATTAGGATTATTTTCAGGATTAATATATGGATGATGGTCAAGTTCTGTCTTGAAGATGCAAAGTTAGAAAATGTGAGTCTGAGTTTATCAGTTGCCATTGTCTTCATAATTTGTGGATCAAGAAACTTGTTTGTAGAATGAAATCTAGTAGAGATGAGGTAGAGAAGGAGGGAAAGTGAGGAGAAAGAGAAAGGGGGAGAGAGAGAGTTGCGGTGTGGACAGAGAGTTCTGGCAACAATATGTCTGGTTTCAGGCCTCCGGGCTCTGGAACTTTCAGTCCTGTGGGCACTCCCTGCATCCTTTTAGGGTTAAGCTCCTTGGAATTGGGTTTCTGTCCCTTGCAACAGAAAGCATCTTGACTAAGACCAACAGTTTCTCGCCGACTTCATGAGAAGGTGGGAGTGTGGGGTATGCACTGGAGAGTGAGGCAGGCGTGATCAAAGAGTTTGTGAGGAAGCTGTCCCTGGGATGTCCAGGTATCCGTCTCAGGGTCGTAGCAGTCAAAGGAGGCCAAGTCCTCAATGTTGCAATCTGTGGTCAGCCGCCGCCCACCCGTTACATAGATCTTGTTCCCCATCACCGTGGCCCCATGGTGCATCCTGCGGTCTTTCATGTCCGCACACTTGACAAATTTGTTGGATTGAGGGTCATAAGCAAGAATCCTCCTCGTGTAACCTGAAAACCAAATGGCATATCGGCAAGCTCAGTGTTGCTCACTTGGGAATGGAAGGCTGCAGTCTGGAAACATGGCTTATCTCTGCCATTGCCCAGTATCAAGGCTGCACTCTGAACTAAGGTGTAGTATGCTTTGGTAACCTGCCCAAGGTGTGGGCACAGCTGGGGTTTGGACTCCAATCTGTCTGATTCTGGCCCCTGAATCCTTAGCCGCAAGTTAAGGCAGCATTATATTAGGAGCAGCCTCCTGATTTCAGTGGCTTTCTCAGCCTCAATGTCATTTTCATTTCTTTTACACACTCCCCACCTTCCCCAAGAGCCTTATCAATCCAGAGAAGGAGACTTTGGGAATTCAGGAATGATTTCCACGACAGCCCTACCTGGTCCCTACCAGTCCCCACTTTTAAGATCCCCATTTTACAGATGTGCAAATGGAGGCACAGAAAAAAAAAGATTAATAAATTGCCAGAGAGTATACAGCCAGTGACAGAGTCAGGATTTGAACCCAGGTCTGACCCTAAAACCAGTCCTCTTAACCAAGACACTATACTGCAATTGCAGAGAGCTTATCTCTTAATGGCTGATATTATGAACAGTAGCGAACACTATTTTAGTATTTGCCATGTACCCGGGAGAGTGCTAAGTGCTTTAGATATATGAACACATTTTATTATCACAACAATTCTGTGAAATAGGTATTATTTCATTCCCTGTTTATAGATAAAGACAGGGAAAAACTTCTGGATGAGAAAAAAACTTTGCCAAGTCGTCCACACTCCCCTAGTTGGATGGATGTGCTTTTAACAGCACTGTTTTGTAGAACAACATCTGTCTATTAGTGACCCGTTTTCCACGGGAGATGCCAAGTTTGTGTCCAGCCTCACGATCCTCTGTTCAAACTCACCTCCCACGATGACAATACGCTCCCCCAGCACCACTGCAGGGGCGCACACATTCTTGATCATTCTCGTCTCCATTTTGAACCATGTGTTTCTGGAAATGTGGTAAACCTGAGGGAGAAATATAATCATGGTGCTGCATTGTAAAGGGATATATATTTTTAAAAAGATAGAAGTGGTAGTTAAGAGAGTGAAATAGGAGTGATTTTTTTCACTTTTTCCTAGTTTTTGAAATGTAGGTAGGTATAATACCTATTATACCAAGCAATATTGATATATTGGTATATACTAAGCAATACTGATATATTGCTATCAATAAGATAGAATTAAATAACAGAAAGAATATATTACCAGAAATTGGTCTTTATGTGAGCCCATGAGATCCTTGGCTATGTGTCTATAGAATGGACCAAGAGTTAGGCATTGTAGTATGTGTTTTCTTACCTTGCTTGGAACATTTTTTTTTCTTTTAATGGGAAATGAAGCAACTTGGGTATTCATAAAACCAATGATTTTTCAATCATTTCTATTTCCGGCTCATGTTTAGGTTTCTAAATGTTCCAGTGTATCAGAGAGGGCTTTAGAGCCAAGAATACATTTGGGGCTAGGAGAGGAAGGCTTTCGAACAGTTTGTGCCTGAAAGTCATTAGAATCAGAGAGGAAGTATGAGAAAAGAAAAAAAGAGCATAGAGGTGGGGCAGGACTCCTTGGCCATGCTCTGAAATAGAGTCACAAATCATGATTTCCAGAACATGTTCCCCTCAGTTTAAATAAAGTTCAAATATCAAATATAAATTAATTCAATGTTAGCAAAATTTAACACAAGAGATTTAGGATGGACTCATATAAGAAAAGAAGGGGCAAAACATTTACCTACAGAAGAAAATGGCAATTCTTTCTATATGAAGTATAATTCTTTGCTGGCAATTCTTTCTATATAAAATATAATTGCCACCATATGAAAGACTCTATGTTTTGTTAGTTTACCAAATTTGGTCTTCACAATCATCCTGTGAAGTAGGTACCATTACTTGCCTCCATTTTTTTCAGATTAGATTGAGGCTTAGAGGGGTTAAGTGACATGTCCAAAGTCACACAGCTAGAGTGAGTGGAACAGCTGGTCTGGTTGACCCCACCCGGAGTCCATGTTCTTAACCACCACACTCATGGCTCTGCCTGGGGCCATGTAAGTGTTGCCTTTCTTGATGGAGCCTTTGAGACTGGAGACCTCTTAAGGTCTCTGTCGGTTCTTGAAGTTGGTGAAGCATAGAGGAGGCCATGTGCTAAAGACAGAGGCAGTCTTGATGGCTGTTAAGCCTCATGGTTTCATCTGAAAATACGTAGGTGACACTTTGGAAAGTAGGATCCTTGGAGCAAAAGCAAACACTGAATGAGTAATTGCCTCCTGACTTTCTGTTCTCTGTCAGCTTGGGGTATGGTTTCAAAGATAGATTAAACAGTTGCTCATAATCCTCATAATACCCCTAGAGAGGCTGGGGCAAGGATAACAAAAGATGGTCTTTGACCTGTGGAGGAAGTGATGTTATGCTAAAGGATTTGCTTAATGCCCTCCAGAAACAGAGGTAGAAAGAAGGCCAGGGAGAAAGGTACACATACACACACAAAGTGCACAGTAACCCCACTGCGGTATAGTTCCTCAAAGAATGCATGCCCGCAGAAGAACCATCCATTAAAGAAAACTCTGAATCTGTGCCAGAAAATCCAACCTATTCCATCAAGCAACCCCCAGCATTGATTTTACACTCTATTTGAATGAATAAAAATTTCGTATCAAAGTTAATGCTAGGTAGACAATAAAGGTTTCCATGAATACTTTTCCCCTTTCCCCCTTCTCACTACGGCAGTATAAAAGGATCACTCATTTGTTAGTGGATTTTTTTCTGCCTTTGCAAGAGTCTTGCTTGATGGTACTATGCATTTTTTGATGTGCCAGCTTAAAAGCTTTTCTGAGCCTTGTATTTATTCTTAGGAAATCAATAACAATTTTGCAATGTGAAATACTTAGCATAGTTGTTGACTTTATTTTGAAAAATATTTTTTAAAAGAGGGAGGGGCTCTAGCTTTACATAGAAGCACTTTGTTACATCTGAATTGTGTGGCCAGAGCTTGGTGGAGAGCAAAACATGTCTCTCCTGGCTCAAATAAATCAGTGGGATTTGGAACAGACTCAGAATCTGCCTAGATGGTCAGGGAGGAGCTGAAAATATGGGCTGGAGAAGTGAAGGCAAGAAAAAACAGAAATTAAATTGGAGCTTTTCACTTTTCTCCATCTCCACCGGCACCAGCTTAGCCCAAGCCACCAGTCACCCTGGCCTGGACCTCTAGAACAGTCCCCAGCTCTCCTCCTGTTGTCCACTTAGACCAGTCCTGTCTCCCCAAGCTATCTAAAGGGAACTTCTAAAAATGTAAATTTGATTACTTCAGCCACACTGTTCCTCTCAGGCTACAACCCCAATTCCTTGACAAGGTCCAGAAAGCTGGCCAGGTCAGCCTCATCTGCACAAACACCCATCCCCTAAGAATGTTCCAGAATTTCTATAGTAGGGGCTCAGGGGCAGCAGTCTGGGTGGAGAGCACATGGGGACTAACCCCCCAGCCCTGCCTGGCATACCACCTTTCTCCTCCTGCTCTGTGTTGCAGCTACATTCTCAGGCTTTCAGTGTCTTCAGTCCATGGGCTGTGCCCCTTTCTGCTTCAGGGCCTTTGAGCAGCTGCTCCCTTGCCCAGCTTCACCACCCTGCCCTCAACAGAGGACTCTGCCTCTGCTTAGAGAAGCTTCCCGTCTCCATCCATGTCAGATCCTTCTATCCACCCAGGGGTTCTCCCTCTTCATTTACTCCCCTTCTCTCTTGCCTCTCTGTTCAAGTCAGCAGACCAACCTCGAAAGTCACACCATCCCCGATTCCTTCTAGACTGGTTTAAGGCACTCCCCATGCTCTTAAAGCATCCCTCCATTTTGCACCTGAATTGCAATTGTCCAGCAAGCTCCTGGAGTGTAAGTGCACTTTCTTCCTCATGCCCACATCCCCAGGGCTCTTACCATGGCTGGGGCTCAATATAGCTCTTGAATAAAACAAAGATAAGGAATTTCCTTATCTTTAAAGATAGGCTCATTATTCAAGTTTTTCATATCATTAGGTAAACTGCAGAGATTAGAACTTGCATGAAACACTTCATGTTCTGACATTTTGGCCTCTGTTAATAATACTTCTAAGAGAGCTTGCTAGTGATATTAGCATCTACTTATCATTTAAGGCAAGGTTCCCCAACGTGGCTGCAACTGAGAATCTCCTGGAGATGTCTCTGATGTGTAAATGTCAGGACCCCACACAAAGAGATTTTGATTCCGCTGATTTGAGGTTGGGTTCCCAGGGATTTGGTCATGGACTGTGGACCAATGCTTGGGAATCTTACAGGGCCTTGCTGAATTGTTAGAAGCATCTGCAAAATTCCTATAGAATTCCACTATCAGACATTCAGTGTGTTCTAGCTTGGACTTTCAGATATACTAATTTTTTCCTCCAATGAAGATAAACTCTTTGTGTACAGGGATTGTATTTGATGTTCCTTTGTATGTGTTAACCTTATACAACAAGAATTCATAAATGGATGAAATCTTGCTGAATTTAAACTTTCTTCTTTCCTTCCTCCCTTCCATCCTTCCTTTCCTCCCTCCTTTACGCTTCCCCTGCAAATGATAAGTGTGTATATATGTATTATATGTATGCATGCATGTACTCAGCATGCATGTATACACACGTGTATATGCATGCATGTATATACATGTGTGTATGTATGCGTATATATATGCATATGTGTATAAGTATGTGTGTGTGTGCATGCACTTGTGTGTATGTGTGGGTATACACTCATGCACTTACATGATGGGAAGGACCAGTCATTTACCTGGATAAGGCGCACAGGATTCTGCATGATGTCCTCTCCCCCAAAAAGGTAGAGTCTTTGGTCTTTCACAGCGACTGCAGGGTGGAGAACCCCCACTGGCATGCTGGCCATACTCTCCCAGATGTTCAAGATGCTGTTGTATCTCTCCATGGAGCCCATGACTTCCTGCCCTTCTCCAATCCCCCCAATGGAAAAGATGAAGTTCTTATGGGTAGTGCTTTTATGCGAGTAGCGGGCGACCAGCATGGGCTGCCCCAGCCTCCACTGATTGAGCTTCAGGGAGTAGATGTAGATGTTGTGGCTGGGCATGTTCTTCCCTGTGCCGATAGCCATGCCTCCCAGCACATAGATGCTGCGGTGCAAAGTGACAGCTGAGGCCTTGTACAGCCGGGTCGGGAGTTTGGCAAGGTTCTGCCACTGGCCGGTCTGTCTGTTGTACAGCAGAACGTCCCTGGTGGTCTGCTGGCTGTCCTTCCTTCCACCCAAGAGGACGAGGAAATCTTGGTAAGAGGTTCTTGGGGGGACATGCCATGGAGGTTGGAGGTCTGGGGCACTGGTGGCACTGTGCAAAGCAAACATCTGCCTCTTGGCTGTCTCCAGGATGGTCTGGCATGAGGGCGAGGACTGAAGGAGGGCATTGTTGGCGATGAAATGGTGGAAGAAGGCCGGGTGGATGTACTGAAGCCTGACTTGCTTGAACAGCTCCTGCACGTGTCGTTTCCGGGCCTGGAGGTCATGCTTGACCCAAACCATGAGGGCCTCAAACACCTTTTCCTCCTCCGCACAGAGCCCGTCGTCCCCCAGATAGTCTCTCAATTCCAAGACGCAGAGCTCCTTCAGGTCTGCCGATGCAGCCACCTCTGGAAAACACGTCAGGGCCACCTCCCTGGCTTTCTTCTTGAGGCTCTCACAACTTAAGATTTCAGAGAGTCTGATCATGCCCAAGCAGTTGCCGGGGGTCAGCTGGCTCTGGAGGTAGGAGGAGCAGGCCTCCAGAAGCTTGGGATACTGTAGCATGGAGGCTGCCTCCATCAAGGGCAGGACGTTCTCAGCCGTGATGTGCACCTCCCCAGTGTACACATACGAGATGATCTGGTCCAGAGTTGGGGGGTCGATGCCCCTCAGCTGGACTTTGGGCTCGCTTCTCTCCCGGAAGTTGCTGCAGAACATGGCCCTGAAGTAGGGGCTGCTGGAGGCCAGCACACTTCGGTGGCAGGGGACCTCCCAGGTCCCAGTACAGATGCTCACATCAGTCAGCATCCTGTTTTGCCTTAAGCCATTGAGCTGCCTCAGTATGTCAGAGGAGAAGTCATGGTCTTTGAAGAGCAACTCATCTGGCAACTCCTCATCCATTCTACAAGGTGGGGAAGAGGTCCCAAGGGGAAGCATGTGCTGAAGTGTTTAACTGTGTTGGCTCCAAGACTTATAGCATCTATGTCTATTCACCAAGATGCTTGTGGATAACGCCAAGAATGTTGCTTAGTGAAGATTGGAAAGAGAGGCCACCTACACCCAAGACCTCACAGCCAACACCTCTCTTTTTGGTTGTGATTACTCTCAAAGGTAATAGGCAAATAGCATCTTCAGATAATCTGAGAAAAATGAAAAAGAACCACCAATGTTGTTGGAAGTTACTTGATTGTCAGGGGCTTAATTAAATGTGAGCCTGAAGCAAAGTGACAGTCCATGCATTTGACCAGCCGAATTCTGTGAGCTTCTCAGCATATGTGTTATTTAGTAAACCCATCTAAGCATCTTTCTGGGTGTTAGTCATTCCCCAAGGATGTCATTCTGGGGGCGTGGCCCTCGGGTAACTAGACAGTACTAAAGGATGAAAATGGGCCTTTGCAACTTATTTTTTAAAACATGATTTCAGACAGTCTTTGGGGTTTTGTTTTAAACATGTGATAAACAGAAAGCAGAGACCAAACAGTACCCTGGGCAGGGTTTACTGGTTGACATCTGGCAGTCTACCCACAGAAGAATTAAACATTAGAGATATTTACCTTCATTTGCTGCAGTGACATCCACTGATGATGCCTGGTCCGGCTGGTCCCTCCAGAGAGCTTCCACCTCTGGATCCAAGTGAGACCATAAATCCAAGCCTTTCCTTCAGTTGGCAGATGATTTGTCCTGGGAGAGTTCTGGATTTGTTTATGCTGACGGTACTTTCACAGTTTTCTAGAACTTCGGGAAAGAAGCACTGGGCAGGGAGACAGTGTATACATTCCAGGGCTAAGAATAGTTGCATATGTACTTTCCACTGTTATGACATGTGACTTTTCAGTTGCCTTTTGCAGCAACCCGAGGGACTGTGGGGCCGGCGCATGCCCACATGCCTTGTTTCCTTGGCAAGTGTTTACGTCGTCATAAATAGATCTGGAGGAACAGCTTCTCTTAGAGAAGACTTTGCTGCCCACTTGGACACATCCTGAGTCCCTTGTCCTAAAAGTGCCTGGGAATTCTAGATGTTTGTAAACAGGTTGCTGTGACCTGGGGAGAGTCACTGGAGATAGTTTGGGGCAAGCTGAAGGTGGTGGATGGCCTTAAGGAAGCCGGAACATGGGCCCAAGAGTACTGGTCGGTGGGTTTCTTATTTCCCATTGTCTGTTAGCAGGATTGTTGGAGAGGGCTATGATTTCCTCCTGCAGGCTCCGAGGTGATGGAATCTGTGACAAAAGTTGTTTTTAATATTTGTGGGGCACCCCGGAGTCTCCAGACTCTGGAAAACACAAAACTTTGTTGGTTTTCTGTTTTCTCCCATCAGGGAGTCTTGAGCTGGACGCAGGAGGCAAGGCGCATCTCTCCAGGGTGTGCCAGAGAGGGAGGGGAAGGGAGGAGGGAGGAAAAGGAATAAGCAAGAAGAGAAGGAAGGAGGCAGAGAAGGGAGAGAAAGGGAGGGAGGGAGAAGAAAAAAGAGAGAGGAGGAGGCAGCCCCTAAATGTAAGAATCAGAGCCACAATGGACAGCTAAGGAACCACAAGGTTGATGCCAGCTCTGTCCTGCCTCTGCCCCCAGGGAGATGCTGATTTGACTGCACCAGCAGTGAGTGGCAGGGGAGCCTGGTTTTCTCAGTCTTGCTCACACTGTGGCAACAGCCTCTCCATATTGACTTTTTCCTTTGCTCCCAGTCTCTCTTCCTCTAATACAATCACCTTGAATAACCAGCAGAGTAACCCCGAGGAAGGCAAACTGGAATCTTCCAGTCCCCTGCATCATGCCTTTCAGTGGCTCCCCATGTTGGCAGGATGAAGCCCAGACTTTAGCAGGAATCAGATTGGTCTGCTGCCTCCCTGGAGAACCATCTCCTGCTGCGTCTCTCTCCCACGTACATTTTTTATTCTAGCTCTAATAGACGAAGTGCAGATCTTTATATGTGCCCGGTCTCTGTTGGGGAGGCTGGGCGGGCCTGGCCTTTAGGGTACCACAGAGCATGGTGGAAGGAGGGGTATCTCTCCTTGTTAGTTGCAGATCACAGAGTGGATCCTACCCCAAAGAGTCTAGAAGATCAAGGTCAGGCAAGTAAAACCATAACATGTCATTAGGGCCAGACGCCCAGAGGCCAGAACTAGGAGCAGAACACCTGAGCCAAGGGGGTCAGAGACCCATCGGGGTACATGCAGGGAGCTGGAGAGAAGAGCGGTTTAATAGCTATCAGAGCTGGTGATTATTTCTGCACTTCTGAGCCAAGCTGGCGATATGACAGGCGAGTAGCCAAATTCCTTAAAAGGTCCGAGTCCCCTCTGTTTTGTGCTTCTGTGCCTTTGCTTGCTCTCCCCTTTGCCATCTCTTCCACTTTCGCCTCTGAACTCCTAGTCATCCTTCAAAATTTGATTTGTAGATCAGCCTCTCTGAAAGTCTTCCTTGACCCTCTCACATCATTAATTCCCCAGCCTTCTGTGTTATTTCCATTCCTATTGCATACTTCTAACATTACATTCCTCATTCCCTCAGTGCAGTCACGTTTACCTGACTGTGCCCCCCGTCTTAGAGTGGCAGTGTCTGGACAGCAAGAACCTTGTCTCAGTCGTCTCTCTATCCCTAATGCCTAGCACGGTGGCTGACACATAGTGGGTAACTTATGTATAGTTCTTGAATTGAGCATAGCAGAATGGAGACTAGGGAAAGAGGGGGAGCACTGTTGGGTGGACTTCATACCCCTCCCCCCTCACCATACAGGTGTAGCAGGGCCTTCCACGTGCAGCTTGGCACATGTCCATTAGACTTCAATGTAAACAGCGCTCTGGAGCCATCTGGATGTCCCTCATTTCAATAAAATCCAATAACGTGATAAAGAGAAAAGTAAAATAACTGCTTTATACCACAGAGCAAGAATTATGAAGCTCAAGGTTGGGAGCTGATCTTCCCAACCCCGTGCTAGTGCTTTAGTCCTTGGCCTCAGAGTCAGCACAAGGGAAAAATAACTTTTTATTGCTCTGAAATACCTGCATTATTTCTCTTCCAGCTAGTGATCAAGCCAAGGGTTTGTTGTGAGGGCAATAGGTAGGGATTTCTGGGAGTGAACAAATACGGCGCCATCCATGGCAAGCATCTTGGAGCTTCCTCTATGTTCCCTAATTAATTAGAATTTCTGGAATCCAGCCCTGTCAAGAGTTCAAATGAGCCCTGGTGTGCCGTATCAAGGTCTGACCAACTTTAATAAATCCTTTGGATCCTAAGGTTTAGAAAAAAAATAGGCCCATTCCATTGGCCTGGCCTACTAAGAGAATTCTGACTCTGCATTAAACGTCTGGAAAAGTCAGGTTGAGTCTTGGTATTAACCTCATAGCAAACACACACAAATAACCCAAGTCCAATCCAAAAAGCATATCTACCACCCGCATGTAACCCCAACCAACCCACTTTCAATTCATGAATCTATTTGTCTCTGAGAGTTCTATACTTTTTGTCTTAACTTTGTGTCTTGACTTTCTCTGGAACACATGTTAGTTTAGGGTCTGAACATATGGAAACCGAAAATAAATGAGGACATTCAGCTCCTTGCCCCTCCTTTTGATGGAAGTCAGTACCATAACGAGTCAAGATGCAGGCTTTGGGGGCAGAAAGACTCAGGAGAATCAACATTTCTTCTCAGCATCCGTATGGTCTTGGGCAAGTGATTTATGGTCTTCCAGCCTTAGTTTATCATCTGTTAAATGGGGATAACCAACCTTGTCACAAAGAAATAATGTATGGGAAGCATCCAGTAAAGTGGCTGGCATAGTGTGTACGTTCACAGTAAATTATGCTTAGTATTATATTGTTACTCGGAAAATAATCTCATTAGATTCCTATAGGTCTTGGTGCCTAGTTTTCAACACCTAATTTGATCTCCTTTCACTCTACCTCTTTCCTTTGACTTGAACGGTTTGCTATGCTCCTCATTATCTACTCAGCCTTCAGGAATCCTGTATTTGTTCCAGTCCAGGTTCTGGCATGAACTGACTGTGTGTCTTTGGACAAGTCACTTAACCTCTCTGTACTTACTTTCTCACCTGGCTGTGACGGTGTGGGCCAGGTGACATCTGAACCCTGCCTTTTCCAGTTCACCCTGTGGTTTGTGTCCTGATGTGGCCAGAGAAGAAACTGTTAGAGGCTCTGCCTCAGCAAAGGGACCTCCTCTGAGCTTCCGTACATCTCTGGCCTGAAGCCAGAAGCTCTGGCCTCAACGCCAGTCAGGCTGCCAGCTGGTATTCTTTATTATTTTGCCTTTTTAAGTAAATTCATAAAGCCTTCAGTTTCCTCATAGAGTTTTGCGTTGACAATACAGGGCACTTCGCCTCAGGAGGCCTCTCTCCTGTCTGGGTGCCCTGGGCCCGGATTCCTGTGGAAAGGCAGGCTGATTCGAGTCAGCCACAGATCTGACAACTACAGTCTAGGAGGCCACAAAATGTGCTCCATCATGCCCAGGCCTCCTAACACCCTCTGGGGTCAGGCATCACTTTTACCAGCAAACCCTCACTGTGGCAGTGCCCAGGAGCTGGGCTGCAAGAATGCACAAACGTGCATTTAAAGGCTTTGTGACAGCTTCTTGGTGACTGGAAGGCTGTCTCTGCTGGCACCAGAATGTTTCCTGTTGCCACAGTCTGCAGATGAAGAGCAAAATGAGGTTTCGGTGAACTGGATCATTAAAAGCTGTAGGAAGGAACTTGACTCTTGCTATATGATTAAAAACTTTTCTGTGAATGTGAGTGCCTGTCTATCAGTGTCTGTATCTATCTGGCTGGATGTGTTTTTTTAAACCAGCTTGTGGAAAGCTGAACAGGGACTTTGTACTCCAGACAATGGCCAGAAGAGGATCTGCTCCCTGATCCCAAGGTTGCCATGACGACTGCCCTTTGAGAGCTACAAGTGCAACACTACTTTTACTAGGCCAGCAGTGCAAATGACTGCATCCACAACTCTTCCTCCACCCTGCCCTACCACCAGAAAATATCTTTTTTCCCCCTGGGAGGGCAGAGACGAAGTCAGGGCTGTTGGTGGCTTATTGGTATATAACCCAGCTGTCTACCCTGCCTTTTCCCCACAAACTAAAGTCTGACCTCACACAACATTTATGCCACAGATCAGCTTTCTGGGCTCTAAGTCAAATTGGGAAGAAAGAAATGTGATCAAGGATGCATTCTTACTCTCCCATTTTAGCACTGTGAGTCACAAAGAATAATACACTGCCTTGGCCTCTCTGCTCCCCAGGGCAGGTGCCCCCTGATGGTGAGAGAGGCATTTAGGCAGGAACATTACTCCCTCCAGGCTCCTCAGCCGCGGTTTTGATTTGCTGCTGTGGTATAGAAGAAGGTGGGTGACCTGCAGAGGGAGGGTGAACTTTATTCCCTTAGAGGTAGGATTAATTAGGATCCCTAAGGGAAATGTAAATTGAGCAAGGTAAGGGTCTAATTAACTGAAGGTCCATTCATCTATCTGTCTGTCCATTTTCCATCCATCCATCCAACATCCATCCATCCAACAATCTATCTAGTAAGACACTAGGGAGACAAACAAGTCCCTGCCTTTGTGGAGCTTGAGTCAGTATAGAAAACAGATGAATAAGTAATTTAAATGTTCTAAGTGTTCTGAAGGAAAGCCTTACCCAACCTTCCTCCTTCCCACCTCACGCACCACCCACCATGAATTCTAAGACCCCATAAATGGAGAAATTAAACATATATCTTTGAAAAGCTCTCATATCAGGCAAAATGTGTTTCCATCTCTCTCCTGTACCTCCTCGGGGGCAAGGATAAGTCTTAACTCCCTGCCTGCTTTTTAGGAAAGGTAGAGAAGTATAATGGAATTGGTTGACAGAGACTGATGCTGGAGACTTTTTGCTTACTTTTGACTTTTTCAGACTATTTATATTTTTACTAGTGGCTTTCTTTTAATTTTTTCCAAAAACATTTTTTAACGTATGTTTTTCTGGTGATCATAAGTAAAAACAAAATAATGCTTGTTGACTCCCTGCTAGGTAGGAAAAAGAATCTGAAACCCATTTACTTCTTTCTTCCTGGCTTTTGTAAAGATGACCCAGAATTTAAGGCCCTGATTATTATCACCAAATTACTTTATATTCTATATCTTATCTTTTATGAATGGCTTTACTATTTGCTTTTGCATCCTATTTATAACAATTATTTAGACTTAGCTCTGTGTTTGGCTGGTTTACATTTTCACTGCCAGTTTCCCCATTTTTAAATGTTTAATTCTGACTCATATTTTGATCAACTTGAGTTCATTAACTTGCAATAGTTTTTTAGAGAGAATATGAGAGAGGTGCATTTTTCCAAATCCTTCCTTATCAAATATTCTCTTTTCATTTCCTATCATCTACAAGCAACAACTTGGCTAGGTATATCATAGTTTAGGATCAAATATTTTTTTCTTCAAAAATTTCTGAAAACCACCCATTTTATTCTGGGAAGGCTACAGAGCTAGGGAGTAGAAACTTGATAATTGACTAATTTATATCTTTTTTTGTTTTTTAAACTCTTTTCTTCATCCTTTTAGTTAAAAAATGTTTCCGGGATGTGCCCAGGTATATGTCCTTTTTAAAGCATATAAAATATAGCTGTTGATTTGCCTATAAATCATAGGCATTGATTTGTATACTTTGGCCTTCACTCAGCATAGGAAAATTTTCTTTAATTATATCATTGATTATTACTTCAATTGCATTTTGGTTTCTTCATGTACAACACCTATATATTTTTAAACGTGGCTTCCTCATGTAAATTTGTATCTCTTTAAATATTTACTTGCTTGTTCTTTTCCCTTACATTCTAGAACACATCCCAGATTTACCCTTTGTACTGTTGGTGTGCTTTTCACAGGGTTACTTTTTCTCTTTACTCGTCCTAATGCAGATTTGAAATATGTTATTGCATTTTTATTGCTCCAAAATAATCTCATGGCTCTTCTAGCTTTCTTTGTGGTTAACTTTGATCTTTATGGATTTCTGCCTATTTTACAGAAGAATGTCATTTTTCTTTCTATTGATGCTGAAGTTTTTGAAAACATTTCTTCTGGATATATACTTGGGTCTTCAGAATGGAGTTGTTTTCCTTTGTTCTGCAGTGTTTTTCCATAGTTTGCCTCTTTTCTTTCTTTATTCATTTTTTTAGTTAAAAAGACATAATTCTTTTATTTTATATTGCAGTAAAAGAAATTAACATTACAGAAATGGAAGACTAGAAAGGGGAATTGAAGAATGCCGCTTGAAGAACAATTGAAGAAAAATTTCCTGGGCTGAGTAATGGCCAAAGTATACAAACCAATGGCCATATTTTATAGGCAAATCAACATCTTGTCTAGTCAGCCATTTTATCAAGGCACATGATCAATGTGGTAATACAATGGAAATGATGGCTATTGTGCCTTGTTTTACTTAATCATACATTAAACAGACCTGGAAATTAATGGAACTATTACTCTTAAATCCTATTTATATTGTATATTCCCAAAGATTAAGTTTTACTTCAAAAAGTAAGTGTTAATATTATTTTCATGTACTATGGGAAAATACAAATAGGTTTCAATTACTGGGTGTTTAGAAGTAAGGAGTTTTACCTACTAATTCATCTTTGAATGAGAAGATTTATCCAGACTCAGTGATGGCCAACCAACAGGCTATATGTAGCTTGCTCCTGGAACCACTATCCATCCCTTTGGGTGCTACCAGAATATCCTTCTTATACTACCAGTTGGAGGGATGGCTGATTGTTCTTCCCATTCCCTCACTCCATTCTGAAGAATCTAGTGGCATCCATGTAGTTTGGCACTGCTGGATTGGGGTGTGATTTTATATCTCTACTGTATGAGAAACTGTAACCCTCAACTTCTAACAAATATCTGCAGTAGGCTCTTCCAGTCATCCCCACAACTTTTAAAACTTTATTTATACTGACTCCATTCCACCTTCAGGATCCAAAGGGACTCCTGGCAAGGACACTCCCCACCATTTTCCACCTCTTACCCTGTTGCTTGTTTGAGAGTTGCCATCTGTGTACAGATATGGAAAGATTTTGTGGTGTGTGTGTGTGTGTGTGCACAAACAAATGCACATGTGTGTATAAAACTGTACTCTGGCTGTTGTAAAAAAAAATATCACCCCAACAGTAGAGGATAACCAGCTAGTTTTAAAACTAGAAGAGAGTTTTAGATCAATGTGTGTCTCAGTGTCTATGAGTCAAGGAGCAGGAATGTGGAAGAAATATCTTCTTGCTGACTTTCAGAGAATTAGGTTTCTTCTCTTCCACAGGATAAAGCATGAATAGATCAATCACTATTTCTCTCAAGTCAACTGCATCTGCTTCTGATATCAGGTTGGTTCTAATACTGGGTTGTAAGCAATCCTAGTCTTCCAAGTTGTGGTAAATGTTCACCATTCCTTGTAAATCATTTTTGATGGGAAATAGAGGCTATAGGAGAGATACTGTTTTCTATTAACTTTATACATTGTTCTTGAGGTTTCAGTCCTCAGAGCCTACCAGAGGTTCGGGAGCCCCTGAGGTAGAGGCTTCCCTGTCACCTCTTTACTTTCTTCTACACCTGAATAATCAAATGATAGAAAAAAAGTGTAGGCAAAGACAAACATGGTTGATTTGGCAACCCTCATTCCTAGGAAAGCTTGCCCATGTCCCCAAGGCTTTGAGTAAGGAAGTAGAGAATATATTGTGTTTTCCATTCCAATGGGCAGGCCAGCACAGGCCATGGAGTCTCAGACATGAGTTGGAGGTTGGGGAGTCGGCTATTTAAACTCCTTATAACACCTAGTGCATTGTCAGTTGTCCAAAAACATTGCACAATATTGGTAGTAATAATAGCAATCAGAAACCTGCCATTCCACTTGGGAGATGTGCACATTATTCCTATTGTCCTCTCCAGAATTCTCTTCAACACAAATGCCGGAAGGGGAACTTTCTCTCCTTGTGGCTCCCAAAGTAGATCATACAATGGATGTGGGGGACGGTAACTGGTGACGTGACTGAGATTCCCAATTGTTATGGATGTTCCTCCAGAAATGCTTGTGTAAGAACAGCACTAAGGATGACCTTTTCTGATATCAGGAGAGCTACCAGGGCATGCTAATTGATTCTTTCATTCCAACACAAAACTATTGAACACCTACTACACACCTACTGTATTCCCTGCTCATGGAATGCATTTGGAGAGACACACAAAGATCTCATTTTTACCAGACCATACACTAGCCTTCTCTTCTGCTTGAAAAACATTCCCTCTCATGAGACAACAATTAGAAGGAAAATGAAGGGGAGAAGAAAAAAAGGTTGTTCTGGAAGGTGTTATCGAAATTTGAATTATCCCTAGAAAGAATGTTCCAGTCCTGTGCTTAGTTTGTCAGATAAGCGGGTTGGGGTCTGAGAAGGGGCACCTTGGACAGGTAAATAGAACAGTGACAGACATGGGATATGGTGATGTATTAAGGTGGTGCTTTCCTTGGAATGATGTTTCTGAGATGTTGGGGGATTTCTTGACAGAGAGCTACTCAGACTTGGGGTTAACCACTGAAAGGACAGAGGGAACTTGTTTGCTTCCCGGCTGTGCCTGAGGTTATTCGAGAAACTTTGAAAAGGTCCTCCTGCCCGTGCATCATGCAAGGTGCTCAGATGTTCTGACTTAGGAGGAACAGACCTTTCCCACTTGGCGTTTTCCCACAAGCTTTCTTCATGTGGTTTCCAAAGGCCCTATTTCCCTCAACTTTCCCCTTCACTATCTCCATTATCTCATTTTCTCCTATTGTTCAGCGGAGTCATTTTTGTTTGCAAAACCAGTATCTTGTTATCTCTTCTGTTGTCATAGCTCATGAGAAACGTATCTGGACTTCACTGGTTTAGCCACCAGATTCCAGCCTGTCTCCTTTCTTTCTTTGGGGACAAGGAGAGAGCAGAGAGCCCCATATGCTGCGCGGGGGGTATGGTTTTCCTGGGCCCATTTTCTTATGGAACTGAGTCAGTAATCCACCATGGCCATTTTTCTAACCTGTGTAAGGGGGCAGAATTATTTCTTTTTGGCTGTTAGATAAAGGGAGAAAAGCAGTCTTTGAACAGACCTAGCACTACCCCTTCAACCAAGTGCTGCCGACTCTCGAGTTAGGGACCTATGAGCACTTTTCATTTGGTGTATTATTAACCCTCAGGATAATCCTGTGAGGCAGGTTTCATCAAGCCAAGTTTTCAGCACAGGTATGGCCCAAATATTCACAAGACATACTTGTGCTAAAATATTTTCTTGTTCTATGAAATTCAAATTTAAGTATGTATCCTATATTTCTATTTATCTTTTTGTTGCTTCTTATTTTTGTTTCTGTTTTTAATGCATCCTGTATTTTTTATTACAATTTTTAAATGTTTCTTTATTTTTGAGAGAGGGAGAGAGAGAGAATAAGTTGGGGAAGGGCAGAGAGAGAGGGAGACACAGAATCTGAAGCAGGCTCCAGGTTCTGAGCTGTCAGCACAGAGCCCAATGCAGGGCTCGAACCTGTGAACCGTGAGATCGTGACCTGAGTTGAAGTCGGACTCTTAACCGACTGAGCCACCCAGGCGCCCCTGGATCCTGTATTTTTTATTTGCTAAAGCTGGCAACCCTCCATTACACACTACAGGTAAGGTTATGTGACCTGCTCAGCGTGCTTTGGTAAGTGTTAACTTCTTGCTCCTGTCCTTTCCTATCTCCACTATTCAAGCAGTTGAAAGATGAAGAGGAAAGAAAGAAAATATTATTTAAAGTGAATGAATATACTCCGGCTTTCTGCGCATTTGCCATTCCATTAGACATTTTCAGCTCTTGTCAGAAGCTCCCCGGCAGCACTAAATTCAGTAGAGGGCACAGTGATGATCTGATACTTTGGCTGAATCCTGACCAGAAATTTGACCTTTGTGAAAGGGGCAGGGCAGAGCAGAGAGCCCAGAGGCCTTGGCATCCAAGGCTGTGAATACCTGCCCTGGCTTTGGCACAGACTCAGCTTATGAACCAGACCACCTCTGTCAATTCTTTTGTGAGTTTTAGTTTCCTTATTGAAAATTGAGATTGGGACTGCCGACCGTCATTCTTCAGGACATGTCATACAGCATCTGATACCAGATAGGCCTGGGTTTAAATCCCAGCTCTGCCACTTACTAGCTGTGTGACCTGGGGTAAGCAGCTAGATCTCTGTGTGCCTTGGTTTCCTCATCTATAAATTGGAGATAATGCTAGTGCAAAACAGAATTAAGGCTGTGTGGTTTTGAGGCAAGGCTTACTGATTAATTCTTTCATCCACACAAACACTTAATTGACCACCTAGTCAACTCCTCGCATCAACAATTCTGATTAAGGGCTATGAATGAATGCCTAGCTCTGTCCTAGGAGCAATGAAGGATAGTTGCAGAAAACCGGATTGATGCCCCGAAGAGCCAGTGATCCCATAGGAGGAGACCAGTTGTACCCAGGTGAAACAACAAGACAATAAAATCAAGGGTATGATGATTCAGTACAGATTCAGGCTGGATGCTAAGGAGGCATGAATAGCACCAGTAATGTCTTGTGCTTTTATACTGACTTCAGTTTACCAAGGGCATTTACAGACATTTGAGGTGAGCTGAAGACTGGCCAGAATGAGGAGGGGATGGGTGCAGGAACCTTCTAGGAGGAGGAGCTTCTTGAAGAAGTAATAGGTTTGGGTGGAAAGATGGCATCTCTGATGGCACAAATCCAAAGGGCAGAAGCAGGGGAGATGGTGACACCCAGCAGGACAGCAGTGGAGCTGAATTGGAGCTATGGAGACTGGGGCTGGGGCCTTTGTACTTGCTGTTCCCTCTGCTGGAATATTTTTCCCTCAAGTATTGTGCTGGCTGCTCAACGTCCAGGGTTCGGCTTGGATATTATTCCAGACCCTTCTCTGACCACCTGAAGTAGCCTGCATTTCCTTACCTGTCTCTCTAGGTCACATCACCCTGTTTTATTTGTTTTATTACACTTTTTGCTTTATGGAGTTATTCTATTTGTAATGTTTCATTGTTTATTCTCTGTCTCCCTTAACAGAATGAAAGCGTCATGACAACAAGAACATTGGGCCTGTAGAAGGTGCCCAATAAGTATTTGTTGGAGGAATATATGAGCAGGTAGATGGAGACCTCAGAGTGCTAACCTTAGGAATTAGAATTTCATAGAAAATGATGAGGTTCAATAAAACCTATAGCAGTATTCTGTATGTCCCGGAAGGACCCTTTTGTGACAAGAATCAGTGAATGGTCCCTCTCTTTCCTCTTTGCTTAAAAGGAGTCCAGAGGGTGATGGGCGTGTCTGGTAGTGTCCGTGGATGAAAATGGAGGCTGGGTTTCAGAGCTTCCTCAACCTGTGTTAGGCAGTGGTGCTCACTTGGCTTCACATTAGAGTCCCTGGGAAAATTTTTAAGTGCCCAATTCCCAGGCTGCACCCCAGCCTAAGTCCAATAAAATCCAAATCTTCAGGGGTGGAGTCCAGGCATCGGGATTCTGTAAGCTTGCCAGATTCCACTGCACAGCCAAGGGTGGGAACCACTATGCCAGACAATGCTCACATCTCTTATGGACTTCAGACATGATTAACTGGCGTATCTTATTCATAGTGAAAATAAAGTAGGAATCAATAACTTTTCTTCCTCAGAGGCACCCTTCCTCATGGTAAAGTGCAGCCAGCTGAGTTCTTGGGTGCATTTCTATATGTGATGACCTGTTTGGAATTAGCCAGACATTTCCCTGCACTGGGGTGGACCAGTTCTGGGCAGATCTCCATGCCATCCTGATGAAACCTTATTTTGGGGTTGGTTGTTGGCAGGCCTGAGCTGGCCTCTGTTCTGCTGGCCCCATCAGCAGGCTCATTCCCAGCATCCACTTTCGCTGCCCTTATGGTTGTCACATCACCCATGTCCTCAGCAATCCTGTGGACCTACAGTGACTTAACGTGGTTGGTATTATTTACATGTCACACGGAGATGCCAAGCTGACGTCACCAGCAAGTCTCATGCTCCTGCTCCCCAGCTGGCCCAGGTCAAGGGCCTGTAGAAGGTCTTCCTCTTGGAAAGGGACTTGTGAAACTCGTTTACTCTTGGAACTTGCATTTGAGACCTGTTTTGCTGGGTGTCATCTCTTCCCCCATCTCTGTATGCCAGTATCTACGATAATCTTCTTGGGCTCCATATGCAATGCAACCTCTGATGAAATCAAACATCTGGGCAATTATCTCTGGACATGTTTCTAATTGGACTAATTGGAATAGAATTACTAGAGCTGCAGAGAGACCTGCTGCTCCTGTCTGGACCTCTAAATGCCAAACAAAAGAAGCAACCAAGTAGTAATTCAGATGGTGGATGCCTCGGGCCGTTCAAGACCCATTTTCCTCATTAGCCAAATCTCTGTTGCCCTCTTTCCCCTCTCCTCTTCAACATTTGCTTCCTAGTGTGATATAATTTTCATGAATCACATCCATGTGTCTTGTTTTGGAAACTATGAGTAACTGCTGTAAACATAGCATTGCATCTCCCTACATTTGAGTACCCTGAGATTTATAGTGCTTGTGGTAGCTAATACATTAATTGGGCCTTCATTTAATAAACATGTCAAATGAGTCATTTGTAAACAAGTCTTTACTAAGCACCTACTATGTGTCAACCACTGTTCTAGTCACTAAGGCTATAGGTAGAAGGCAGACGATAGATAATGCAGAACAAATAAATCAATAGAGATGAGATGATTTGAGATCATGATAAGTGCTATAAAGGTGGCAACATGACTGAGAAGGGAAAGACTATTTCACATTTAGTGGTCAGGGCAGGCAAGGTGGTTAGAGGTATAGAGAATTACTATGTGTGTTGGACTGGAAAACTAGGTAAGATGTGGCCCTTGGTCTCAGCTGGAGATATGGGTAAAGAGAACAATAAAGAATAATGCAGTATGTGCTCTGATGGAACTGTGTGAAAGGGAGAGCTTGGAGAGAGTAGCTAACTGCATGGGGAGAGGGGCAAGCAGGGCAAGGGGTGATGCTTGAGCCACAGCTGAAAGAGAAAATAGACTGGAGAAAGGGAGGAAGGAAATTGTGTTGGTAGTTCACCAATTCAACCACTTTTACTGAGCATCTACTATGCGTCAGGCATTGTTCTAGGTGCTGGGATTACATGGTGAACAACAGAGAGACAGTCCCTGACGCCCTAGAATTTATCTTCTGATGGTGGGGGCAGTGGGGGTAGACAATGAATAAGTAAAGAGATAAGATACTTTCAGATGGTGACAATTGCTATGAAGATAATACAGAATAAAGTTAAAGGGAGATTTGGGGCATGTTCTGAGGGGTGTGGTGGAGATAGGGCTTGATAGGTTGGCCAGTGTAAGCCTCTTGAGGGCGTGACATGTGTGATGATGTTGGATCATGGAGTGGTCTGGGAGAAGGGGAGTTCTAGGCAGAGGGAACTATGGTGCAGAAGTCTTGAGTCTGGAATAAGGGTGACAAGTTTGAGGAACAGAAAAAGCCCAGCACAGTCAGTGACTGGTAAGTGGGGAGGGAGGTGTATGCCTGAAGGACTCAGAGGTGAAGCAACTGGGGAAGTAGGAGACCAGTTATGAAGCTATATTGTAGGGGTCTAGGCTGGAGAGGATGGAGGCTTGACCTGGATTGACATCTATAGAGGTGGTGAGTCATGGAAACTTTAAGACGTTTGGAGACAGAGAGCTAGCAGAACTTCTGATAAATGGTCCTTGAGGATTGAGGAATAGAAGGAATCAAAGATGACTGTGGTTTGACCAGCTGACTGGCTGGGGGTGGTTACTGAGGGAAATGCAAGAAAGGAACTGGTTTTGTGGGGGAAATGAAGATTTTTCTTTGGATGCATTTAGTCTTAGATGCTAATTGGACATCCCAGTGGAGGAGAAGCAGCCCTGATAAAGGCTTGTGGTCTGAGTGGCCAAACCTTCACTGGGGACAGTGTGGGAGAGAGCTATCATTAGGGAAAGCAGTGCCAGCTGTGGGGTGGGAAATAGCCTGGAGGAGGATGTGATGGGAGGTAGTGGGGGGTGTCTGTCATGTTAGTCCAGGTGGGAAAGGGTGGGAGGCATGAATCTATTTGGCATCCACACCTTGGATTTGCCTCATCGTGCAAGAGACTGCTTCGTGATTCCATTTCAGGGTTGGCTACCCCAGCACAGATGGGGTGACTTGGTTAGACAACCAAACAGCAGGAGTGTAGGGAGCTCTTGGCATGGGTCCATGTCTGTGCTAAGGGCTTCTGATACTTTATTTCATTTAATGTGCACCAAGATCCTATAAGGTAGGTATGGCTCCTCCACTTATTTGTAAATGTAGTTATCATGCTGTTGTTTTTCATAAGCTCAAAATGACTGAATAAGTGACCTCTAAAAACATCTCTTGTTAGCAGGGAGAGCTTCCCTGTTTGTCCTGGAGGTGGTATTGTTCTCATGTATGAAGGCTTTTTTGCTTTTGGTCCTTAAGTGTGGGAGCTTCTGAACTATCACCATGCCCATTTAAAGATGAAGAAGCTGGGTCTCAGGAGAGCAAAGTGGTTTTCCAAAGTGACATGGCCTATGAGTGGAGCTGCCTGAAGCCTCTCCCTGGTCTTTCCTTCTCCTATTAATCACTGTGTGGAGGGTTAGGTATTGGGATATGTGGGAGGTGATGACAGTGACTTAGAGGTCTTTGACCTAAAAAAAGCCTGTGTGATCATCATAGACAAATCACTGTTTCAGAAGTAGGAAAAGATGTGTGCATCTTTTGCAAGATGGACCTTCAGAGTTGTCATTGATTCTTTTTATTTTAATCGCAACACACCTTTATTTAGTCTTTCCAAAGCTTTCAATTTAATGTTTATAGAAACAAGAAGTCCTTTTTTTTTTTTACTATATAATTAAATTATGTAATTACCATAGTGAGAACAATAGATATGAACAAATTTGGGAACAAATACGGTGCACCCTTGCCAAATGCATGATCTACCATAAGACAAAGGACTTCCTACTCAATCCTGTGCCAGCCACCAGCCTTCAGAGTCTCCAGGACATCCACAAAATAAATTCCATAGAGAGCATGGGGCACGTTGGTTAATCTGGCAAATAGGTTAAATGAGATTCAGTTGAAAGAGCTGCTACTGGTAGAAATACATATACAGTGCATATTTTGTGTGCAGACATGTGAATGAAATACTTTTATGGAAGTGATTATGCTTTTCTTTTATCTTCTGGCTCAACCTTTTGCAAAGACTGGTTCCAGTTTCAACTGGTCCAGTAGGATTTCAAAAACAATAGCTTTGATTTTGTTTTCAGTTCAACAACAACAAAAAAAATCAATACTTGGGTTGGGTTCAGAGTTCAGTCAATTCGTGTGTCCATTTTGGTTTGTGAGTCATATTATCCTGGCCCACATTACAGTGAGGAATGATTCAGAATCAGTGCTTTTTGTCTTCTAGCTAAGAGTCTAAAAATGCCTTAGGCCTTTTTTGTCGTAAGACATCCTTGTTCTAAGCAATCCTGAAGTGACACTTATTGGGGACCAAAAATCATTAACAGGAAGAGAATGGCATAAGAACCCGCTATTTCTTGATTTTGACACTGAAGGTGGTTGTCTTGCTCTCCATTTCCCCTTCATGGTATCAGTATTGGTTGAACACATTTTGGATTCATTGAAAGTTTGTTACCTTAGGAACAGAACACATCAGTATTTCTGACTTAGTCACAAAAGAGTCACGGAGCATTCTCTTCAAAACCTAAGGACAATTCCACGGGTGCCTGGTAGTGGAGGAGGTCAGAGGACCACTCAGCCATGGTCTACCCTTTCTTCCCAGACCTGGGCCAAACTTGGCCATTCAGAATGGAAATACAGCCAGCGGCACATGCAGGGGAACTGTATGGTTTGCTTTGATTCTCCCCATGGATCCTTTCTCTAGGAGCTTCCCTCCCACTATCTTGCCTCCTTGTGCTGTTCTTAAGGTGTCAAAATCCCCTTTTTTAGTGTGAACTATATGGTCCTGGATGAAAATTGACATAGTATGAACTTGTATGTAATTTAGTATAGATACAGATGGATCTATGTCTGTGTCTAAATCTATATCTATGTTATATGTCTATATATATGGTACAAATATAGATATGTGTGTATGCACATTTATATTTCCTAGCTCTGTCCACTGAGCGGGCTTAGAAGTAATGACACCCCAGTAGCAATGAGCACATCTAGTGCTCAGATCTTGGTTTCTAAAACCATTCTCCCATAAACAGAACCAGAGCTCCTTGGAGAAATGGCAGATTCTAGGGCTGGGAAAGGAAATATGCAAGATGAATGTGGAGCACCTAGCAGTGCCAAAAGTTCAAGAAGTACTAAAAAAGCAAAGTGAGGGGGGATGTCAAAGGGACACAGGAACCAACTGAAAGAACTCCCAATAGAAAAAGCTGGAACATTTTGAGTAACAAAATAAATAATATAGTATTGGATTTGTACCCAAAGTACAAAATAAATATTCCTAAGCCTATACTGATATAAATAAATTATTGAATAAATAAATAAAGGGAGAGAACAGACAAACCTCCTGAACAGAAGAATCCCAAATAATTTATGTAGATACTTCTCACTCAAAGAGGTGGAGCATAATTTTCTGCCCCTTAAGTGTGGGCCATCACAGTGACTTTCTTTTAATGAGCACAGTGGAGATACCTGACAAACTGCCTGAGCCAGATGGTCAACGTCAACGTCAACGGTGATAAGTCATGTTGATAGCATGTACCTTTGATATGATGTGGTAGGAATGGCACTTTCCCTCTGTGATCTTCCTCCCCAAATTCCCAGTCTATTCATGAGAAAAAAAAAATCAGACAAACCGAAACTGAGGAACATTCTGCCTGTCCAGTACTCCCCCTAAACTGTCAAGCTCAACAAAAACAAGGGAAGTCTGGGGAACTGTCGCAGTCTAGAGGAGCTTAAGGGGCATGAAGACTAAATGTAATGTGATAGTCTCCTGGCAATCTAGCACAGAAAAATGACATTAGGTAAAAACTACAGAAATGTGAATAAAGCTTTACTCAATTATAATGTATCCATGTTAGTTCATCAGTCATGACAAGTGTTCCATATTAATGTTAGCACTATGAGACACTGGGAGTGGGGTATATGGGAACTCTGTAGTATACTCACACCTTTTTCTGTAAGTCTAAAATGTACAGAAATAAAAATAAAATAAAAAGTTTATTTTGAGAAATCGCCCCAACCCGTGTTGCCACTTCTTTTCTTTCTCCTGACCCTATGTTTCCCAACATATTAGTCTGCATCCTGTGCCTTGGTCATGCAATAAATTGCAGTGACACTAAAAGGCAGCCTTCACATCTCTCTGAATTCAATGTGGGATCTCTTGCTTCTTGGCATGAAGAGTTGAATACCACTTCTGGTTTTCCAGCACCCTTGTTTCTTGGCTTATCTAGTTTCTCGGGGCTTATCTGAGGCATTTTTATTGGCTATAATATGTCTGAGAAATAGTTTGTTTGCAGCTTAGTGGAGACTTATGCATTGTCTCTTGCTGCTGGAGGAGACAGACTGCATTCCTAGGTCAAGGACACATTGCCCTCCACGTGAGGATGGCAGAATCTTCCAGGGCTGTCACATCTAATTCTGATGACGCTGACATCTTCCTGAAGGCAGCCTGGGTAGCCCTCTTCTGCTTCCTTGTGCTTCTTCAACATCTATCTCCTTGAATGTGATAAAACCTCTGTTTCATCTTCTGGAGCATTATTCCCATCTCCTTTTTCCTCTTAATCTTTGCTTTCAAGTGTTCTCCTAAGAATAGATTTGCGACGGGGCACCTGGGTGACTCAGTCGGTTGGGTGTCCAACTCAGGTCGTGATCTCACAGTTTGTGGGTTCGAGCCCCGCGTTGGGCTCTGTGCTGACAGCTCAGAGCCTGGAGCCTGCTTTGATTCTGTGTCTCCCTCTCTCTCTGCCCCTCGCCTGCTCACACTCTGTCTCCCTCTCTCTCAAAAATAAACATAAAAAAATGTTTAAAAAATATTTAAGAAAAAGAATAGATTTGCGAGGATTGATTATATGGCTGTATAAGGTACCAAGAGGGGCAGAACTTAAAGTGTTTAGAATTAGAAGCAGATAACAAGGCATTCTGTCTAGGGAAGATCTCTTGAATGTCCCCTCTTAGGTAAAAGGGGTTACTTACCGTTCCAGGACCACTCCATATGGTAGCTCTGTGCAAATTAGCAGGAAGTACCCTCTCTAGGCAGCAGCTAGCTACCTCTCTAGTTTCAGCCCTGCAGGCAAAATCTGATGGGGAAATTAGGACTGGATTTCAGGTCCCAAATGTCTCCTCAGCCAGTCAGCCTTGTGCAGTAGACAACATAAACAACTATTCATTATGACCCTGAATGTATGGTAGGTAATAATCCATTGCAGGGAAGAGTGTTCAGGATAACCACCTCTTATGTGAGTACCTGGAATCAGGGTTCAAATTGTCTTGGGAGTCCTCTGGAAGAAAGGGGTTAAGACCCATCCCAAGTGGAGTGCTGGACTTGGCTCCTATTGGTTCATGAGGTTTAATTATTAACTTTTCAGGAGTTTTATGAGTTAGTTATTAAGCCTAGTGATTATTAAAAATTAAAGTATACAAACTTACAATTAAATTATATTGATACAAATGTAGTGAAAACCCAAAATTTATTACTTCCTAATTATTTGCTCTATTTTACTATCATCTATGCTGTTGCAGTTGTTGACATCTATCGTATCTGTATGGCGGACATCGTACATACTGGTGTGCTACCGCTTGTCTCCTGACTCTGTTCAGTGACATCATGTCAGTAGCTTGAAATTGACCGTGGTGGCCACAGAAATAAGCAAATGCTATAAATCAGCTCCCACTCCCCCAGAAAAGGGAAAAGCAGGGAGATGGGCTGGGACCCACAAATGTTAGGGGTGGGCCTACAGGACGAGAACCACTTGGGACTCCCAGAGATCCTGAGAGGAACTGGGAGGCTGGATCTCCCATGTTGGTTGGTCGGGGACTTCCTTTGCTCCTCAAAGGAACATCAGCTTCTGCAGTGGTTCACTCAAGCAAGCGCCCCCAAGGTCTATGTTACCATGTCCGGGTGACTCAGGCTGGGTGAGCAGTGTTATGGAGCCCAATGGGGACTGGAACAGAATTTCATGGGGAAAAGTTTGGCAGGTTACCACATGAACCCATGGGACCTGCTCCCTTCTGATGCAGCTCCACAGGTGGTGTTCAGACTCCTCCCCATCTATCCAAATATCTGGGGAGGAGCTGTGGCTCAGGAGAAGGGTGAGGGGTGGGGGACAGTGTCACTCAGTGGGAGGGTGACAAGGTAATGTTGCTCTCACCCTCTCTCTCTTCTAACTTTGTCCTTTCTTTCTCCCCGGAACCCCCTCCACAGGCAAGCCCTGCCTTTTGACAGCTCTGGGAACAGGGGTCTTAGGTAACGGTGAGGTGGGACTTGCGCAGGGCAAGGGTGTGTGGAGAGGAGAAGCAGGAAATTCCTGGTCTGCCATGGGGTGGGGCATTCCTGGGACAGACCAGCTCAGACTTCTCCTGAGGCAGCCCCCAGCCAAGCACACAGAAATGGTCTTCTTCTGTGAACAGTGAACAGCTTTCAGCAGCTACAGAAGGAGGTACCCAGTGCCTTGCTCAGCAAAATTTTGGAGAGAGCACTTGTGGACCTGAGCTAGTGTGGCAAAGGGCTCAGGCATTAGAGTCAGAAGAACGCAGGTTTGAATTCCGGCATTTCCTGTGCGAGAACTTAAGCAAGTAAATGACATTTCCCCTCAGCCTTGCTCAGCCTGTTTCCTCGCCTGTGAAATACCTTCCTCTCCTCTGTGTGTGAGTGATGGCCTTCAACAATCTCCAACAGTGGCTGTTTTTAATAGATCTCCTTTCACTCTGTTGGTTTGTTTTTCTATCCTTACCGTGAGTTCAGAACCCAAGAACTGGTTGTCTTGTTTCTGTTTTTAAAAGCAGCTTTGGCAACAAATAAGTAAACATGAGTATGTTCTATCACTGAGCTTGGCTCTAGAAAACCTTTTTATGTGTTAAAGCTCATAATGACAACAATGACTGCTAGACTGATAAAGCAGCATGTGGAGGACACAGATGTTATCATAACTTCTTAATGTGTCAGTCACCATTTTATAGCCACTAGAAAGGCACACCATGATATATACTTTTATACTGAGAGTTTGGGCTATTTGCTGTATGTTGATTGCACCACCAAGTCAATGGCTAAAGCCCCAAACTGATCATGTTTCTCACTCCTTAAACATCTCCAGTGACACCCCCCCCCCCCCATTGCCCAAAGGACCGGGCCCACGCTTGGCAGGCAAAACCATTGCTAATGTGATCCAAACAAACTTTTCAGCAGCTTCATGGCCTGCCTCCCCAACCCTCTCCCTCCTTTCACCGCATCTATGCCCAGGAGAATGGATTTCACCACTTCCTGAACATATCCTGCTCCCTCATGCTTCTGAGCCTCTGCTTTTACCCTTCTTATTTTGTTTCTCTGGAGAACATTCTTCCACATTCTTCAACATCCAGCATTAATACATCTCTGTGAATTATTCCCCAATTCCTTCAGGCAGACCTGTGTGTACCGTCTTTTTGCTAATGGGAAGAGAGCTTTACCTGCCTATATTAACTTACTTGCAGCATTCTGTTGAATACAGAGGCATCGGTCTACATTACTGGCCTGGGAATGAACTCTCCAGTTTCTTCAACTGATACATGGGAGTAATAGTAACCTTATAGGGCTGTTGAGAGGATTAGACATGAAAGTGTGCTACTGAGCAGTGCCAGACACAAATAATCGCCCAATGAATGATAACTGTAATTATTGGATCAAAGCGTCCATGTTCTCTTGACAGACCCCTCTACGTCTAGTAACTCATGGCTGTGAGACAAACATCTTGAGCAGAGATTCTATTGGTGTGGAACCAATCCGTTTGAGAGTCAGACCATTGACCTTGATCCTGTTGGCACCATGCCCAGCCTAATTGTATTTGAAGATCAGAGGTAAGGCTCAAGTGGGTCAAATGTCTAGAGAAATAAGAAGAACCATTTATACAAGGTAGCCGTGAATCTTACCCCTAGTTACATTCCACACGGGCACCTCAATTTTTTCCTTACTGCTAGCCTTGATTGTTATCTTTGGTGGTTATTAATTAAAGTTGTTATATGCATTCCCCACATATGTTTGAATTTCACAAGTCATATACTTCCAGGACAAGAGCCAAAACGAATCAACCCAGTCTTTGGAAAAGCAGCTGATGGGGGCATAATCCACTTTAATTAACATTGAGCATTTGAGATTGAACGCACAGAAGGAACACTGATGAATTGGTTAATTTTGTCTTCCCTGTACCTTAACCATTCAGTCTTTACCCGCCTCTATTTGATACATATTCTTCTGAATGTTTTATTACAAGTATAGTGTTTTCATCAACTGCGAATTTCATTTGTGCTCAGAAAGCATTCAGGTTGCCACGCTAAAGGAAAGCTGAAAGGCAGCTCAGATACTTGCTAAGCCAGCATTCAGGGTGACCTGCACACGTGTCTTGAGGCTGCTGCCCTTCACCTAAACAGCTTGGCCTGGCTACAGTAATCAAGCTGGCAAGAAAATAAGCCAGAACTCTTCAGTAGTTTTTGTGCTGGAGTCACATTTGCAAATCTGGTTTGAAATGGACTCTTGACAAAGGTGGCTCCTCCCTGTCCTTCCACTGCTCTGGCTTGCTTCAGTGCAAGAGGGCCACCAGCAGTTTCTGGAAGTCCCCAGACGTGTCTGAGCAAACCATGTCAGACAGAGACTTCTGATACTTCTCTTGGAACTTTGCCTTTATCCCCTGAAGGTCCACCTGTAGGAGAAATGACGACAGCAGTGAGGACAAGAACATCTATAGGGTGTTCACTATGAATGCAGGTGGTCACTGTTCTGAATACATTATGCTCATTTGCTCATGTATGCCTCAACACAACCCTTGGAGGTAGGGGCTATCACTATTATTACTATTATTTTATGAATGGGAAAAGGAAAGCCGAGTCCAGCTCCGGTTACAGAGGTGAATATATATATATATATATATATATATATATATATATATATATATAATATATATATAAATTTATTTATGGACACAAAAACTTGAGTTTCAGATGATTTTTATGTATTACAAAATATTTTTCCCTTGAGTTTTTACAGTCATTTAAAAACGAATCGTTCTTAGGTAGCAAGCCTATATAAAAACAGGCCCACCTGCAGGTCACAATTTGCTGACTCTTGGTATAGGGTTAAGAAAATTATCAACACAGAGATTTGAAATGAAGCTTTTGTTTCCTTCTTGTACCCTGATCAGCAAGACCATTAATGCCAATCAATAAAATTCAAATCAATACCAATTTGTAGGACTTATTTTTGACCTAATTCATTGAAAGCTTGAAAAACCTGGGTGCTGGAAATGGGCAGAGGACTCAGAAGAAAAACAAATAAAAAGATTGTTCCGCTCCAGATATTCTTAGAACCTAGTGAGGGAGACAATACTGGCAACAGAAAAGATGTAAGTACAGAGAGAACACAGTGTGTCTCGTAAAGGAAGCAGAGAGCTCTCTTTAACCAGGAGTTGTGTTCTTTTTATAATTTTTAAAACTTTAGACTCTATCGTGCATTCCAGACAGATCCACAACCCATCATTCAGCCTTCTGGTTCTTTTTCCTCCTGCCCCAGTTGGAGGCATGAACTAAGAAAGAAGATGAGAGCAGAAGGCAGGGGAATGAAGGATTGTGCCAAGCGGATGCTGAGCAGGAGGGAGGCTCCGGCAGGATGTTGCCTGTGCCCCCTCCCCGTCCCCCGACTTGTCCGCTACTTGGCTGGGGGAGGGGGCAGGACGGTGTGGGTCAGTGCGGGGGTGGGATGGGGCACACCGGGGTTCTGTTCTAGTATTATGGGGCTTTGGGGGAGATTAGGGTATAGCCAATATATCTGGCTGGGCCTGAAGCATTCCAAGGAGATGCTTAGTCTCCTAAACTATCCCAGGACATGTGGCCAATACTAAGATGGGACAGAGCTCTGGTGGGCCCTCCAGAATGTTCCAACCCTCTGGGGTCTTTCAGAATCCCCACCCTGCTCCGTGTTGCACATGCTTCTATGAGCCTCAGAATCTCTTGAGACTTTGGCAGGAGCATGGGGGGATGGGGATGGTTTGCTAAGAGACAGACAGAGACCGTGGAGATCTGGAGAGACAGTGGAGGAGAGAACTCAGGATAGTGGTAGAGAGATGGGGAAGGGAAGGAAGGGAGAGCAAGAGAAACAGACAGTAAGCCAGAAGAAAACTATGAACAGTGGAGGGGGAGGAGAAATTCCTGGAATAGAAATAAAAACGAAAGAACGGTCTTGTTGCTAAGTTATATTTAAAAATGGTGTCAGATGTTAAGTATTATTTGTCAAAGCCATGGGCCAGGATTTGGGTTGGGATCTGTCCCCCTTCATTTAACAATTTTTTTTTTTGAGGGAAGATGTCTGTGGTTTTTCAAGTGCTCAGTTACACTTCATTCTCCAAGGCTTCTCCCACTGTGGTCGAGATGCCATTTCCCCTTCACTTGTCCCTTCTTCCCTGTGTGACCCGTGTGCCAGAGCATCGGTGCTGAATCTCAACAGCTGCTCACAGGCCGTGGGTGCTCATCTCCCTCTTTCTTACAGTCATGCATTCCCAAAGGTGGGCGATATCGCTCCCAACAGGGCAAAAATGCATTCTTAGAGGGTGAAAAGAACCTTAATCTTTTTATGTCAAAGCTCGCGCGTGCACACACACACGCGCGCACATACATACAGAACAGAATCTATAGATGTATTTACAGAATATATACATACAGAATATGACAGAATATGTGTAAACGGAACATAAACAGATACAAAGTCCCTCTGTGGTGTTCATGTTTTGGGGGAGTGGCAATTAGGAAAAAACTGGGCCCCCAAAGGCTCCTTAGTGGGACGATTACTACTAATAATTTTAAAAAAGGTTGAGGGACGCCTGGGTGGCTCAGTCGGTTAAGCGTCAGACTTCCGCTCAGGTCGTGATGTTGCGATTCGTGAGTTTGAGCCCCGCATCGGGCTCTGTGCTAACAGCTCGGAACCTGAGGCCTGTTTCAGGATCTGTCTCTCTCTCTCTCTCTCTCTCTGCCCCTCCCCTGCTCGTGCTTTGTCTCTCTCTCTCAAAAGTAAATAAACATTAAAAAAATTTTTTTAAAAGGTTGAGAAATACTGTCTTGTACTGATGTGTCTTTTGTGCAAAGCTGTGCTTCTGTGGTGTGTTTAATTAAAGGCCTGGCTGGGGAGTGAGGCAGTCATTTGCTCATTGTCTCTGCTGCTGGGTGACCTCGTTCGTCCCCATCCTTTCAGTGTCTCTGGTCCGTCTTCCTTACAGTGGAGCCGAGCGTGGGCTGCACTCCCCCAGGTCCCCCTGCACAGGCCCCGAGCTCTCTGGAGCCACACATGGCAAAAATAGAAGCAACTATCATTATTGTGTTTTTATAAAAAGAAACAGATTGAAGCATGGCACAAGGTCTTCCACAAAGTCTGGGAAGGCGAGGGCTGTCTCTGTTTCACTTTTTCTGTAAATAAACCCTTAAGAAAAACTTTGTTGATGACATCAGCGGTGGCCAAAAGAGAAGTGGTGGCCTACGTGCTGGGAGTGGAGTGTGTCTTACCTCAGCCCTGGTCACGATGATGTGAATTAGTGTCTCCTCATCGGTGCCTGCACCCTTCATGGACTTGTACAGACGGTCAGCAAAATAGCCCTCCTGGTCCCGGGCACACCTCACTGGGCAGGACGAGGGACAAGAGAAGGTGAGGCTTTTACATGTTGTTGAAGAACATGGAGACCCTCCGAAGGAACAGAGCTGGCCCCCCGTATCACCTGGCTGTCCTTGGAGCTGACTCAGTTGTGAGACAGGTGTTTGAAAGGAGCAGACTTCACACTCTAGTGGGATCTGGAAGATTCCCCCGGGCCAGGGCACCTGGGCTCTTCAACCAAGAACTGAGTCAAAACCCCTCTGCTGGTCCCTGAAGACCCTTCAGGGGAGGAGGAACGCTGCGGCCACCCTCAGGCTTTCCCTGCCAAGTTCATGGTTCTTACCAGCAGGAGTAACTTTTCTTATCTGAATGAAATCTCTGATGCTGGCGTTGGGTTCAGAGGGGAAATACAGATTGGCTGGGGACTCTGCTGTAATAAAACTTCAGAATCTCGAAGACTCACTCAGCTGGACTGCCGCCAGGATGTGCTAAACATCTTTCCCGCCCTTTGTTTTTCCTCACTGGGTTTGCTCGGTGAGTTTCATCTTGGAATCTTTTCCAAGTGCCCCACAGTCTGAGCTCTCCATCTGGGATGTGGCCTCATGAAATGTTCGATGCTGTCTACAGACCACCTTCCTGTGTTCTTGCTAGCTGCTCTTTTCTGGTCCTCCCCTTGCCTGCCAGCTTTGATCTAATCCACAGATCAGTGAAGCACAGTGCCTCTCTACTCCTGGGGAGAAATCATTGTTCCTCTCCCCTCCTCCCATGCTTGGGGGGGCCCATCAGGACAAACACTTTGGGGAAACGAACCATTTACTCTTTAGGTGTTGGCATTTACCTAGAACACTTAACATTTTTGATGTTAGTGATTGATAGCAAGTAATACACTGAGCGTAAGTGTGGGATGTGCATCCTTGATATGTCCTGGGATGGGAACTCTTGTTTTCTATGTAATTGCCTATATGATTGATGCTTCCGAGAATTAGAAGGGAACAGGATTAGGGAAGTAGCGTCTAGGTTGGGGGTCTGTCTCTTTTATAGGCCATGTGGAAGCCACCAGAGTTTCAGGAGAACAGAAAAGCCCAGCCCCAGGTGTCTGACCTCTTTATCCTGAGAACAATCCAAAAAGCTGCTGGATTGGTGGTGGTTGGTGGGGGGAGCCTGTCAATTTGGGGAGTGGCATACTTGAGACTCACTTAAGACCCCCTCCCAGGCAGGACACATTGATGCTGAAATGCCTAATGTCCGTGTGTTCCAACCCTTCATAGGTGTCTTCTCCCCTGACATTCCTTCTTCCTGATGTTCTGGGAAGAGAATTCTCAGCTTTTCTATTGTATGCAATCTATGCCTGGTGAATAACGTCTGTTGTTAGCTGCCGAAAGAATCCCTCAAGAGTCTGGATAGGGCTAGCCAGGGAAAATGTGAGCATATACCCTGTGGTATCTGGAAGGCAGGATAGCCAGCCATCATGAGGAGAAGACAATCCCTTGGGGAGCTTGTAAAAGTGTGGCTTCTGGGCTCCATTCTTGGAGATTCTAATAGGGAGCCTGAGATGGGGCCCAGGAATCTGTATTTTCACACACCTCTCTACAGGTGATTCTGGTGCAGGTGGGCCCTGGAGCCCACTGGAAAAGTGCTGCCTCAGAGCATGCAAGTGGTAGGACTCATTTGGTCTCAAATTTAACCATAAACCGGCATCTTTATGAGTCAGGTATGAGTGGGGGTGGGAAGTGTCTCGAAAATACAACTGTAAAGTCATGCTCTACAGCTTGTGTGGTTTATACTTAAGGTCATTTCTAATCACTTTGAAGTTTCCTACCACCGGAGCATACCTAAGTCCTGCATTTTATGTTCCCCGTCTCCAGGGATGTGGCCCTTCCTTCCTCTGTACCCTCCTCACTCCGGTTGTTTTTGTTTTTATCTTTACTGTAACCTAATCTGCTGATTTGTTTGTTTCCACCATGGACTTGAAACTTCCTAAGAGCAAGAACTGGACCTATTTACCTCTGATCCCCTCACCAAGCGCAACCCCCAGCCCCGGTAGATGCTAACTAAATGTTAAACAATTGAATGGTTTTGTTACTGTTAATAATATTGATAGTGGATTATCATCATTGGTATAATCTTCTGACTGGACTCTGGTATTTTCCTGATTCTTTGCACTGCCAGCACAGAAAGGAAGAATTTGGAGCCTTTGAGTCAGGCTGTTAGTGGATCCCTCCATTTACTTAAGAGACTCATCTTTTAAGCCCCAAGGACAGTCGTCCATGTATGTCCAGTTGGGGTCAGGAGTGACACTAGGGATGTTTAGGCCTCTGTACATCATGGTAGAGGTCAAATTAGTAGAGGCCCTGCTAATTTGAATGCAAAATGAGGATGGACTAAAAAAAATCAATTGCTAACATTGTTTAAAAAAATTTTTTAAAGCCCCCACAAAAAGCAAAACAAAAAGTTTGGCAGATAGAGCACATTTTTTAACTTCCAGGACTACTTTTTCAATTCTTCCTCTTCCGGGGATCCGTCTTTCCGTTTCTTGTGCTATTTGAGATGGTGCCCTCGACTCCTCGCCAAAGGAGAGTATGGACAATGGACAATGGCTTCATTCCGGGGCTTGCAGAAAGGAAGAAAGGAGCCTGCCAGACACAGCCCCATGCCCGTCTCTCTGCTCTTTCCTGCCTATGGGCAACACCTGGAGAGAAGGTGCTGGTGTGCTTGCTTGGCACAATAAAGATCTGGTCTCCCTCCCCACTCTTTCTCAAGAGACCTCATTCATTCTAAATGTTGAAGGGAATCAAGTGGAAAAGAACACCCTCGAGCCATCAGGCATATGCAAAAACTTGTTCATATGTTGGAAACCTGGCTGAACCACATATGGCTCCCTGAGACTAGACAATGCTGTAGCCTGTTGACAGATGCTCTTCTCGTTGACCCACGATCTTAATGAGACTGTAGTGGGTGCCATGATGCATCGCCCAGAGGCCCTCTTTGGGACCAAAGCACTCATTCCATCTGCAGCCTACTGGCTGCTCACAGCTGAGTCCCTCCCCAGGAATGGCCCTCCAAGGCCCTGCCTTACCCACCATGGCAAATGCTCCGGGGTTGCGGCCAGCATCCACCGGTTGCTTGGTGTGTGGTTTAAACACCTTGCCCCCTTGCCTCCTGGCTCCAGGGCTCCATGGGGGACCAGCAAAGCCCCCGCCCCCCGTTACAGCTGCATCATGCTTACTCTCTCCCTTACCCAATGCTGCTGAGGTGTGTTGTTCCCGAACTATTCCCTAAAGTCTTCCCACATGCAAACCTCTGACTCCGAGCCTGATTCCAGGGAGCCCACCCTAAGTCAGGGACTCTGCTAGGTTTACTTTACCAAGAGTTAAGTAGGCCTTCTGCACGTCTCCCGACGTTTCTGCTTCAATGGCCTCTTCGATGTCTTTGTTGATGAGCTGGAAGGACAATCAAAGGCCAGCCATTATCACAGGTCTTGCTCTTGGCTTTGGCACTCCTGGGGTCACTTCTCTACAAAAAGCACTAAACTCTTCCAGATTTGGTCACGTGACTTTAAGGAACCTATCCTGCTCCGTGCCTTACATTTGAGTGGGGGCTCTTATGGCTGATGACTTTTGACCCCTAATGGATTTGATCCCTTCCTTGGATCAGGACAATTCCCTTGGCCTCAGTTTCCTCACCTGTAAAATTGGGAGTGGAAGAACAATGAATATATATTGTAAAATAATTCTTTACATCTCTATAATAGTTCAGTTTCCAATATGTTCTTACAATTCTTTTCATTTCCAATTCTCTAGGAGGTTGTGGTTATTAATCATCTTACCCACACTTTTCTCATCTCCCATGTCCTGGGACTGGGGACTCAGCCACCCACAGTTTGGGTGACATAAGTAGTACAGGCTGTGAAGTTCACGGTAAGGACTTGGTCCAACGTTTTTGATAGAATGGGGCTGCGTGGGCTGGAAGCCAGGGGGCTGACCATGTCAAAACGTCACTTTCCTTCACTCTGGGGGTGATTCTAAATGATCCTATATTCACCACCGGCTCACATATCACTCTGCACAGCATTACACGCTGGGTTTCTTTCCAAATATTTACAGAAGCTGAAGTTCAGAGTGTATTGTGACAATGCTTAATGCAAGTACCACCTGGGCCAAACTCAGGGCAGGCAAATAAAAGAAAGGAGAACTCTTTGTTGGGTTTGGGGAAGTGCAGTTAAGCATTAAGAATACAGAAACTTCTTTCTTAGAAGTTATTTTTTGAGGCTATGACACAACGGTAGTTCCATAAATAGTTGGGGCCTTTGAGGACACACCAGTCAGAGTGTACGTAGTTTATTCTGAAAACACTAGTAAACAAAATATCCTTTTTGATGCAAGCACAATTGATGTGGGGGGGAGAGAGGTCGAGATGTAATGAGGTTTCTCGGTCTCCTTGTCGTGGTTTGACACCTAGAGGTCTGGTGTGGGTAAGGGACGTAGACGGTGGGGATTGGCTGGGGGCTTTCATTTCTGTCCCTTCCTTAGTTGCTCCTGGCCTCTCTTGGGTTTGATGTGGGAGCTGGTGTTTCGAAAGGGACTGGTACCACTTTCCCATGAACAGCGTTCTTGTTCTGTAGGCTGAGATTGCATTTCAAGAGGACATCTTGTTCACACGGGTCTGCGTTTACTAAAAAAATAATCCTCACTTTAAACTGCTTTCTGTTTCTATTGTTAGTGCTGGGACAGCATTGCCAGGTTTCTGCTTTCTCAGTCTTTTTGCCACACAACTCCAGGGGGCACTGTTCACATTGCCCCCTCTTCTCTATCAACCTCCTGCCCACATTCCCCTCCTGGTAGCTACCAAGGCACCTCCAGGGGCTCCAGAGAACACAAATGGAAAACAATCGACTGGCCCAAGTGAATCTCCTTTGCAAATGGCAGGCTTTTCACTTCAGTTCCCGGAACACTTAATTCTTAGGGGGCTCTTTAGACAGATCAGGTTTTCTGATCTTAGTACAAAAAACATCACTGGGGTAGATTCCACACAAGCCTCAAAGGCCTCTCGTTACCAGGTAGCGTTGACCGTAGGGAGATTACTAGAAGAATAGGGGAGACATTTCTTTCTTTCAAAACCTATTCACCCATAGTGACAGCATTCTCATAGCAGAATCCTATGCCCTCTGGGTTTGGCCACAGAAGGTACAGGACTGGAGGCTCTGGAACAAGCTCAGGACAGGAGAGGACAGGAGAGAAGTGGTGACTGATGTGGTGGGGACGCAGTGTGCCCGCGTTGTGGGTATGTGTACCTACAATTCATACTAAGCCCTACGTAGGGAACTTCCTTCAGCTTTATAGCTGCACAAGCCTTTCATGTTTGGTCACCTTCGGGACGGTGATATTCCTGCCTGGTGTAGCAGGGCCGCAAACGCAGTTTCTTGGTGAGGATTTCTGGGAGCGTCAGTAGTTAAGACTCAAGCTTAGAGGGCAAAACCCTAAAGTTTTCATGCCAAAAATAAAAATTCATCTCTATGCCAGGGCAAGCTATGCAACATAATAGACTCCCATGATCTCATGCTAGCGGTTTATTGCTTTTAGCCAGAGACCCTTGTGAAAACTTATGAACTAGGGTCATGAGATCAGGGTGAACTCACAAAAATCAGTGATAAGAATCAAAACAGATGATGTTCTGGGGAAGTTTTGGGAATAGAGGAACAGGTAGTATTTTAGAGCTAGTTTCATGTAAAGAATCGCTAAATCAATAAATTATTTTATTGTCCATTTGGGCTTTATTGGTTCACATAAGGAGACAACTAACAGTTGCTGGTGTTTACTGAACACCTATGGCATGCCAGCACTTTATTTTTAGCACTTTATTTCTATTAATTCATTAATCTTTACTAACCCTCTGAAGTAAGTACCATCGTTATCCCTGTTTTACAGTTGGGGAAACTGAGGTCCGGAATCCTTAATGACTTGCTCTGGCTCATAGAGCTAGGGGTCTAGAGCAGACCTTTGCAATTTTAACAGGCACCAGAATCACTGGAAAGACTTGTTGAAACATACACTATAGGACTCCATCTGATTCAGTAGGTCCAGGGTGGGGGCTGAGAATTCCCTCTCTCTTTTTTTTTAAGTTTATTTATTTTGAGGGAGAGACAGCAGGGGAGGGGCAGAGTGAGAGGCTGAAAGAGAGAATCCCAAACAGACTCTGCACTGTTAGCATGGAGCCTAATGCGGGGGTCGAACCTACCAACCGTGACATCATGACCTGAGCCGAAATCAAGAGTTGGACTCTTAACCAACTGAACCACCCAGGTGCCTCCCTCTCTCTCTCTCTCTCTCTCTCTCTCTCTCTCTCTCTTTAAGTAAGAGAATTCTCATTTTTAACATGTTCGCAAGTGATACTGATGCTGCTATTTGGGGATTAATTTTGAGAACAATTGGCCTGGAGAATATCCTTGTAGGTCGTTAGCAGTTCGTGTATACACACACATACACACGCACACACACGCACACATGCACGCTAACATGTATGTGTGTTTCCACAGTGATCACCAATGGCAGCCATCGCCAGAAACTCCATCCATGGCTCCAGCCACGTGGGAAGAGGGTGTAGGTCATGGAGAAGTCTTCCAGCTCAGAGTCTACCCCGTTCCAGGAGCAGAGGCCAGAGGAACGCAGGGTCAGCTGGCTTTGATCATGACTCTGGGCATGATTTGAAAGCAAAAGGCCCTCCAGGCTTATATACAGTAATGATAAAATTCCCAAGCTTTATTGTCTTTTCATCTGCTGGCAACACATAGGAAATGCTATTTCGAGTGAGGAGTGGCCAGCTCCCGCCGAGGTAGAAGCTCGTGCTGGGGAATCTTGCTGTTCTCATCCACTTTCTGCTACCGGCTTGCTGTGTGGTCCTGATAAGTTACAGATGGCGCCTTACTCGTAACAGACTTTCCTTGTCCAGCAGTTGTAGGTAACAATGGCTGCTTAGCCGACATTACCGTTACAGGATTGTTGTGAAATTGGAATGAGATACAGGGCACAGAAGTGCTTTGAATAGTTAAAAGCACTCTACAAATATAAAATAGGAGACCAAAAAAATCTGATACTCCACAAAAGGCTTCTTGCAATGAAAGACTGATTTTCAAGGAAGGACTCACCACTAAATGCTTTGAAGTAACTAACTCATCTTGTTGGCTTAAGATTATCATCAGATAAAAAGTAATTGTAAACAGCAATTTATACACATCTTTTCAGGAGTATCTCTGAGGTATATCTCATCTGTCTTGGGAGTGGTAGGCACTCTGTTAACCCAACTGTGAACTGGAATAATAGTAAGAGAGAACATTTGTGTGCTTACCACATGCCAGGTACTATTCTGAGCCTTTTACATTTATTATTTAACTTTTTTTTTAATGTTTATTTTTGAGAGAAAGACAGAGAGAGACAGAGCATGAGTAGGGGAGGGGCGGAGAGAGAGGGAGACACAGAATCCTAAGCAGGCTCCAGTCTCCGAGCTGTCAGCACAGAGCCCGACGCGGGGCCCCGAACTCATCATGAACAGTGAAATCATGACCTGAGCTGAAGTCAGACGCTTAACCGACTGAGCCATTGGGGCTCCTCTATATTATTTAACTCTTGAAAGAAGCCCAAGAGGGTGTGACGATGAAGATTATTGTCCCATTTTACAAATGAGGACAGAGAGTCTGCCAGTGATAGGACATGGATTTGAACCTGGATGTTGACTCTAGGGCTTTGCTCTTCAGCTTGACACTCCTCTGTTTTCCTAGCCTCTGCTGTTAAGCAGGGGTTCCCAACCTTGGCACTACATTTGGGGCTGGATAAGCCTTTGTTGCGGGGCTGTCCTGTGCATTGTAGGATGTATAATAGCCTTGACCTACTAGATGCTCTTAGCGTTGCCTCCCCAACACCCAAGGTGACAACCCAAATGTTTCCAGACATTACCAATTATTCCTTGAGGTGGGGAAGAAGGAAAATCATCTCTGATTAAGAGCTGCTGTTGTAAAACACCCCCACAGTTCCTTATCCCTGATCTGGACTTCTTTTGGAAATAGTAGTTTTGGTGTGAACTCCATTGCCCTGGTGCTTGTTTACTTACAATCTGGTAGGCTTGAAAGGTGGCCTGTAATTGCTTGTGGCTCCTCTTGGCCAAGACTTCATTGAAGGCAAGCTCATCAGTGCCCCAGCGGTCCTCCCCTGCCTGCAGGACAAATGCAAACATTTTGGAAAAGCCTTTTGCGTAAAAGACTGAATATACTGTTCTATGACCAGGCCTTGCTTACAGGCAGTTATAAAATATGCACTGAATAGAAGTCAAATTGATCAACTAAGCACTATACCTGAGAGTTTACTTCACACATCTATTTATAATATTTATACCTTCATTGTTCCAAAATGGACCTGAAGCAGTAAACTCTGAAATGCAAGAATAGGAACAATTCTTTTTTTTTTCTTTAATTTTTATTTATTTTTGAGAGAGAGAGAGGGAGAGAGAGAGACAGACTGTGAGCCAGGGAGGGGCAGAGAGAGAGGGAGACAGAACCCAGAGCAGGCTCCAGGCTCTAGGCTCTGAGCTGTCAGCACAGAGCCCGACGTGGGCTTGAACCCACAAACCATGAGATCATGACCTGAGCCGAAGTCGGACACTTAACCAACTGAGCCACCAAGGCGCCCCAAGAATAGGAACAATTCTTACAGGTTCACAAAGACTGTATATATTGAAAATACTTTAAAGATCATGCTTATTTCTCAAGAAACTCCCATTTGCATGAAACAGAGGAATATTTGTTGAAAATAGGGCTAAGAAACTTTAAAAAGGACAAAGAATTGGCGGGGACTGGTGCATCTGCACACTTACATCATACAGATCCTTGGCATCCCGACCAGCTAGATCTCTGTCCACCTCATCTCCTTCATCACGATTAGCCTAGAAAAATTGACACGTTGTTATTAACTTGAGTTCCCACTTGACCACAGAAAACAAAGAGAGAAAGTCCTGGAAAGCTGGGGGTGATTTCAGAAGGGTGGTCTGGAGGAGATGGAACCTGGCAAAGTGGCAGTGTTGCTCTTTGCTGCCATCTTTAGGCACAACTGATAAACAGGGTAGCTTCTGAAACAACACTTGAGTTTTTCTCGTAGAAACCAGGGTGGCTCACAAACCCCACTGACCTCTAAGCAGGCTGAAAGCAACCTCGTGATGTTCCCTGGAGTGACTCCATTGGAAAGCTAATAGTGATCCTTTCAAAATATCTTATTTCACCTCTCGGGGGTTCCCAGTGCTGAAGAACCCTGAAACTTGGTCATGGAAGGTTCTGAATTCTAACCTGAGCCCTGTGTGGCCAGCGGAATCCTGAGTGGTCCAACCCTTATATGACCCCCTTCCCTTGAGTGCGGCTAAGACCTGTGAATATAAGCTGTCACTCCCACGATGTTATGTTATGTTAATATAAAAAGGAGATTTTACAGGTGCAATTAAGGTCTGTAACTAGTTGTGTTGATCAAAGGAGATATTCCCCTTGGTGGGCCTGATCTTACCTGTAGCAGGGACACCAGAATTTTCTTTAGGGTTCCACTTGTATCAGCTTTGACATCTGATTCAAGGCTCCTGTCAAACACTTTCGAAGAAGAAAAAGGGAGGAGAGAAAGCAGATGATTTCATTTCCCAGAGGTATTTTGAAAGGAACATTCTTTATCCAAAGTCAGAACAAAAGGTCACTTACACCTTTGGTAGGCTTCTTTAATGGCCATGATCTCCTAGGAAGGGTAATAAAACAAAAATCAATACTCCAAGGTGGGGTTGATCAGTAGGAGACACAGAGATACACAGGGAAGTGGCCAGAACCTGTCTCCAGACACAGGATGCCTCCGTGACTTCCTCCAAAGAGAGCCATCCTATGGCTCAGGGCCTAGGCCTGGGGCGGGTCCCTGGAGGTGTGAAGAAGCCCCCGGGTGCAAACATCTCTAGCCACACACCAAACACATGCATACATTCTCCTTAGTTAAAAGCAAAACTACCACAGCTAAGCTAATGTCTTACTTTGCTGCCTCCTCCCTCCATCTCACGCTCCCATCTCTACTCAGGAGGCTAGTGTCACACAGTGGGTATCTTCCCAAGCATTTGTCCTTGCATTTGTATACAGATAGGTGTGCTACTGAAAACATATAGAATTGTTTTGTGTATGTGTTTCCAAAGTGGAATACTGTATGTGTTGTTCTTGGACTTATTTTTTCACTCAGTAATGTGTCTTGGGGATCCAGCTACGCTTATCCGTAGTCACCTAGTGTTTTTTAGGTGGATACAAAACGTCCCGGCCTCCAGCAAGCCACGGTTTATTTAGCGAGCCTCGGATGGATGTACATTCAGGTTGCTTCCAATTTTTTCCCTACTTGACAGAAGACTTCGTGCAGTAAACAATGTGCTGCGTGCAGGGCTGCAAGTTTCTCTCTGGGGTGTGTCCTGGGAAGATGTGCTTTGTGTTTCAATGACTCAGGCTGAGTGGCCCCGTCAGGAGCTGCCTCAGTTTACATTTAGGCCAGCAGTGTCTAGGAGCAGGCATTCCCCAGATGTTCACTGGCAAACTGTTTAAGAGTTAGCAGCAGGCCAGGGAAAAGGCAGTGGGGACAGTGGGACGGGGGGAGCCTGGGGGGCCGGAGGATGTGGGAGTTGGTGGGGGCTGACCACTTGTGTCCGTGAAGCTCTTTCTGTTCTTCTCCTTCTAACCCACTTCCAGGATGTGCCTGAACCCAAGGCCTGCTCTCTCCCTACTGTTCTTTTTATTGTCAGATCGATTTGATTGTGGGGGAGAAAAAGAGCTTGTTTGTTGTTTGAGAGCAGGGCTTGGAAGAAACTAGGCTGAGGGGGAACCACATGTGGTCAAGTGAGATTAGAAAAATAATGATCAGAACCTTCTCGCCAAGGCAGCCTGCCGATTACCCTAATATTGGACGCCTCCTGGCTGGGACTGTGGAGCTTCTGGAAGGTGGGGGACCTCGACTGGGAACACCGTATAACTGCAGGACCAGACTGATACCATCCTCCTTCGCTGACCCTTTCTGAACAAAAACTCCTTGAAATGGAGGGTTTTTATTATCTTGTGGGAAGAAAAGAAGTCCAGGGATGCTGAGGAAAGGGGTTCAGGGGTTTGGAGAAATGTGCTGGACCCCACAGACTGAGCAGAAGGAACCAACCCAAGGTCATCTACATGCAAGGCTTTTAAAGTATTGTTCTAGCATCAGAGATCTGTTGAAGTTTTTCCTTGCTGTTGGCTCCAAACACTGCTTCTGTTTCCTACCTGGAGGCCTCAAGGATGTTGGGGACTTTCTGGCTTTTTCCTTGCTGGACTTCCCCCATTCTACATGATGAGTGGTTGCAGCAGAGAGTGGGGGTCTCCAAATAATGATCTGTGGACCCTCTCTACTCGTGATGAATTCCTTGGCCCTCGTGGCTTCTGGAACCAAAGATGAATGAGCTTTGACTAAAGCCTTAACAAAGGCTCTTTTCAGCTCCTGAAATGGCAGCATGTGCCCAGGGACAGGGGGAGAGGTCTGCTGATAGAAGTAGATGGAAACCTCCAGGAAGGTGCTGGCAGCCACGAGAGGTGTTCACGGAGATCCCCTCTGCACCAACTGCTTCCCTGCCTCTTTATGGTCCTTTTTGTACTCTATGCTAGATGACAGCCATGGACAAGGCAGCTGCACAAACACGCTTAGCCCATTTATTGCATTATTTGTGCCGAAGACCTGCAAAGTCAGGCTGGGTGGAGGAAAGCAGAATCTTGCCTCCTGCATATAAAACTATGCATTCCTTTCAGAAATACAAAATCTGCGTTGACACAGCTGTTCTGGAAGGATCTATTCTGTCAAGCCAGAGGTGGAAACACGAAGACTGACAGCTGGAAGATTGGAAGATCTCTCCTGCACGTGCCAAACAGACATGTTTCTGTCCAGACACTTGCTCACCTCACGAATGGAATGTGAGGTGTAGTTTTCCTTCTGGCTGCTGCAACCCTCTCTGATGGGCATCTGGATGTTCCTTCAGGGGCTGGGGCTGAGGGCTTGGCTGGCACTCACCTTATTGGTTCTTGTGCACAGGACCTCGATGATCACTGCCTCATCTGTACCCAGACCCTTCATGGCCTTTTGCAGCTGGCGGGCATCGTACTCGCTGGGGCGGTCCAGGAGGGCCAAGGCTGTCTTCTCAAAGCTTCCACTCAGTTCGCTCTTGAACACCTCCTCCAGGTCCTGGAGGAAGATAGCGGGAGCCCTGACTGGGGAATGGCCCAAAGCAGAGGACAGGCTTCCCGCTGCATGGCCTCAGGGTCAACATGAAGATTGCCAAGGACACATGGGGAAGGGGAGTGAGCTGGGCAGAGCTCTAGTGACATGAGTGACCTGCTCTGGAGGACAGTCGTCACTGTGACTTCCTCTGGGACTGGCAGAGAGGCAGAGAAGATCCCTTGCTCAGGGCTGGAGACCCCAAAGATGAATCACAATAACAAACAGCATTTGCTGGATAGTTTAGGGTTCAGAGAGCCTTCTCGCTGAACTCCAGAATAGCCCTGGCAGGAGAGGGGAGAGGTATTGGCATCATTTCTATTCACTGACCTCAAAAAAATGAAGGACTCCCCCCCCCCAAACACTTGCGCGACTAGAAAGGCCTGAAACATGAGTTTGTTGTCTCTGGGGGATCAGATCATTTGTCATCCAAATTTAAATGGTTCTTGTTTTGTTTTAGAGAGAGAGTGAGTGGAGGAGAGGGGCAGAAGGAGAATCTCAAGCAGGCTCCACGCTCAGCATGGAGCCCAACATAGGGCTTGATCCCACACCCTGGGATCATGACCTGAGCCAAAATCAAGAGTGAGACGCTCAACTGACTGAGCCACCCAGGCCCCCCCTGAGGTGGTTTTGAGAGTGAATGGGGGAAATAATAAACTAGCAGTAATTACAGTGGCATAACACGAATAAACGAGGGCCACCCTGGGCAAACCAGATGTGTAGTCACTTTGGTTAACTTGTTAAATCTGGACAGGGACACACGTGGGAAAGCACTCAGGTAGGGAGAAGAAATGAAAATACATTAAGGAAGAAATGAAGTATATGAAATGCCCACTGGCGTCTGTTTTTAGCAAGTGTCCATCTTCAAGGATGTTTTTTGGGAGGTGCAGTCTTATAGGTGAACTGCCTGCTCCTACCTGTGTATCTCTGACATGATGGGTTAGTGACAAAAGGGACAAAAATTGGTGTTCAGTCTAACTAGTGTCGCCAATGTCCCAACTATAGTGAAGGACCTTGAAGAGGGAACCTCGTGTCCAGATGTGGGTCAGACTGGGGACTCACGGAGCAGTCAGCAGCTTAGGAACTCAAATTACATCACAGAGTAGGTGTGGCCACTCAGCAATGTGGCGTGATGGCTAATGACATGATCACAGCAGCCGTGTGACCTTGGAAATGTACTTTAACCAATTGTCAGTTTCCTTCTCTGAAAAATGGGGGTCTGATGAGACTCACCTCTTTTTTTTTAATGTTTATTTTTTGAGAGAGAGAGAGAGAGAAAGACAGAGCACGAGCAGGGGAGGGGCAGAGAGGGACAGAGACACAGAATCCAAAGCAGGCTCCAGGCTCTGAGCTGTCAGCACAGAGCCCAACTCTGGGCTTCAACTGACAAACCGTGAGATCATGACCTGAGGGGAAGTCCAACGCTCAACCGACTGAGCCCAGGCACCCCAATAGACTCAACTCAGGGTTGTTGGGAGAATTAACTGAGACAAAGCCCAAGCCTGGAACACTTTAAATGTTCAGTAAGTGGGTATTACTGTTATTCCACCCTGAAAGGAACTTTCTAAGAGAAGGCTAATCAACTGTTTCTTTTATGAACCTCTGAGCTCTGAGCCTGGGAAAAAACCCCGGAAGATTTTGCCTAATGAGTGAGGTTTGCAGTCTTATGTGGGGGCCGTGGTATCACTGCCTCTGTCTTCAGGCAGCTGCTCCATCTAACGCTGCATCCCCTACAGGCAGGCCTTTGGTCAGTACTCTACAGCGTGGATCCATCCAAAGACTGGAAATGTTTTTTTTTTCAGGTCAGATGGGCATTGCGTAGAACTTCAGAGAAGAGAAACCCCAGCTGCCTACTCTTACAAGCCACAAGCATGAAAACAGATCCTTGTGTGTTTACATTCTGTTTGGACACAGAAGCCGGCTCAGGATATCTCAGCTCTAATCCCGGTTTTCCGGCTCACTAGCGGTGTCACCTTGGGATGCGAGTTCTCTTTGGAGCTCGGTTGCCGTGGGGACTTTGATTTGCCTGTTTCTAACATCTTTGAGCTTCAGATGTGATTCTAGACCCCCTCCTTGGCAGTCTCAACTGTCTGAAACAGCCACGAACTGGAAAGTAAGCAAAGATTGGCACGTGTTGGTATTGCAAAGTTTGGTGCTAGAGCATGCCTACTTTATCTTTAGCAGAGCGCCTAAGTCCTCACCTCGAACTCATTTACTCTGCTTTCCACTCAAGTTTAAGAAGCCTGTATCTGACTTTCCATGTCAGTAGGGTGGGGGTACACATAGCACTTGAGAGGCTGCTACAGTTAGGCGTGCCGACAAGCATAAAAGTTCAACGTCATTCAATTCAATTCCATGCAGCTGAGCTGAAGATTCACAGACTTTCATCAATGTCATCAAGGAATGACACTGACAAGCCTGATTCTGAAGAGAGAAGCAGAAAAACTATAAAAGTGCAGCCATGTGGGCCATTTAGTGTAGAAATAAATAGCTCCTCTCGTGGCAATGAGTTCTTCAGGAGTGGACATTGGCCCTGGAGTCAGAAGACTGGGATGGGAGTGTCGGTTCTTTTTCTTACTAAGTGTGTGATTTTGCTTGAGTCATGGAAACAGAGGAGCTCCAGGTTTCTTCTCTATAAAATGGAAACAATCGTACCTAGGATAGCTTCCCTTTACTGATACGTGCTGCCGTTAGCCTGTTCGATTCTCTCAGCAACCTGAGAATTACATTTCATTCTGTATGTGAGGACACCAAGGCCTAAAGAGATTATTGTCTGCCCAACGTCAAATAAGTAAGAAAACCCATCTCTGTATCTATTTATACATGGAGGGATTGAAACTGTAAAGGTTTTATAAACATGTATTAGAATACGCATGATAATTAATTGATGATAATTAATATTCATTTTGCACGCTGATAATTCTAATGACAGTAAAAAGTGGTTAAATTGTAGGGGCACCTGGGTGGCTCAGTCAGTTAAGCATCCGACCCTTGATTTCAGCTCAGGTCATGATCTCACGGTTCATGAGTTCAAGCCTCCCATCAGGCTCTGTGCTGACAGTGCGGAGCCTGCTTGGGATCTCTCTCTCCCTCTCTTTCTGCCCCTCCCCTGCTCTCTCTCCCTCTCTCTGTGTCAAAAAAAAAAAAAACCCTAAAAAAAAAGAAAAGGTTAAATTGTGTTCATCTTATATTAATAAAGAAAATAGAAAGCCTACTGCATACTTAAAAAAAATCGATACATAACAACATCAACAACAACAAAACAAATGAAAGAAAAGACACATAAAGAAAGAAAAAAGTGGTCATGCTTAACGAAATGGAGGTTTTTTTCAGTGTTCTATAACAATCACTTATGAAGAACATATCATTCTTGAAGACAGATGGATAAATGAAGAATTCTTGTATAAAGACCCACCTGTGAAAACTGATTTTCAAGTTATTGGCCTATCTGTAAGTTAGTATGTAGAATTATCAATGGGAAAATGACAGAGGGATTACTAGGAAAAGGAAGTCAGTTTTCAAAAGGAGTTAAAGAATATTGATTATATAGGCTATGAAGTTAACAAGGCAATTTCAGTTTTTCTGAAATCAATTAAAATTGTAAAGAGTAGTTTACTTTTGTTTGCTCTTGAGCTAACTGATTAAAGCTTTAAAGATATTCTCTGCTGCCTTGGGAAGGTAGAGAAAGCAGAGACCTCCAAGGCCGAGGCTGTGTGCCCGTTTTCAGGGACGCTTGGAATCACCTTGCCATACGTTGCCTTGTACTTTTGCTTTATTTGTTGCCTCTCATCCGATGTCCTGCTTGATAAGATTTCAATGATGCCTGCTTCATCGGTTCCTAAAGTGCAGGAGAAAGAGACAAGGCCAAGAGTGAACAAGAAAGAAGATGGAGGTTGATTTTACTCAATTCCAAGGAAGCTGGGGCATTGGTTAGAGGCTTCAGTGGAGCCTAGATGCATCCCTTAGCTTTAATATCTCATGGAGAAGTGTGTTCTTTTCATTCACTTGACAAATATCCATGGAGGCCTCACATGGCATGAAGCACAGTGCTAGACATTGCAGTGGAAAAAGAAACGAGTATGGCCTTAATTTCACTCCCAGTATTCAAGAGAAATGAAAACAAATGGCCACACAAAACTTGCACACAAATGTTTGTTGCTTCATCATTCATAATAGCTGAAAGGTTTCTAACAACCTGAATGTCCATCAGTGAACAAACAGATAAACAAATGTGGTATATCCATACAACGGAATATTACTTGGCCAGAAAAATGAATGAAGTCCTGATACATGCTACAGTTTGAATGAACCTTGAAACATTATGCTAAGTGAAAGAATCCAGTCACAGAAGAACATATATATATATTATTCCATTCATATGAAAGTCAAGAATAGGGAAATCTATAAAGATAAAAAGGAGATTAGTGTCTGGGGATGGGCTGGGTAGGGAGGTGACAGCTAAAGAGTAGGAGGTTTCTTTTTTGAGGTGATGAAAATGTTCAAAGTTGACTGCAATGATGATTTCACATATCTGTGAGTATATTAAAAGCCATTGAATTGTACATTTTAAATGGGTGAATTGTATGGGATGTGAATTTACACCTCAATAAAACTGAAAAATCTGAAAAAAAAAAAGTATGGTCTGTTCCTTGGCCTCCAGGTACTTAAAACTGAGTAGAAGAGAATAAAATATAGGTCCACATTGCTACAATATGAAGCCCACCCTTAAACTTGTCAATGTCAAGAGAGAAGTCCAAATTGAGACCATGATGGTTAATTGTCTCTTTAAGCTCCTGACTGTTACATTAAAATTTTTTTTTATATTTATTTATTTTTGAGAGAGCATGAACAGGGGTGGGGAGAGAGGGAGAGAGAGAGAGAGAGAGAGAGAATCTGAAGCAGACTCCACGCCATCAGCACAGAGCCCCATGTAAGACTCGAACCCATGAACCACAAGATCATGACCTGAGCCGAAGTCAGACACTCAACCAACTGAGCCACCCAGGTGCTCCCTGACTCTTACATTTTTAGATTACACTCTTTCTAAAAAGTTTTTTCCTCTGATGTTCCAAAAGTACCACATGCTCATTGTAGGCAATTTGATCAGTATCAAAAACTATAATGAATAAGAAATAAGGGGAGAATATCCTTTTCAAGAACATGGAGACAGGATTGGAAAGCTGATCCAGGGATTGCAGGTGTGGGAATGAGAAAGTCTATTTAGCCAGCAAACCCTGAATTAGATTCTTCAGCCTGGATTCAAGTAATTGTTCTACCCTTATGGACTATATGGCATTGACTGTATATACCATTGACCCTTGAATAATACAAGGATTGGGGTGCCAAGTCTCATTGAAGTACAATATTCATGTATAACTTTTGAGTCCCCCAGAACTTTAGTACTCAAGTAATAGTCTACTATTAACCAGAAGCCTTAGTGATAACATAAAGTCAATTAACACATCTTTGTATGTTTTGTGTATCATATATTATTATAGTCAACTAGAGAAAAGCAAATGTTACCGAGAAAATCATAAGGAAAATACATTTAGAGTACTGTACTGTAAAATTCTGCATATAAGTGGACCTGTGTTGTTCAAGGGTCAAACCTGTTTTGTTCAAAGGTCAACTATATATAGATATCACTGAGTCATTAAACCCATGATTTTGCTGATATTTTGTAAAGGACAGGGGTTGAATGAGTAGATTAACTCAGTAGTGCTCAGGTTGACAAAAATCATGGAAGGTGGTAGCTGAATGATTGGGGTTTGAAAGCCTGCTACAGAATGTAGACCTTTGGCAACAAAGGCACAGGGAGAGTGCCATGTGAGGACAGAGGACTGGAGAGATGCATCCATAAACCAAGGAACTCCTGAGGCCACCAGAAGCAGGGTAGAAGCCTGGAACAGGTCCTTCCTAGTGCCTTCAGGGGGGAGTATAGCCTACTGACTTCTTGACTTGAGACTCTGGCTTTCAGAACTGGGAGACAATAAATTTCTGCTGTTTTTAGCCACCTGGTATGTGGTACTTCATTATGGCAGCCCTAGGAAACTAATGCACCCATTATCCTCAGCAGTGTCTCAAGACTTCAAGAGGGTCTTCACAGCCAGAGTCTGGAGAATCCTGCATTGGCCTTTTCCCAGCCCTACTCCTAATGGCCACTCCCTGTGACTAACTAGCATGTGCTTGGTCATTTTTGATTGGAACTGACTTAGTTGAACTTGCGTGATCGCTCCTACCCAGCTGAGAGCTCAGGATCCCCAAGAAACAAGAGATGGTAGATGCATTTCATAGAAGAGTTGGGAGGAAGAAAAATCTGGGTCATGGGTGTGGGGAAACTGTGGAAGGGGGACATAACCACAGACAGAGGGATGGGAACAAAGAGACTCCCCTTATTTCTTTGCTGGTGAAGGCTTGAGGTGTTCTACCCTTGCCTCGATCCTGGTATCAGTCCTCACGGCAGTATTTGGGGAGACAGGGATAAGAGAGCTGCGTGCTTGTCCTGGCACAGCCATGAACTTTGTGTCCTCAGACTATTCACTTAGTCTCAGGGATTAGTTCCACCTTTATAATTCTGGGAAGACCTAGCTGTTTGATTCCAAATGGAGAAATAGAAAATTCTAGGATGAGCTCACCTATAAGAACAGCAGTGATTAATTGCCTGCCTCGTTCTGGTTCATTTCCAGCTCTGTTATTTATGTTGTTCCTCTTAATTTTTTCCTGCTGTTTCAGCTTTACAAGGGGTATCCAATTACTTCCTCTGTGACATTTTTTTTTTTTTTTTTAACTTTTGAGTGCCAGAAGTCTCACCTCAGAAGGGGTTTCTTTTTCTGGTAAAAATCTCTTGAACCGGTCCCTTTCTTTCTGTGAGGGCTGCTCCTGCCCAGGTCCAGGGCCTCTGCATCTCAGGTCTGGATTCTTACAGGTGTCATCCCTAAAAGGAGCCTTCCTGCTTCCCAGGTGGCCCATTCGCTATATTGTGCCAGCCAGAATCTGGGGCTCATCCCTGGCTCGCTCTTTCCCCTCACCCCACTCCAATTAGTTACCACTAAGACCTCACTCTTCTACTTCCTTGATATCTCTCAGATCCACCCTTTTCTCTCCACCGTCACCTCTGTCACATTGCTCAGCAGAACTACTGATATCCAAATGGGGTTCCTGCATTATACACACCTTTCCAGCCGGCATGCACTGTCCCTAGAATGTGCTTGCTTATGGGCAGCTCACCTGTATCAAAGCTTGTAATAAAGGGCCCTACAAACCCAGAATAGAGTCTCAACTCTTCAGTGGGGCGTATGAGGCCTTTTAGAGTAGCTCCTACTTGCCTCTCAAAGTCATGTCCCTCCCACTCATGCTGTTTTGGGTTCTCCATAAAGCACGTGCAGCTCCTAGAACAGGCAACACTTTTCTTTCTCACCTCTGGCTCTTCCTTCTACCTGGAACACCTTTATCTTTGATCCTCACCTTCACTCCATTCCTCGTTCAGGACTCAACTCACTGGACTTTTCTGGAACGGAGGAGTCACTCCACCTTCTATGTCCCTCACATGGTCTGTTCTCCGTCCCATTTCTGCCATGCCACACTGCAAGTCCCATGGGACAGAGGAGGGACTTGCTCACTGCTGTATCCACATAGAAGCCTCTCAAAATTCATCAGATGACTTGTTGAATGAATGGATATTTAAATTCATGCATATAAATGTGAATGATTGAATGAGTGGAGACGTTTACATAGCATCATGACGGAACCTTGTCCCTGCATTCGTGTAAGCTGCGCTTGCTGCTTGGACCAATAGGAAATCTACTCTGATGCCAGAGTCCACCCATAGCAGGATAATTCAGGAAAATTGAATTAAAATTTTAAAAATAATGTTTTTTAGATTTTCCTTCCTGGAATGCATTAGAAAGTGAGACCGGAGACCAACGCCGTCCCGGGATGGCTTAGCATCACCCTGGAGGTTGGGGGGAGAGCCTGGAAATGACTAGATTTCCCTCAAGCTCTTTGAATCTGGTCTCAGGTTTATGCTGGGAGCCTTTCCCACTACCCGACCAAGAAGCGATTTACTGAACAATGACCTCATTTTACATTTCACAATATGTGTGTCATATAAGCAGTCTGTGCTGCTGAAACGGTTTCCTGTAAACATTTACAATGGTTTGAGGCACTGGGGCCAGTCCCCAGTAGTTCTGGGAAAGACTTTTTAGAAAACAAGAAGGAACCTCTGCCCCAACTGTACATTGGACACTGCAGAGTAATTATACAGTAGAGGTCAGGCCCAGGGTGATAATTAGCCTTGGGGGTGCCAGAGGGCCTCCTCGCTTTTGCACTCCCAGCAATTTTCTGGGAGGAGACAGAGCTGAGTTTCAGCAGGATGGAGGCCGCTGGGTGTGAAACGCCCTCCGCTTCACACCGGGGGCCCATGTGCCACGTGAGTGATCTGAGTGGTGTGCGGGCGGCGGTGGGGGTCTCCGCTTTCCCCACAGGCCCCTCATGCCAGCCCCAGGGGCCTGGCTGAGCTGCGGAGGGGGGCAGGCTGTGGGCTTCCCAGTCCCTCAGTGTCTCCTTTGAAAATGGGAGTGCAGGGAAGGCAGGGGAAGCAACGAGTGGGGGAGAATCTTGCGTGGCAAGGAGGGTACTTGTCTACTGTGTTTCCTGAGGCTCCTATAATAATTACCACAAACCCTGTGACTTAAAACAGCAATATACTCCCTCACAATTCGGAGGCCAAACGTGTGAAATCATGTCGGCCACACTCCCACCAGAGGCTCCGGGGTCAAATCTGTGCCTTGCCTGTTCTAACATCCGGAGGCTGCGGACAGTCCTTCGCTTGGCATCTGGAACAATGCTCCACTCTCTGCTTCTGCTTCACGTGGCCTCTTCCTGAGTGTTTGCTTCTGCCTCTCTTGCTCTCTCTCCTTTTAAAATCTTTATTTATTTATTTAAGTAATCTCTGTACCCTGTGTGGGGCTTGAACTCAGAACCCCGAGATCAAGAGTCTCGTGCTCCACTGACTGAGCCAGCCAGGTTCCCCTCTCCTGTCTCCTTTAAGGACATTAGTCCATGGATTTAGGGCCCACCCAGGTAATCCAGTTTCATCCTTTCTCAAGTCCTTAACTTAATTACTTCTGCCAAGATCCTTTTCTCAGTTAAGGTCACATTCACAGGTTCTGGGTGGATATATCTTTGGGGGGAGCACCATTCACCCTGGTACACTCTCAGTAGTAAAGAGCAAAGGCCACTCCGGGGGTGGGGGTGCTCTTTGCTGCCCATACTGATCTAATTGGCTTTGTGGGGATTTTGGATCTGAGCTTATCCTTTAAAAGGAGGAGATTAGCATGTAATGAGGGCCAGAGTCGTGCTGAGACTGTGCTGCCTTCTGCCTCAGCACCTGTCTGCAAGGAGGCATTATTAGCCCATTCTGCAGTTGAAATGGGGCACCAGTAGGTAGCAGAGCAGGGGCTCAAACCCAGGTCCGAAGTTCATTCCCATGCCTGGTGAGGGGAAAGGGAACTGGGCTCAGGGTTACCAGATCCCAGTTCTAGGTCTGGTTCCACTCCGGTGTGTCTTGAGAAGCGTTAACCTCTGTGGCTCTCAGATGGACTAGACCTTGCTCCCAAAGCGTGGTCTCAGGATCTACAGCATCAGCATCACCTGGGAGCTTACTGGAAATGTAGGATCTCAGAAACCACTCGGAGCTACCAGTCAGAATCTGCGTGTTAACATCCTGGCGACTCAAAAGCACGTTACATTTTAGGAAGTCATGAACTAGAACTAAGGTAATCTTCATGGCAACTTTTCCTTCAGAGAGACTGTTTCTGTGTTTCTTTGAGGGAGAATGACAAGCATCCTTTTACATTTCAGAAAGGATAATGGGTGTCGGGTCCATACGCTGTCAGGTTTAAGGCATTCTCTTCAGAGAATAACCTCTGAGCTTCAGCATTCTCTCTGTTAAGTTGTTATAATACAACTTTATAGGGTTGTTGAAAGGGTTACACGAGGTGATGTGTATGCAGTGACCAGCTTAGCACTTGGCGCATAGAAGGGGCTCTACAGCAGTAATCAGCACAACAGTGGTCCCACCTTCAAGCCACATCCAAAAGGGAGAAGAAAACACTGGGTGGCTTTGGCACTCAGTAGGTACTCTATGTTGAATGCACTGAGTGGCTGAAAGCACAGGGATGTATCACTAACTGCAGCTGAGTTATTCCCACACCCACTTTGCTCCTGTCTCCAACCCACATCCAGGTGTCAGGACCTCACTTGAGAGGCAGCAGGGAAGCACCTGTGAGGCTGGCTCAGCCACTCAGTAAAACTCAGAACTATAAACATCCTGCCACTTCCAGGCAAACATGGCTCCCGGCAGCTGTTGTCCAAATACAACATGAGCCAGGTCAGGATATGAGCAAGAAACAGCTTCTCTCTGCTGAGCTTTTCTCTGATGCCCCCCCCAAACCAAGCAAGCTAGTTGTCATCCTTCATTTCCAGCTCCCTCTCCCTCTGATTTATTCCAAAACACTTACTATATAGAAATCCCTTTTACCACTCTCCTGCAGGGTCTTCTCCAGCCCCAGCTCCCTTGGGACTTCTCCAACATTTCTTGGGCAAGACAGACTATTCTATATTCAGATAGTTCCTTATGTTGAAGCGAAATATGTCTTCTTAGAACTTAGTTCTTTCTGTGGAGTCCCAAAGAATTTACGGTCATATTTGTTCTACCACAAGTACCCATTCCTAGGAAAGTAAATCTTCACTGATTTACTTCTAAGTAAAAATCTAGCACTTGTTTTTGCAAAACAATATGCCAAGTGAAAGAAGCCAGACACAAAAGGTCACACACTGCATGATTCCCTTTAGATGAAATGTCCAGAATAGGCAAATCCATAGAGACAGAAAGTAGATTATGATTGCCTGGGCCTGAAGGGAGGGGGGAGTGGGGAGTGGATGCTAATAGAAATAGGGTTTCGTTTGGAGGCAGTGAAAATGTTCTGGAATTAATAATGATTGTTATCGATCCTGTGCATATACTAAAGCCCAGATTTCTGGGACTAGGAAATTTTTCATCAGTGATCTCCTTGGGTCTCAGAGCCTCTCTTCATGGTCTTATTCCTAGATGCTCTTCCCTTCATCTTACCTTGTTACTGGGGTTACCTTATTCCTGATCTCTTTCTCAGTCTCCTATTCTTGGCTATGCACTTACCTGAGGCATTGATGTAAATAGTTTCCCTGGCCTTGACCCTTGATTCTTGACCTCGGCCACTGTTTTATGTTTACTCGATCTACTTCTAGATGCCATTCCAGATCCCTAATCCAGCTTTCATCAGACCTAATGCCCTACCACCTCTCATGAGAGGGACCAGAGAGACTTGGATGACATTAGGATTGCATAACTACACTTCTCATGAAGTTTCTTCCACCTTAAGGTCAGATTCAATGTCATAGTATCCAGTTTTTAACTATCCTATTGGACCTTGAAAAGCATTAGGATCTGATTATAGTTTGGGTATCTTTTACAAAGAGAACCCTAGAGGTAATTAACTTGGGTTAGTTCGGAATGTACAAGATCAGTGGGAGGTCATCTTCCTAAGATCATGGGAAAGTTGGACAAGAGATCAAATATAATCAACTTCAAAAGTAAATTTAAAAACAAAATAGATTCCATACCCATTCCTTTGCAGGCTTTGTTCAGCATTTTGGCATCCTGATCCACATCAAAACCTTGATGACTTCTCGCTTTGGCCTGGAGAAAATAATTGAAAAGGTGAGTGGACTGGACAATATGGGCATTCTTGAATTATCTCTGGCTGATGTTGGCAGCTATTTAGAAGATGAAGAAGTCATCCAAATGAGGGACCAGCTGCCACTTTATACATAGGTACATGCAGAAATCAGCTTGGGAAACTCTGGCCCCAGAGAGACGACTGGTACTCCTTGGAGCCAGCTGGCCTTGGATGACCACTGAGAATGGGCCTCTCTGTTCATAAGGACAATCAGCCTGGCCATCTCTGGGTTGAGACATTTGGACATCAAGCCTACCTTTGTGTGACTGCCTCTGAAACAGAGAATAATACAGTGGGCCAATGTCCTGGAATGCTGGTTCTACCCTCTTGTCATGAGACACAAGTGTGTCTAGGGAGTAAGTGTTGCCAGGCAGAAACTGAGGGTTCTAAGATTTTATGACAGATGCATCCATTTGGTGACCTGGGCTAAAGCTTTGCCATCCACACAACGAGAGACATAACATTTAGTTTGCCAGAGACACCTACCGACCAGAAATAGCAGAGTTACTGGTTTTTACTGTTCCTCGGGGAGAGAAAGTTCTGTTCGTATACTAAGTTAGGGCTTCTCCTTTTACTTCAGTCATTGGTATAATAGATGCACTAATTTGTCCACAGCTACCTAAGTCTATGTTATTATTATCTGCTTACAATTTTTCTTTCAGCTGACTTAGCTGGGTTTTACTTGAAGTTATTTTTAAAAGGAAATTTTCTATTAGCACTAAAATGGAAAAACAATATTGGTTGCCTAAACAAAAGCAACATAAAAATAAATGCATCACTATTAAAAATTTAAAGATATGAGGTTAATTGCAGTGACACAACTATTAGCTTTGAACCTACCCTGTGTTTTTGCAATTCTTTCCCTTTCCTCACAGAGATTATCTTTGATGACACGTGTCACTTATTTCCCACCCTTCAATGAAGGAGTGATCATGCTACTGTCTACACCACCTACCCAATTCCCCTCTCCCGCCTTTCGTTTTCCTTGGCCCCCATTGGGAAGGCATAATAAACCACATAAAGCACAGTAGACATATTGTACTTATTTGTCTGGCATTGCTATTCCTTTGGTGGGGGGCTTCCCTTTCCCCCATTTTATGTGTTTTCACGGGGGCTGTCAGTCATGAGGCTTGAGCCTCCTTGTCCCGCCCTTGGGTGGGCACAAACCCTGCCACTCTGGCAACTGTGACTGGTTCAGGAGTAGGAGTATAATCCAAGCAGTAGCAGAGTCTTTTCTTTGGTTGATATTGAGATATAGAGAGAAAGAGATGTCTTCTGACTGGGCTTGTTCAGCTGAAAGAGTGAGTCTAGGCCTGCTGGTTGCCATTTTATCCTCTGCATGAAGGGACATGAGTTCAGAGTGAAGCAAGGCAGAGACAAAAAGAGTGGAAATATGGAGAGAGAAAGAGATACTGAATACCACTGTATAAATCCTCGGACGCAGCAATGCCTGTTTCCTAGCTCTTCCCACTTTCATTAATAAACTACAACTTTCTTGAAGTTAGTAAGTTGGGTTTCTGCCCTTGCAACCAAAAGTGTTCTGAGTAATATCCACAGAATAGAAGAGGGCTGACTTCTAGGCCTTTCTTAATAGAGATTCGTGTAATCCTAGAGCCAAAGGGATCTTCTAGGGCCGCCAGTCATCTCTCTGCCGTATGGGATCCCTCCATTGCACAGCCCATCTTGAAGTATCTCTTTCTGAAGCATGATGGGAAGGGGACTTACATCTCTTGAGCACCTGCCACATGCCAGACAATTTCTTCGTTTACAGACCTTTCTTCATTATTAACCCAGAAGAGTAGCCATGAGGAGTCTAAACTTACAGAGAAGGACATCAGGCAGGTTAAGTAAGGAAGGTGTCTGAACACTTGCGGGATATAGGCAAGCCCAGCATGGTTTGCCTCCTAAAGCCCATGCTCTCAGTCCCATGCACCATCCTGCCTCGTGCTCTAAGTAGGATGGGGGCCTTTATGTTCAGCATTTTTTTCTTTCCAAATCTCTTGTGTGGTGTGAGAAAGCTATCTGGTGCCGCTGAAGGCTTGCTGGCAGGACCATCGACAGAATTTTCAGGGCTCAATGCAAAATAAAAATGTAGGGTCCTTGTTCCAAATGGATTTAGAACTTCAGGATGGTGACATCTGAGTGCTGGGTCTGTGCACCTGCACAGGCTAACACTATGGAGCCCGTCCTGCCTGTTGATCAAGTTCTCTGAGTGTGGGAGAGTGGCAAATGGCAATCTCAGAAGAGTGAATGGTGTCTTTGCTTTTCATTAGAAGGATTTTGTGGAAGGTTCGGGGAGTGAGGTGCCATTGAACCAGAGCAGCACACATCTCCTCTTAATAAGCTGTTCATAAACCGTTCTGATGTCATTTGAGCCTCATCAGGGCAAAGAATCTGGTGGGACACTTATATTTGCCCCACCTCACGTAAATTGAAACAGAGGCACAGGGCTCTGTGAATAGCTAGGGAGGTTGTGCCCTGGCTGAGGGGCAGGGGGGCTGGAGTCCAGCTGGGATTACATTTGCTAAGCCAGCAGGGCTGCTTCTCCCCCAGAGAGACACATTTTTTCCTCAGTTGCACAGAGATGCAGCCAGGACTTGCAGAAGCCCTGTGGAGACTTGCTTAAGATCCCCTGGCCAGGTGATGGCTGTGGGGGAGCCAGGGGTAGACTCGTTCTGTCAAGTATGAAGAGACACTTCCGTCCTTCGTCCCCTTACTGTTTTAGTGAGGTGGGTCCTTGATACAAAAATAGAGTTAAAGGAGCCAAAAATAAAGGGGGGGGGGACCCTCTGAACATATCTAGTTTATCCAAGGCCAAAAGATGAAGTGTCATTTAGTCCCCAAATAACAGTGATATTGGGGGGGTGGGGGTGGGGAGGGCAGTGGGAGAATGTTGAACTACACGTTAGGAGCAAAGATGACGTGGAGACAACTTTTTCTTTTTTGCTTAACTGAACATGCAGCATTGAGCTAGTGAGACCCTGTTGGACTTCCAACCTATAGAACTATAAGGCAATACGTTTATGTCATCTTTAAAAAATTAGTGTACAAGTCTGCATCCGACACACTTCAATCTGCCATCAAGGCAGGTGGAAGTTAGGAGTTCGTAGGTTCCTTCTAAGGACCACTCTTAGCCATGTTGGTTATCTTTCCTAATCCAAAGAGTCTTGTTCCTCATAACAGCAGGCTATTTGATGTCAGAATAAAGAGATCACATGATGGGACTTATTTAAAGGCAGGGAGGGAGGCGAGAAAATAGGCTGTTAGGAATTTCCCCCTCTGCGTGGCTGGGACTGCCTCCACAAAGGACATATTATTCATCAGTGCCACCCAGTGTTGATGCAAGGGGTGTCCTTGGCTTGTTCTAATGAGCTGGGTAACCATCTTCTCTGGAATGTATACGGAGTGGACATTCCACCGTTCATTGTTCATTGTTAGTGATCCAGGCAGCTGACTTTGGGACCTCAGGCCCATTTGCCCATCAGATTTCATTTTTGAAACCTGAGGCCATGGAGCAGAACTTCCACATAAAGCAGGTCTGCAGGAATATGAGTCAGGCACAAAATGGGGGTACAGGGGACTCCAGTATGAGGACAGATAGGACTGTGATGATTTGAGCAAATACACAATGTTCCACTTGCTTTCAACTTTAGGCGAAATAGAGGCAGAACAACATTCCTTTTTTGTTTTCTTTTGATTTGTTGTTTAATAGCATTTACACTGACACTCAAGGGACACATTAAAAAGACAAGATGTCAGATGTTAATAAAAATGATTATAGAAGTCTGGGCTTTGAGCCCACATGAATCCAAGTTTGAATGTGGTTCTATCCCTTAGCAGCCATGTGAACTTGGGCCAATAACCTCTAAGTGATCATTTCCTCACCTGTGAAATGGGGGCAATGTCTGCCTTGTAAGATTTGAGGCTTATGCGAGATAACATTTCAAAGGCCAGATAGATAAGGAGCCACAGAACTGCTAATTTTTCCCTCTGCTTCTTTGGGCCATCTCTTGTTTTTTTGCCTTACAGTGAGGTTAGGTTTTCAATTCTGCATATTTCCACTTGACAAGTGTGAAAGATTTACATCTATCTATCTATCTATCTATCTATCTCTGTATATCTGAGAGATGTCTTCCAAACTTGAAATTGTAAGATGTAGATGTATCTCCAGTGCTCCAAACTGTATTTGAATCCCAGAATAATTGCTATTACTCATGTGACCTTCAGCAAGTTTGGGAGCCCCTCTGTGCTGTGGTTTTGTCATGGCAAAATGTGGCCAACAATAGTGTCCACTCATAGGTCTCTTACGAGAATTTAAATGAAGTCATTCATACCAAACATCTAAATGAAGCGTAGCAGAGAGCATGTTCTTAAAAAAATGTAAAGGATTAATAATGGAAGGCAGATCAGCAAAGAACCTTCTAGAATATTTGAAACCGTCTCCTGCTCACAGGGTTTCTACCTTGTAAATGGCACTCTAAGGACTGGTTTTTCATTGATCACCTGCAGTTTGGATCTAAAGCTCCAGACACATATTTCACACCAGGCAGTGAAGTCGTTCACAATTCAGGCTGCACGGAGTCAGGTGACCTGGGATGACACCCAACACCACATTTTGTTAACTGCCTCATTTGATTAGTGTGATAATTGGCACCTCATGGAGTGCGAGGATCTCACTGAGATACAGCCCGGGTGGGTCACTTGCCAATGTACCAGTCAGGCTCACAATGCGAGCGAATACCATGAACTCTACAAGAGGCACTGCCTGGTGCAAAAATGAGCTGGGAACTTTCAGTCTTGTTTTTGCTTCCTTCCTTCCTTCCTTCCTTCCAGCATGTCTACCTGTCACTTCTCTGTGTCTCCATGTTCCTGCATCTTAAACAAGGAAATGAATGATCCATTTTTCTGGAAGGAGGAGTTATACAAAATGAACTGAGATGCTATGAGCCTGGAGACAGAATGAATGCCGAAAACACCCACTCTGTGAAATGACTCAGAGACAGGCCAACTTCAGCACATCGAGTGCCTAGGAGGGAGGTTGGCTGTTGTACCAATTCAGATACCACATCCCCTACCCTGCCCCACCAGCCACAAGGGCCAGAGTGGTGACACAGACAGCCGACCAAAGGCTTCTCTCCTGGTCCAGGTCAAGGAAAGCTTAACTCTTGGGATCAAAGGGAACATTTTAAGAAAATCTTCCTCCAGCTTGCAGCAAACTCTGGGGATGGAGTTTGTGAAAATTTAGCTGAGGGATATGATTGGCAGACTGTTGTTATGTATTATGTGGTAACCAGGATGTTCCAGGACCCAGCCTTAAGCGCACTCCTATTTAAGGCCACTCCCACTCATCCAGTCCTGGTGACCTGATGTATTTGGAGAGCATCAAGACTGGGAAATAAGAATATACTTCTCACGAGAGACACGGGAATTAATTAAAAAGCAATATGCCACAGGCAAATTAGAATCTCCTCTGAATGGTTCCTCTTCTCTGCCCGCTTCCTTCTTCTTTCCGCCTCTTTTTTTCCTCCCTCCCCTTCCTTCAACAGACAAGTAGTGAGGGTCTGCTGTGGGGCCAGCACTGCCCTGGTGAGGGGGACTTGATCAATGAAGTGCAGGTCTTGTCCCCAGGGAAGTAAACATGCAAGCAGATCAATGACAATTCCGTTTATAATGGGGCATGCATGTTGGGTGCAAATCGCTGAAAGGAAGAAGGGGAATTTTTAGGGAGAAGTTGACATTTGTGCTCGTTCATGAAATATGAGTTAGGCAAGCATAATACATACGTATGTACATACACACATATATACGTACATACATACATATGTACACAAATAAGGAGGGGTGACCTGCCACTGAACTACTGCAGAACGGACATGATTGATCTAAACAATACACAACGATGTAATGTGGACTTGGGAGTGGGACCTACAGCGTTCAGTTATGCTTTGCTCCTTACCGGTTGTACGACCCCCGCCCCAGGCAAGCTGACCCATCTCTCTGAGCCTTTGTTGTCTCAGGTTTAAAGTCGAGGTGCACCTGTGCATGGGCAGCGTGAGGTTTGGATGCAGTCGTGTTGGGGATGTAGTGCCAGGTTACAGTGAGCACTTGGTTGGTGGCACGTAGGAGGTGCTCAGTGACATAAGGATGTAGGGGTCATTTGTAAGCCCTGAAGTATTATCAAAATGTAACGGGAGTGGCATTTTGTTTGCTCTTTCCAGTGCAGTTCCCCAGAAGCCCTGGCTTGCTGCAATTTGCTCGGTAAATATTTGAAAGTGGTTGCTTGGTATCCAGGCTCTGAGACAGGAGGACTCTCAGGAAGCGCTGGAGAGCAGAGGGCTCATTGTTACACTGATCTCAATGGTGTTGCTTTTGGAGCCAACATGAAATCAGGAGGAGGCTGAGGAGGTTAAAAATGAGAGCCAGGATTAGAACCAGGTGGTGGCCTGGGCATTTTAAACAGGAGCAAGGTGGAGGCAGGCAAGGGTTGTGCCGGGGAGAGCCTCAGACATGCCTGAATTCTGCCCAACATAAGCAGTGACCGTTGCCCCTGCTAGTTAATGGTACCTTGAGTCAGTGCTGGTGATTTGGGCTAAACCTGCATAGATTTTAGTCGTTAGAGAGTTAGGGAAACTGAGGTCCAGTTCGGGAAAGAGACTTCTTCATGGTCACATTGGTATCCATCCCCCCAAAGATGTCTACCCTTGAACCTGGCATGATGCTATTTTTCTCTCCTTACCCTTTCTAAGCGTCTCTTTTCCATCTGAAAGATAACAAGGTCTTGGGGGTTGTTACAAGGATATGCATCAAACATACTTGGCAGGAAGCTGGGCACATGGTGAGTGTTCAGTGTTATTTTTATTACTTCCTTCCATCTTGACCTGATTCCTATGGAGTGTTGAATGAGCCCCTGACATGTTGCTTTGTGTGGCACCTTTAAAATAACTGATTACATAATTTCGTCCTAAATCAGAAACCATTTTGTACTTAACAGATAAGTAGTAAGCTGGGCCAAGCGTTGAAGAGAAATTTAAGGGATTAACACTTAAAAATGAGAATGACAGCAAAATACAAAGCACTTACTATGTGCCAGGCAGTGGCCCAAACAACTTAATCCTCACAAAAACCCTATGAGGTAAGCATTATTACCTCCTATTTTGCAGTTGAGAAAACCAAGAAACAGAAAGGTTAATAAGTTATCTGAATCACACAGTTACTAACTGATGGAATTCAAACCTACACAATCTGGATCTAGAAATTCCACCATTGGTTTCTCATTAACTAATTTTTTTGTCTCTTTCAAAATTATTATTTTTAAATTTAATGGTAGAAAATCTCAGTCCAACCCTCAGAATGCTAGTATTTTATAGATACGCCAGCTAAGACCTGTGATTTGTCCACTGATCAGGGAAGCCAAGGACCCCTTGCATAGCTGTGAGATCAAGAAATGTTCTTGATGAGACAATAGGAAGTGAAGTGGAAAATGAAGGCCAGCTACCACTATTTGCAAGGCAAAATGGATAGCCTCTCCCTGTGAGCAGAGCATATGTGTAGGAAAGGCACTGTTGTCAAATTCTGCTCTCAGTATCTTTTTGAGTCAAATGGAATCATGTGTTCTGCTTTTCATTTGTGAACTAAGACTAATACCTATGTAGCAAAACCTTGGGAAGATGAAATAAGACGATGTGATTCATTATAGCATTATTCACAATAGCCAATACAGGGAAATAACCTAAGTGTCCATCAACAGATGAATGGATAAAGAAGACGTGGTGCGCGCACACACACACACACACACACACACACACACTTACACTTACACACAAAATGAATATCAAGCCAACTTACAGAAACAGAGACTAGAATGGGGGTGGGGGAGAGGGGAGATGTTGATCAAAGTGTACAAATTTCCAGTTATAAAATGAATACATTCTGGGAGCCTAATGCACAGCATAGTGATTATGGTAATAATACTGTACTATATACTTGAAAATTACTAAGAGAGTAGATCTTAAATGTTCTTACCACAAAAAGAAATGGTAGTTATGCATAATGCAGGCATTAGCTAAGGTTATAGTGGTAATCATTTTGCAATATATAAGTGTCTCACATCAACACACTGTTTACCTTATATTTATGTGATGTTGTATGTCAATTATATCTCAACAAAGCCATATGAAAATATATTGTGAGGGTTCTGGGCAGGGAGATTTCATTATGATGATCCAGAGCTGGCAGGGGAGAAATTGGCTTTTCTGCCCTTCTCTAGCAGGCTGTCAGGACACCTCCTCCTTTTCCTCCTCCTTCCCCATCTTACCTCAAACCTTCCTGTTCCCTGTTTACTAAAACATCTTGCCCTTTGAGTAGTAGAGAGATCATAGCTAAGGGACTGTGGTGTGCCAAGGGGTTGAAATTTAGCAGAGGCAGTCTGAAGACAGAAAAGCATGAGGCCAACAGGATGATCAAGGTTTCCAGCATGTTTATTCTTAGGGGTGACTGCTTTCCAGCCTGATAAACTGTCACATGTTTTCATAGGTAAAATTTCATTTCTCCCTACCTGCAGGAATCTAGGCAAACTGACTGCAGATTTACCTTATTAGGAAGGGTCCATGAATGTTCAGTGGGGGAAGAAGAGGAGGGGTACTGCAAGCAGGCTCCTCACTGTAACTTCCCGAGTCCTCAGAGGGCCAAGGGGTTTGGGGGTTGACGGGCCTCATGCTCCTCCATTTCTTAAACACCTGGTTGCCCACTGTTGAGTCCACTGGCAACAGTGGAGAATGTATCTACTTAAGGGAATTTGCTGAAGCTATATCTCCTCTCTGAAACCACTTATGACCCTCTTGGGAAAGATTGAGGACTTTCTGCCAGTTGGGCCTAAGGTGGCCAACTGATTGCCCAAGACTCAGGGTTTCCTAGGATGTGAGATTTTCAGTGCTAAGACTGTGATGGTTCCAGGCTAATCAGGATGGTTGGTCACCCAGGCTGGAGCTGACTTTGCAAGCTTTCAAGAGACAATTGTGTGCATCTCTTCCCAACTCTGTGTTCAGTGAGGTCATGTTGGTAACTTGAAATCAGCTGTGATTTCATATTCATACTATGGAAATTGGCTCATGGCACAAATTGGGTTTTTGTCCTCCCCTGCCCCAAGAGCTGGTTGTGAAACATTTTCTGGCACACCAGTTTCTTTTTTGTGCTTATACTCCATTCTAGAGACATCTATCAGATCTTCTTAAGATACATTATTATATTTATTCACTAATTTATCTCCCTCCCTAGATTGTAAACCTCTTGGAACCAAGAACCATGTCATATTCCTTGTCATATCCAGCACCTATCATAATGCCTGACACATTATAGGCACTTGGTAAATGTTTACATATTGATGGAAGCTCATTTGAATTCTCTGCAGCTATAGGGTATTTCTCTTCCCTTCTAGAGGCGGAAGAATCTTCTTCCTTTGTATGTTACAGAATATGCCACACCTCTTTTCCTTTGCATCCTGGCCTTACTCTAGTTTGTATCAATGTCAGGGGTCAGTGGCAAGAGTGGGGACAGAAGAGGGGGAGAGTGGAGTTATCCAGTTAGACATCTTGAACTGATAATGATGACAAGCCTCCTAGGGTAATGAAGCAGAGAGAATGATAAAAGGAACAGTAAACTTAACCAGGACACCTGGGAGAGCTCAACTGGACCTCACTTGGAGGCTTAACAAGAAACACAAATGAAAGTGAATGCCTAAGGCTTTTAGGTCTGGAATAGTTTGAGCTAAATAGAATTTGATGCTCTTAGACTTAAGACCTATGGAGGAAATAGTGGACTCTGAGGAAGATGCCCTGAACACAGATGGATAGCTTTTCAACCCTGGATACACATCAGAATCATTTGAGATAGTTTTTTTTTTTTTTAATTATTTGAGAGAGAGAGAGAAAGCAGGGGAGGGGACAGAGAGAGAGAGAGAGAGAGAGAGAGAGAGAGAGAGAGAGAGAATCTTAAGCAGGTTCCATGTTCAGTGTGGAACCTGATGTGGGGTTCAATTCCATGACCCTAGGATGATAACCTGAGCTGAAATCAAGAGTCAGACACTCAACAGACTGAACTACCCAGGTGCCCTGAGATTTTTTAAAATAGACAAATGACTGAGTCCCAACCTGATCCTATTAAATCAGAATCTCTGATGTAAGTATTTGCAAAACTTACTAGATAATTCCAACGTGAAACCAGGGTTAAGACCCACTGGTCTGACAGAAATTAGAAACTTTCCCATTGACATCCTAATGAATCAGAAAGACAACTTAAAAATGTGCTGAGGCTTTACACAAATAAGAAATCCTAGCCTTTGTTAAAGGAGCAAAAGATAAAGGGAAGAAGTTTATCATAGATTCTGAGGGTAGAAATTCAACCCAGGGTTTTCAAAATGGGTGACATGGAACACTGAATGTATTAAAGCCTGTTGGACTTTCAACTGAAAAAGGAATTCTTTTTAAAATTCTCTCTCTGTTCATCATATTGAGTCATTCTTTGCCTCGTGATAGTATGTCTTTCACACTCTTTCAACCCAGAGATTGGCAAACTATGGGCTATGGTCAAATTCTGGCCCATCATCTGTTTTTATAAATAAAGTTTTACTGGAACATAGCCAACCTACTCATATACATTTAGTCAAAGGCTGCTTTCACACTTCAGTGGCAGAGTTGAATAGTTGTAACAGAGGTTGTGTGGCACACAAAGGCTGAGATAATTATTTTCCCAACCCCTTCTCTTCTTTATGCAAATAGATTTTTTTAATCAGAAAACAGATGACAGAATCTGAGCCTTCAGCTGGCAGTAGTATTTAGTTAGAATTTAATATAGTCTTTTTGCCTTCATTTAGTTATCCACATTTATATCAACTGATAATTGATTTTCCATTTATGATTCTAACATAAAGTTTCTTTTTAAGATTAATTTTTTATGCCACAAAATGAGTGAATTTAAAGAAAAGAGATAATAGAGCTATTAGCAGCATAGACAGCATATGTGTTTGGCAACATTCATGAAAGTCATATTTAAATCTGAAGTTTGGGAAACATTGAATGTATCCAGTCCCCTCATTTTACAGGTAAACTGAGGCCTAATTGTTGAGTCATCTGCACAGGGTCACTTACTTGCTTATGGAAAAATCTGGAGCCCTCCCTCTCAGGACAATGTTCTTTTACCTCTCACTGGTTACTCATTTGTACTTTGAAACTAATTAGCATGAATGCAAAGTATTGTACTATTCATGAATTCAGAAACAGAAAGATTCTGGCAACATTTCCACGGGCATGTTTAGTAGACATTGATGGGCAATTTGAAACACAACAGAGGGGCCATTCACATCTTTAAACATGAATCTTGGGTGATAGTGGCATATTGTTTCATTAAGTTGATTGTTTCTTAGGCATGGTTTCCTTGGAACAATACATTTGACTTTTTTTTTTAAATCTTGCTTTTTTGTTGTTGTTTTAAATCAAAATCTACTTAAATGCTTATAGAGCAAAAAGGAGACTACTAATTAGAAAAAATATATATATTGCATTGTACTCTGTGGGGTCTATTTAAACACAGTTTCAATCGTATAAGAGTATTTGGTATTTCACCATGTACTTATTGTTCTATTAGCATTCTCCATGGTCACAGCAAAGCTGATTCCTCCATTCTTAGACCATCTGCCCACTTGGACCCTTTCAGAGATCTGTTAATCGAGGAGGTCGACAGGATAGCCAGTCAGTGTGTAGGAAGCCTGAGAATTCAGGCTAACCTTAAAAGGTGATAAGAACACATAGAACTGTTACACTATTGATCTATCCTTTCAGAGATGCAATTTTAAAGTGACACATACGAGGGGCACCTTGGTGGCTCAGTCGGTTAAGCGTCTGACTTCGACTCAGGTCATAATCTCATAGTTTGTGGGTTCAAGCCCCACATCAGGGCTGTGTTGACAGCTCAGCGCTTGGAGCCTGCTTTGGATTTTGTGTGTCTCTCTATCCCTCCTCTGTTCATGCTGTCTGTCTTTCTCTCAAAATAAATAAACATTTAAAAAATTTTTAAAAACAGTGACATGTATGAAATATGTGTTTGGCCATCATTCTAAATGGATAGGAATATTTGCATCATTTGGCAAATAAGTCTGAAAATAGAAAAAACATCCACTTGAATCAGATCTTGATATGATTTACATATGTATGCTGACTGTGTATTCTTGAAAAATGAGTGAAACTTTTCAGGTTAAAATAAATGACCTGTCTTCTAAACGTGGGATTATCTATATGTTGGCATTTTGAGAACACTTTTAATAAAGATTGATATTGTTAGATCATTTTCCAGAAAGACAAACTTGCTCAGGCTATGCTTTCTGTGTTATACATTGAGTTAGTGTGAGTTGAGTTGGCATTATGCATTGAGTTGGTGTGATACCTTGAGTTGGTCACCTATCAAAAGGTGACTAGAAGGTGGGGACCTGACCTTAAGGTGATCTGACCTTAAGACTCTCCAACATCTAGCGCCCTAAGGTGGTGGGCACCATCATTTCTGAAGGTACTGACAATATATTCAGAAGTACAAACAATGTGACTGGCCCACCATGCACTGAGCTCTGATATAGGGAGACTATAGGGGGCAGTCCTTTCAGGGACTACACTCAGAGGAGAGGTGAACAAATGGACTCATGATTGTTTCAGTCAGTGACTTTCCATTGAGCACTGCTCATCTGGGCAGGAAAACTTTGCTCAGCTCAACAGCCTCAATGCTGGATATTTCTGTAGAGAAGCCTTTCTCACTCTGGCCATCAGAGTTACTTATGGATTAACAGTCTTTTAGGGGGAAACCGCTGCCCCTCGCCTGCTGTTGTCACTATCAGGAGGACAAGGGTCAATCTTGAAGATGGGTTGGCTCTACCCTGTGATAAGAAAGGCAATCAGTGTGAGGGAATATCTAGGCCAGAGGGGCAGGAATACATGGTTGCAGGTAGAAGTTCAGTCAGATAAAGACATTATGGGGTCATCTCCTGCCCTATTGCCTTGCTTTCCCTAAGGTCTGTGTCTCAGAAGCAATTCTGTCTCTCTGGGGACATTTGGCAGTATCTAGAGACATTTTTTGTAGTCATAAGTAAGGGAGTGCTACTGATCTCTAATCCTAGAGATCAGTGATTCCTCTAAACCATCATATAAGGCACAGAACATCCCCTCACAGAAGAATTTTCTGGTTCCAATATCAGTAGTGCCAAGATCTAACATGATGAGTGTCTACCACCCTGGCCTAATGACTGCAACAATGCTATAAACATGTTTCTTTAAAAGGTCTTGAGAAGGCTGGGCTTCTGGTGCAAATGGCACATAGGTACTGACAAAGGCAAGGTCCCCAGTGACAAAGAGCGAATTGCTGTGCTTACATAAAAGGGAGGATTAGAAGTGGACCATGATGTCTTTCTTCCTTTAATTTTATTTCAAAGAAACTAGATGACAAATCTGAAAGGTAACTAGGTAACTAGGAGGAAGAATCTGACTTAAAGTTGGTCATCATCCTGTCATCATCCTCTGTTCTTTGTCTGCATCACAGTTGTAGGCTTCACAGCCTCAGCTGGCAGGGGCCTCATCAGGCAGCCTCAGCTGACTCATTCTTAGGGGCCCTTTAGTATGTGGTGGGCTGGACAGCTTAGAGTTTCTACTAGAGGTGGAATTACATGCCCTGTATGGAAACAAGATTGCATCCTCGGGGAAAGTGACTGCTTTGAGGTTGTCCACAGATTGTTTTGGGAGTCAGAGACCTCTAAAGAGTGTTAAACCTCCAGATATCCAATTACTGCTGTATTGCATCAATGAAAGTGAACTTGGAGGATAAGGTGATTGTGGGGAGATGATGGTCATTCCTCAACCATGAAAGGAACCATGCCTTCAAGAGTTATGAAAAATGAAGCACTTTTCTCATTAGAAAAGAACTGTCCATTTCCTTCTTCTATTGCCAAAGGCCGTTTTTCTGCCAATTCAATGAGAGTATAAACTTGGGATTCATTGCTTGCAGGAAAAAAAGAAGCAAGTGTACTCTGGGGTCCTCAAGAGTCAATGATAAGTGGGTAGACGGAATTGGAAAGAGAAAATACTGGGGGCTGAGCTGGGTCATTACAGCATTGAATGGTGCTGTGTAAAAGGCATAGCCAACAGTATGTGGACAAGTTTTGATTTGCTAAAAAGGAAACAAGGTAAAATAGCTAAATTTGCTTTGAGCAAATTTCTGTCTCCAACAGAATCAAAACAATGAATGTTATTCTTTCCCCTGGTAAGAGTTTAAATATGCATTGGATCCAATCCTATTAATTACTTCTTTAAAATTCTTTTAAACATTTTAATCTTCCTTTTCATTTCCACCACAACCATCCAAACCCGCATTACAGGAAGGGTGAATTATTTGACTGCCTTTCTATCTTATCTTTGAGTCATCTTTCCCTTTCTATTTCAGTCCATCCAATACGGCAGCAGACACAGCAGTAGTAATATTAATAAAAATCATAGTTATAAGAAAGCAATATGATAAAGCAATATCCCCAAGCCCCAAGGATTGGTAAAGCCAACCTCTGCCATGGTGACAGTTCAAGGATTAGGTACATGACCCAAGTCAATCAGAATTTTTCCCTGACATGTTATAGAAACTTAGGGGGGGAAAACCCTCTTTTCCTTGATGTTGTTAACGTGGAGCTACGTGAGGCCATGGCCTTCTCTGTGGTGCCCAAACTATCTGTGGCCATGCCTCCCTCTCACCAACAACTTTTGCCTCCCACACCACTGGGGAAAAAGAAAAGGTTCATTTTCAGTGGGAGAGAATGAGCCCAACATGTAGAAAGAAGGAGAGAGAGCAAGAGAGTGAGATTGAGGAAGAACGTGCTAGTTGACAAGATGATATCTCCAGCCCCAGGGATGAATCACGATTCATGGCTGTCCTCTTCCCCTCGGCCGGTGATTGGTCTAGGGACAGGCTTTTGACCAACTCTGACTAATGAGATGGGATGTGATGCCTGCTTGGGGGCTTTCCAAAAAGATTATTCTCAGTGCTAGGGGAGTGGTAAGAAGAAACGTACTTTTTTCTCTGTCCCCTTCCCTCTTACTTGTGATCCTATCGCGTGTGATCATGAACTTAAACACAGACCACTATCTTGTACCCATGAGGGGAGCTGCTGCGAACACATCAAGGGTGGCAGAATGGAAAGGTAGACATGGCATGTGTCCTTAATGATGTGACTGAACCACTCAACCAACACTGGAATCCCCTCCTTTCAGACTTCGTGTGAAGGCTAATAATTAAATGTCTTTGTTACTTAAGCCACTCTTAGTCTTGTAGTCTACTACTTGTACTCACATACTGACTTGAAAACAAAACAACTATGAATTTGGACTCCTCAAATTACCTCAAGTGCAGCCTTCTCTCTTGAGTTTCAGATCCAGCTAACTGCTAGGTGTTAAACCCAGGTGTCCCATGGATATCTCAAACTCAGCAGATCCCAAAGCCAAATTCATCCTCGCATTGAGCAAACTTCCAGTTTGTTCTATCCCCAGGACGCACCCCATTCATCTGGGTACATAAGCCAGGTACCCGAATCACTCTGTAGTCCTCCTTGTCCCTCACCTACCTGTCCACTTAGCCAGTTACATCTATTTGACCTTCCCATCAGTCCTCTTCTCTCTGATCCCACTGCCACTGTTTAAGTTGGGAACACAGGCTCATCATCTTTCTCCAGGGCCACTGCCTCCTAAGTGTTTTATTTGCCTTTGGTCAGGAATCTCTCCAAAACTTTCTCTACTAGCTTCTAGCATGGTCCATCCAAAGTGCATCTCTGACCTTGTCATTCCCTTGTCTGAGATTAGTTATGGCTCCTCTATTGCCTAAGATACTAGTTCTCAAAGTGTAGCCCCTGGACCAGCAGCATTAGCATCATCAGGTAACTTGTGAGAAATGTAAAATTTGGGGCCTTGCTCTACTGAATCAGACACTCTGCAGATAGGGCCCAGCTCTCTGTTTAAACAAACCTTCCAAAGGAATCTGATGTATGTCGTTTAGAAAACACTACTGGCCTAAAGCAAAAAAACCCAATTTCCTTGGTGTAGTAGGTTGAATAGTATGCTCCCCAAATGCGTGTCCACTTGGAACCTCAGAAAGTGACCTTACTTGGAAATAGAGTTTTTGCTGATGTAATTAGTTAAGAATCATGGGTGAGATCATCCTGGATTTAGAATGGGTCCTAAATCCAGTGACTGGGGTCCTTAGAAGAAGAGAAGTAGAGGGGAGGGCCATGGGAACATGGGAACATGAGATTGGGACTCTCCTGCCCTGAGCCAAGGACTGCAATGCCTGGGGCCACCAGAGGCTGAAAGAGGCAAGAAAGAATTCTTTCCTACAGTCTTCAGAGGAAACGGTGGCCCTGCTAACACCTTGATTTTAAATCCCTAGACACCAGAACGTTGAAAGAATACATTTCCATTGCTTTCAGCCACCCAGTTTGTGGTCCTTTGCATATTAGCCCTAGGATACCAATACACTTTGCATAGCAAACAAGGGCCTTTAGGACACCCCTGTGCATCCGAGTCGCTGCTCCCTGATCAGTGATCTATCAAAAATATGCGTGGTGCGCCTGTTATGTGTCAAGCCCCAGTGATGGAGCCGTGATGAGCGGTGGCAGTGCGGGCCCTGCAGAAGCTCCCGGCCAGGGGGAGGGGCTAGCAGCTGCACAGGCAGGTGATGTTTGACGGATTCAGTGCTCTGCAGGGCAAGAGCCTTCTTGTACCTCTCTGCACGTACTCTGGCACCGTAAAGATTGCCCTTCTGCATCTTAGGAAGCCTCTCCCACTTCTTCCTCCCACACAGAATCACTCTCTCCCCTAAGTTTTGGACGTGTTTCTATTAGTGCATTCGTTGCACATCGTTGTAATTGTTTACTTGTTTGCCTCCCTTGCTAGACTGTGAGCCATTCAGAGGGCATGGACTGTGCTCTTTTATTCCTCTTTTTATCAGTGGTGCCTCAAACAGCACCTGGCTCATGGGAGTTTCTTTAAAAAAAATGTGTTGAACTGATAACGAGGATGAGGAGTGGTTTCCTTCCTCTGTTGGCAGAGGGACTCGAGCTTACTTTTCTCCATGCAGCGCTAGGATGAGTTGTGGGAGAGACTGCAGCCTGGGGTCAGTGGAAGGGGCAGAATGGGGCAGTTCCCTGGACTGCTTTTGGTGTCAAAAGCCCTGGAGGAGGGTGTGGGACTAAGTAGGCTTTAAAAGCCATCATCCGGGCATCTCTGCAGGCTGAGTGATGGGAATGGTTCAGTCAAAGCTGGGGCACAGCTCCAGCCTACGCCTGTGAGAGGCTTTTGCTTCAAAGTTGATTTTCTTTCTTTCTTTTTTTCCCCAAAGTTTATGTATTTATTTTGAGAAGGAGCGAGGAGTGGGGGAGGGGCAGAGAGAGAGAGAGAGAGAGAGAGAGAGAGATTCCCAAGCAGGCCCCACACTATCAGCACAGAGCCCAATGTGGGGCTCGATCTCATGAGCTGTGAGATATGACCTGAGCCAAAATCAAGAGTCAGATGCTTAACTGATTGAGCCACCCAGGTGCCCCTCAACACTGATTTTCAAACTTGAGTGTACATCAGAATCACCCGGAAGGCTTGTTCAGGTGCAGTTGCTGGGCCTTCGCCCCAGAGGTTCTGATTCCATAGATCTGGAGTGTGGCCCGATAATTCGCATTCCTAACAGATCCTAGGTTATTCCAGTGATGGCCTGGGGGCCACATTTGGGCACATCCCTGCACTAGAGGAACACATGACATAAGACCCATAGTTCTCAACTTTGGGTACATTAGAAATTAGTTGTGGAGTTTTTAAAAAGTACAGATACAGGAGAACCTTACTCACACATTGGTCGGGGCGGGGGGTGTAACTGGTCATAGGGATTTGGACTCCAAATGAGTAAAACATTGGCTTGAGTAAGCCTTTCCCATAAAACATAATGAACTGATGAGTTGATCACACGTTTATTGAGCATTTGCTATGTGCCAGGGTTTGTGTCAGTAATGGGGATACAGAGATGAACAAGACACTGTCCTAGCCCCAGTGAGCCATCAGTCCAGTCTGGGGAGGATGTGTGAACAGCTAGTTCTAAAATCCTGTGGGAGGGGAGTGATGACATTGTACACAGAGTAGCATGGAAACACTAAAGAGGAGCATCAGATCTAGGGGAAGAGGAGGAAGCTCAGGATCGGGGGTAAAGAGGAGATAATGGTCCACTTCAACAGATTTAGAAATCCCAGTAGGTTAGCATCTAGTTGGTATAATGTGAAGAATTTCTACCTAAATCCAAATCCATGCTTCACCTCTCCTTGGTCAAATTACCTCATCTCTCCATGCTTCACTTTCCCCAGATTGCAAAGGGGATAATAATCCTGTCTCTCTCACAGAGTTGTGTGGACCAAAGGACCAAAAGGACACGTGTACATGGGGGACTTGGTAGAGTCAAGGGCTCAGAGTTCATGCACACAGCCCCAGCTCCCAGAGCAGCTCACAGTCTAGCAAGCACTTGAGAAATGTCAGTTATCCTCATCATCCTTCCAGAAGGCCCCCTTGAAGCCTCCAGTTATGCCTGCCATCACTGGGAATTTGAGTTCTGGCTGCTGTACAGCAGGGCAAGCATCTGCTAGATTCCATCCCCTACACCAAGTGGCCAACCGCCCCGCCCAGGCTCCTACAGCGTTAAAGCTCTTGTGTCAGTTTTTCAGTTTGCAAGTTCTTCCTTCCATTGGTATATTTGTCCTTGGCAAACTTTCCCCCCACCTTTAAATGACTTTAAAATGTGGGTGCCTGGGTGGCTTAGTCGGTTAAGCGGCTGACTTCGGCTCAGGTCATGATCTTACAGTTCATGAGTTCAAGCCCCGTGTCGGGCTCTGTACTGACAGCTCAGAGCCTGGAGCCTGTTTCCGATTCTGTGTCTCTCTCTCTCTCTGCCCCTCCCCAATTCATGCTCTGTCTCTCTCTGTCTCAAAAATAAATAAATGTTAAAAAAAATTTAAATGACTTTCAAATGACTGCTTTTTATCTTCCAGAGACAAGAAACCCCTAAAGCCAACATTGTGTGTGATTGTGTCTCAAATGCAGCCAACTTTGAGTGGGAGGCTTGTTTTTAAAGGAAGAAGGTATGCTTTAGTGCATGCCCTGTTTTGACATCAGAGGCCCTTTTTGTTTCCTTCTATACCCACGGTGGTGTTCAGGACTAATTTGGGGGGGATAAATGATTTCCTGATAGGAGAGGTAGGACTATGTGGTCTTAGTTTCTTTCGTGGTTTCTTTAGGGGTTGAGAATCACACTTCAATGCACATTCTCAGTTAAAGCCATACTTACTTTATCCCAAACTCCCAGTCACATTTTTACTTCCCTCCAGAGCCTACCTTCTTTTCCCAGGCATCTGGACCTATTCCCACCTCGTGTGTGGCTCCTGGGTGTTCCTAATCCACCTGCCTCGGAGCTTGCCTGTTCATCTGCTCCAAGTCCCAAACTGTTTTCCATTTTAGACAATATTTACATTGGCTAAATATTGGCACAAGCAAGTCATAAAATGTGGCATGCTCACAAACACCGTGGCAGATCGCTGAGCAGATGTTCTAACATTTACCAGTCGGTTTTCACTTATGGACATTTATAATGACACCTGCTTTCATTGGCGGTATGCTGCTCTGTTCTTGTAAGAATAGTGTTATGCTCCAGTTCTGCGTTTCTCAAACACAGCTGCACATTTGGAACCACCTGGGGAGCATTTGCAAATCCCAGTGCCCAGGCCAACCACCAGACCAAGTAATTCAGACTCTGGGGGTAGAACTCAGGCTTCGGTGTTTTTTAAAACTCCCCCGGTGATTCCAATGTGCGGCCAACTGTGAGCACTCATTCCCCAGTTTAGTGTTTCTCAGACTGTACTGTGCATAAGAATCACTTGACGATCTTGCTAAAATGCAGATCTGATTCGGTAGGTCTTCAGGAGCTTTGGGTTCTGCATTTCTAACAAGCACCCAGGCCATGTAGATGCTACTCCTAGTCCAGAGACCACACTTGGAGTAGCAAGGCAAGTCGTGCCTAGTGCCTTGAAAATAATTTTCCAGAAATCATTTGTCCTCTTGAGTTTGTCCACGGCTCCCTCCCTATTGCTCTGCCCATATGCCACAGCCACACTCCAATGGTGAAGGGATTTCACTATTGATTTCAATTTTCTATTTTCCTCCAGATAGCGATTCTTCTGAAAACAACCCACACAAGAGAAGAGTCATCTAGCTAAATCTGAGAAGATTTTCCTGTGGATCTTATTTTTCTGTCTATGCACAAAGCTCACTGAGCACAAGGTCATGTCCTCTAGGCTAAGCAAACTCTGAATATTGCTTGATTAGCAAATGATAGTAATCGTGATTATTACTGCTCCAAATAGGTTAGTCACAAACACGATGTCTTCAGTTGAAAAGAATCATTAATGATGGCAAAGGGATTGGGGGAAAGCGCAAAACAAAAAAGTAAATTTTCAATTCTCAGAATTGGCTAGGAAGCCCTCTGTATCACAGCACCTTGGAAAATGTAATTTCCTGGCCAATATCCTACTGGCTTTGGAGTATTGTTTGTCAAGCATCTGTCTGTGCATCCTGGTCTGTGGACATATCCTTGGGACTTTGTAACTTTCCTAGTAGGCTTTTAAAATATGTATTTACTGCTGGTAATAACTTAAAAACTAAATATAAAGCATATTGAGTCATTAGGATGACCGAGGCTAGCACATGATTTCAACGCCTGCATTTGTGTTTCTATTTATGAATGTGTATATGCCGAATAGCCATATTTTAATTGTTGCAAGCGAATGATAAAAGAACAGAGAACAGAGGGAGGTTTAATACAAAAATCACACATTTTAGCCAAGAGAAGCCCCGATTGTTTTATAGGGAGTCTTACAAACAGAAGTTTCTCAGTTTTGGATAGAGAAACATAACAGTAGAACTAAGAAATCACATCATATTTTAGACATGCTGCAACACAGAAGAAACCACATTATAGCCATCAGGACCATTTTAACATTGAGTGTAGTCATTTAATCCCGGCAAAATAACATGGTCTATTATGCTAAATCAATAACATGCATTTATTTGCACATTAGCAACTTGTATTTTACTAGTATTTAGTTTTATATATTTGTTTTGGTTATGTAACTGCTTCAAAACTACCAGCATTATAGTTTGAAGCTTGTACATGTTCAAGTAACTTTCTAATACGAGTAATTCAAGTCATTACCAGGACAGTTTTCTGTCCAAAAAGGTTTTGCATTTACTTATTTTGAAACACAGTCTTAGAACATATTCATTCCTTGTGCAATGTTAAATTCCATTAGTATTTTCTAAAATGTCCTACTGGCCATACTATAGCACCATGCTCTCCATTGTAAGGCACTATTAAAGGGACACCGATGGGAATGGAAACTGAGCTCCTAGATTACATTTTTACATTAGCTACAAACATTGAAACAGACATTTGTTTGTGTGGGGAAAGATTTCTTTGCTTGGAAGTAATGCCTGATGATGACATTTTCAGGCCAGAGGATTGTGGAGGATCCACTGTGACAAGTCATTGGTGAATAATACTGGGCCCACGAGAGAGCCCAGTCATACCTATGATTTGGAGGGAAAATCAGTGCTTACAGGCTGTTGGGCCTCTGGCTCTCCATTCCCTGGTGTGTGGCTGAGAGGCTTCACGGCTGCCGAGGGTTGGATGTCCCCTTTGGGCAAATGTTGACTACCTTCTGAGAGGGAGTAAGACTGGCTCTGAAGATTCAAAAAAGAGATACATAAAAATGCTAGACCACTCACACAAGCCAGAGGCCCCATGGGGTTGACATTCAAAAGATGAAAATGTCCTCCTGAACTGCTATGGCAGGGACCATTTATTCCTGCGGCCCTCTGTGGCTATCAGCAATATCTTAAAAGTAGGCTTCAGGGGCAGCTGGGTAGCTCAGTTGGTTAAGCGACCGACTCTCAGTTTCAGCTTAGGTCACGATCTCACGGTTTCATGAGTTCGAGCCCTGCATTGGGCTCCTGCTGACAGTGCAGAGCCTGCTTGGGATTCTGTCTCCCTCTCTCTGCCTCTCTCCCACTCACGCTGTCTTTGCCTCTCTCAAAATAAATAAATAAACTTAAAAAAAAGTAGGCTTCAGTTTCTCTGAAAGATATACTGAATGTAAGGCTCATAATCTTGACTAGCAAGAAAATGTTATCTACAGAAGATTTTAAATGTAACACCTCCCCAAAGAAGATATTTGTAGGCTTGCAACCATTGAGTGCAAATTTAGTTTATAGCAAAGGGAAAAAAACCTTCATAAACAAAGCGATAGTTTACAGAACATTTTTGAATTTTTTTGTCTTTGCTTCTAGTTTACACACAATAAGTCATTTCTTGCCAGGGGAAGCTACAGTTGGTGCAGTAAAACCTTATTAAAATTTTTATTGCAACAGTTTTAGATATACACTTTTCAATGTAAAAAAAAAATCACAATTTAACTCAGACCTGCCTTGTGTGTCGTTGGTTTCAAATGGTAGTATTTTAGTCAATTTTTAGTCATTAATAGTTTATAGACACAGTATTCACATGAGCGTAGACATTTCAGAATAAAAACCTAAATGTTAAGTCCATTCCTTGGATATCTGCAAATATCTGAATATTTGATGCTGCTTAGAACTAATACTGCTTAGAAATAATATTTTCACTTTTCAGTCCAAGTTCTATGGCCTTGGCCTCATAGGAGTACTTTTACCTTGGTTTACGGATATTTGTAACATGAACCTGTCTTCCCCACAAAACCCTTATGGGCAGAGCCTACCAGATTTTGTGCAACTTTGCTACAACTAACAGCTTTAATCATACATTCCACAAACACGTATTAACCATTTGCTCTCTGTGGGGCACTGTTTACTATCTTGTTTTAAATACTTCTCTTTAGCCTCTCCTGAGAGATTTTTGACCAATGGAGAAAAAAATATATTCCAAATGCATTTTAAAAGCATGGTATGCTGTTGTGAAAACCAACAGTGAGGAGTAATCACAATGGTATAGTGCAAAATTATTAATCACGATTTCATAGTTCAAATTTCTCCACATGCTAACTAAAATGAAAACTTTGTTTGATTCCCAAAGGCAATAAATACTTACATGACGATTGCCCATTTTCGTTTTTCTAAGATAGTTGTTCTGTATTTCATTAAGAGATCAGGTCTCCTTCAGGCCAAGTTTATAATAGTTTTCCCAGGGCGTAATATCTCTTGTGTTTAATAAGTAACTTTTGGCATTGAATTTGAATACATTATTGGGGATGGGTAGGGAGTGGTGATAGCTACAAATGAGCTTAAGCTTCCCAAGCTACTTTGTAGACCATCTTTTTAAAATAAAATATTTATTAATACATCACGTATGGGCTTTTTAAGTTGAATAGAGAGCTGCTTTTCGACTAAAGGGCTAAACCTGTCTCACTTCTGGATTATTGAAAGGGTCATAATTTGTTTATTTTGGGTGTTTATTTAAAATTTTATAGCTTGTAGTAATAATAGCATTAACCAAACAAGACTGAAAAATCTTACCGTCTTACTAATATCACCATTATTATTACACAGAATCTTTTTGAGGGCAACATTGAGTTATGTTAACATCATCTTTATAATCTAGCTGGTTTTTGAATTAAAAAGTAAAATGTGCAGATGGTAGTTTTTTTTCTAATAGTGTGAAAAGGTACTGTGAAAAGTAAACCTACTGACTTCCCAGGCCCTCCTCCTGGTGGCTTCTTGGGAGTCCTTCCAGAAATTGTTTGCATACACAGCCATGTCTGCCTGTCTATTTACTTTTCTTTCTTTCTTTCTTTTTTTCTTTCTTTCTTTCTTTCTTTCTCTGGACTGTGTTTTTTTGTTTGGTTTTGTTTTGCTTTGTTGTCAACACATGGGTTTATACAATGCATTCTTTTCCATGCCTTGTATGCTTCATATACTAAAGACATAATATGACACGGACACATTTCTTTTTCAGTGACCACATAGTAGTTTACTATGAATATGAACCAAACCTTACATCATCAGTCCACTATTCAAGGTCATTTTGGGTTTTTTGTGTGAGTATTTTCATTTATACATCTTTGCCTGTGTGTGCGTGTTTATCTATAGAATAAAATCTAAAGATGTAATTGCTGGACAAAGAGTAAATGCATTTACAATTCTGACGGATCTTGCCCAGCTGTCCTCTGCACAGGTATTGAAACATTGAACTACTCTCAAAGTCCAGCTAACCCATGAGCCTGACTTCATTTTTTAAAATTAATTAATTAAATTATTTTGTGAGACTGACTTTTTTATTTTTATTTTTTTTAAATGGTTATTTATTTTTGAGAGAGACAGACACAGAATGCGAATGGGTTAGGGGCAGAGAGAGAGGGAGACACAGAACCCGAAGCAGGCTCCAGGCTCCGAGCTGTCAGCACAGAGCCCAACGTGGGGCTCGAACTCACCAGCTGTGAGATCATGACCTGAACCGAAGTCAGACGTTCAACAGACTGAGCCACCCAGGCACCCCAGAGACTGACTTTCTAAAGACAAAATGTATATCCCCCTAAAATAATATGCCAGTGTCCATATTTTTCTACATATTGGCCACACTAAATATTATGAGAGTTTTTCATTTCTTCCAATTTCAAAGATGAAAAATGGTTATCTCAGTGTTTAATGTACATTCCTTTCTTTTGATATTCTTTTTGTTTCTATATAGCATCATTTTAATTTTTTTTTCTGTAAATTTTTACTTAAATTCTAGTTAGCTAGCATATAGTGTAATACTGTTTTCAGGAGCAGAATTTAGTCATTGATCACTTACATTCTTTTGATATTCTTGATATTATATATCACTTCCCTTAAAAGTCATTTGCATGAATTTTTCTGTGGTCTGCTTATGTCCTTTATTTTTATTTTGAGTTATAAGTCTTTTCGTTATTTATTTATAACAACATTTTATAATAAGATCTAGGCCTTTGTCAAATGTAACAATTATTTCCCCCCAATTTGTTGTTCGTCTTTTGTTTCTGTTTGAGTGTGTTTTGTGCATATATGTGTGAGTGCAAAAAGCGTTAGTTTTTATGGATGTATTGACTTGCTTAGAAAAACATCTCTACATTGAGATGGTCAAAACTTCTTGTACATTTTCTTCAAGTTTTTTAATGGCTTCTTTTTTAAAGGCTTACATCTTTGATCCATTGTAATTGACTTGATGTAGAATAAGGAAAGAATGGATTCAGATTTAGTTTTGGTTATTCAATAAAGCTTAGATAGTTATTAAATAATTCATTGTTCTTCATCTAGCCCAAGATTCCATCTTTATTTATTTTTTTCAAGATTCCATTTTTTTATGCTAAATTCCCATATAATATAGTGTTAAAAATTCTGGTAGGTTTATTAAATTCTGATTGTATATATTTATACTTTTGTTCTTTCACCTTTATCTATTGAGTGCCTTGGATGTGCTAATTGGTAGGACTATAATGGGGAGCAAGATAGATTTGAATTTTCTCTTCCTAGAATATAGTCCAATGGAGGAGCTATTCAAAAAACAAACCATTACAACATATTGTACAGCCTGTGAAGAAAATCAACAGGATGCTATGATAGAGGATAGTGTGTGTGTGTGTGTGTGTGTGTGTGTGTGTGTGTGTGTGTAATTTACTTTAAAAAGAGGTAAGGCTCTTCAAGGAGATAACATTTAAGCTGTGAACAAAAGGATGAGAAGGAACCCATCGTTTGAAAAGAGAGTGTTCTAAATCAGATGCTCATAGTTTACGCTGAGGATCAGAAATAAGAAAGAGCTTTGCTAATTGCAGGAAAAGAAAGATGGTGAGTGAGGCTGGATTCTACAATGCGCCAGGTGGGGGGACAGGTGCAGGAGGCAAACAAGACGTGGGGGGAGGGGAATGACAAGAAGACATGAATTAGCAACTTAGACTTTGACCATTCTCTATGATTTTGGCCTTGAAGTGTCTAATTTGGGCTCTGCAGCCCAAATTGGGACTCCCAGCCCCAGACTTTTCAGGGACAACTTGTCTTGCTCCATGTCTCTCTGCTGGTTTGGAACCACCCTCTGCGTCACTAACCCTTCCTAGAGTGCTTGATCAGTGCAGTCTCCCTCCCTCCCTTCCTCCCTTACCCCAGGCTGTCAAAGCTCAAAGTTCAGGAGGAACAGGGCAATTTCATGTGCAATGATCGAAGTGGAGATAAGTTCTGTTTAGGGCTCACAGGAACTGGTACAGTAGAGATATAGTTTATGGCCCCAGGGAGGTGAGATAGAAAGCTTAGAAGCCAAGTGAGAAGTTGACAGACCCTTTTATTTTTCTAGAATGCCACCACTATAGCCACCTCTTGATAATTTCACTTTGCCCATGCTCAAGTGTGGATCTGACTGGAACAGAGCTGTTCTAGTGTGATCTTCTTTCTGCTTCCCCAGCTGGATGGGCCCACAGGAAGGTGGCTGGAATAATTCCCAGCAAGAGCAGCAGGAGGAAGGAAAGGGAATTCCCTGTGACCCCAGGTCATTTCTGGGAGGTTGTCATGGTTGGGGGCCCAGCGGGAAAGGAGAGGATCTGCCTGGGAAAGATGGGAAAGAAGAGTAAGCAGACATTTTAGGAGAGAGGGCACAGAACAGTGAGGGAAGGGTTTTTGTTTGTTTTACTATCATCTTACAGATTTAGTGATTCCAAATTATTTCAGGTGCCTCATATTTTTCTCTACTAGACCTCTACTAGGTCTGTTCATTTACATCTATTGAACTTTGGTGGTTTTCTTTTTTTTTTTTAATGTTTATTTATTTTTGAGACAGAGAGAGACACAGCATGAGCAGGGAAGGGGCAGAGAGGGAGACACAGAATGTGAAGCAGGCTCCAGGCTCTGAGCTGTCAGCACAGAGCCCGACGCAGGGCTTGAACTCACAAACTGTGAGATCATGACTTGAGCCAAAGTCGGACGCTTAACCCACTGAGCCACCCAGGCGCCCCGAACTTTGGTGGTTTTCAAAGTGGTGATGTCAGCCAAAGTTCTAATCTCCTTCTAACCTTATGGGTCTCCATAGCAAGTCATAGATCAGTCTTGTCAAAGAAAGTCTCTCCTTCTGTATCACCCACCAAGGTTAAGCTTCTAACACTTCTTAACAATGTCATTTATGGGACACCTGGCTGGTTCAGTTGGTTGAGTGTCTGACTCGCGATTTCAGCTCAGGTCGTGATCTCACAGTTCATGAGATCGAGCCCCGCATGAGGCTCCATGCTGACAGCATGGACAGAGCCTGTTTGGGATTCTCTCTCTCTCCCTCTCTCTCTGCCCTCCCCCCTCAAAATAAATAAATGAACATTTTTTTAAAAAAGATCATTTATAGGGGCACCTGGGTGGCTCTGTCGTTTAAGCATCTGACTTCGGCTCAGGTCATGATCTCACAGTTTGTGGGTTCGAGCCCTGTGTGGGGCTCTGTGCTGACAGCTCAGAGCCTGGAGCCTGCTTCCAATTCTGTGCTCCCTCTCTCTCTGCCCCTCCCCTGCTCACGCTCTGTCTCTTTCTCTATCTCAAAAATAAATAAACACTTTTTAAAAAATGTCATTTATATATTTGTCATGGTTTAAATTGTATCCCCCAAAAGGCAAGTTGAGATCCTAATCCTCAGTACCTATAACTTTATTTGGAAATAGAGTCTTGGCTGATGTAAGCAAGTTAAGATGCACCCTTTAGGGTGGGCCTGAACCCATTATAACTGGCGTCCTTATAAGAAGAGGAACACATGGGGGCGCCTGGGTGGCTCACTTGGTTAAGCGACCGACTTCGGCTCAGGGCATGATCTCACAGTTTGTGAGTTTGAGCCCTGCGTTGGGCTCTGTGCTGACAGCTCAGAGCCTGGGGCCTACTGCAGATTCTGTGTCCTCTCTCTACCCTCCCCTCTCTCTACCCCTCCCCTGCTCATGCTCTGTGTCTTTCTGTCTCTCAATAAATAAATGTTAAAAATTAAAAAAAAAAAAAAAGAAGAGGAACACACCACGTGAAGACACAGACACACAGGGAGAAGGCCATGTGATGATGGCGGGATTTAGGGTGTAAGGTGAGGGACGCCAAGGACGTCCAGCCACCATCAGGAGCCAGGAAGAGGCAGGGAAGTATTCTTCTCTACAGGCTTCAGAGGGAGCACGGCCCTACCAGCCCCTTGATTTTGGACTTCTAACCTCCAGAACTGTGAGACAGTAAGTTTCTGTTATCTTAAGCCACCCGATTTGTGGTACTTCGTTATAGTAGACTTGGGAAACTAATAAAACCTCTAAAAGAACAAAAACAAAACCCAAATTCACCAGCTGCTGCGATTACCGCAACACGTTGTGCTGTAGAATTTGTCTTTAATAAAATTTCCGTTTAGAAAGACTTTGGGAGAATTTCATATTATGTAATCAAAAGACCATAAGTATTTCAGATTATTTTGTAGGCTTACCGTGCTCATTAAAATAACAAAAGCACATAGATGCTACTTTTCTAAAGATAGCAGTCAAGTCGCACATTTTTACAGGGATAATTAGTAGTATTTTATGGACGTCTGGTCACTTAGAGAGAACCCAAACATTATTGTTGATTTTTGGACTGATATTTTCCTCTATGTAAAAAAGCCAAAAAATGTTTGTCTTTTTGGCGTGTTTGTCTGTAGTTGTTTTTCCCTCCACATTAGTTCATACATTTTCAAGTGCAGAGGCAGGCCTGTTGCTTGGCGAGTCTTTGCATTGTCTGTGTAGAATGGCTACTTGACTGAGACAAAAACACTGGCATCTGCAGGCAGTGATTATAGCTGCTGACAACAGCTGTATTTCCGCACTCTTCTACTTTTCTAGTATTAAAGACCCTGCAGGGCGCCTGGGTGGCTCCATCGGTTAAGCATCCGACTTCGGCTCAGGTCATGATCTCACAGTTGGTGAGTTTGAGCCCCACATGGGGCTCTGTGCTGACAGCTCAGAGCCTGGAGCCTGCTTGGGATTCTGTGCCTCCCTCTCTCTCTCTCTGTCCCTCCCCTACTCATGCTCTCTCTCTGTCTCTCAAAAAATAAATAAATGTTAAAAAAAAAAACTTAAAAAAAAAAAAGACCCTGAAAGTAACACATTGTCTGGCAAGCATAAAAACAAACATCTCAAGGTATAAAAAGTCTTCTTAACTCAGTGACTGGTTAACCTGTACTTGTGCATTTGCCACAGGCAGGATACTGTGCTAAGCTAAGGACATGTGGACAATGTAAGACATAGGTCTTATGTTCTAGTAGGGGAAATAAAACATCCATGGAAGAAAAAATGCCTCGATTTGATAGAGCATTTTGTGGCAGAAGCACCATGGCACTGGGAGAGCAAAGACCTGGGTCTAGGGTGGTCTCGGTTACAACTTAGGAGTGTGCTCATATTAGAGTCACGCTCCCTCTGGTTCTTTGGTTACTGTTATATAAATGTAAGAATTGAACTCATCTCTACATTTGCTTCCAGACCTAAAATACTACGAACAATTAGGAAGACCTATTGGGACTCTTTGGGTTACAAGTGACTCAAAACTTGGCTCATAATAACTTAACAAACAAGGAATTTATTGGCTCGTACAACTGGAAAAGTTAGTTAGCTTCAGGTGTAGCAGGATCCAGCTACTCAATATATATCCCCAGGATCTATGGTCTCTCTTCACTTCTCAGTTCTGCTTGCTTCCCTCTCAGAGGGATCCTCCTTCTCAAGGGCAAGATGGCCGTCGGTGGGTCCACATTTTCTTCCTCACAATTCCAAATCCAGTGAAAAGAAAATGAGAACTTTCCTTTCCTCCAAATTCAAATACACACCCTGATCTGAATCCCTGGTGCCAATTAGTACTCATACTCTCTCTGAGCTGGCCACCGTAGCTGGGGGGGACGTAGTGAGGACTGGATTTCACGTCACCTCTAGAGCTGAGAGAGGAGTCAACCCCACCCAAACCATGTGGTCTGAGAGTGGAAGAAGGGGTGGGCACCCAGAGAAAACTTGTGTGCTCTTAATGAAAGAAGGGTGAATGGATGGTAGACTGCTCAAAGCAAGAGATGCCCATTGCAGAGGGCCAACAGAGCAGCATCAGGGAAGCAAGAGGAGACAATGAAAGGGAAACGGGAGAGATCCTGAGGATGGGAAGAGAGGTGGAAACAGTAGCCCAGAGTGTTTTGAACCCAGTGAGAGGCTGAGGTGCGGCACCGGAGCCTCCAGAAGAGGAACAAAGTGCCCTTCCCTTGGAGCTGTCACTTCTGGTACAACTTTTTATGCATCCTCTTGGGCAGCCTGCCTGTGGTTGGCCACTGCTAGGGACATGCTCAACAGCTGCCCATGCACCCGTGCGATGCCCCCTCTCTAATGGCTCCATCCTTCCTGTGGATTTTGTCCTGTGAGCTTTGCTTCAGTGCTGGCTGATAGACAGGGCTCCACTGTCCGTCATTCCGTGAAGATGAGCCACCACGTTTGGCCTACACTGCAGAATTTCAGAACTCCACTTTCATTCATTAGCACATGTATCATTTGCTACATTGGGAGTATTATAACGCTGTGCTAAGCTCCACGGGGCAGAAGAAAGGAAGGTAGAAAACAAGGTGCTTTCCCTCCAAAAACTTAACATTACCTTTCTGTAGGGAATAAGATATAAAAAAATAGTAGGAAACCAGGATGTAATTGATGTACGAAATGACTACTACAGACTATATTATAGACTCTTATAGACGAATACAGACTAATACAGGCTATTCTGTAACTAGTAGGTTACAGGAGTTGGGGAAGAAGAAATGGCAACCCAAAGGAACGAGGGAGGCTTTCATGGGGTCACGGGCCTCACTCTGGGAATGTGGAGTGGCCAGGGCTGGAAGGGCATGGAGGGGAAGGGCATGGAGGGGATGGCATTGGAAGTGGTGAATGAGTAGGGAATGAGCAGGAGGTGGCCAGAGTAGGCTGTGTTGAGGGGCAAGGGCAAGCTGAGGAGCTTGGGAAGTTAATCTAGATGGGAATGCCTGCCCTTGAATTCCTTGCGAAGGGGAAGCTATGGAAGAAGATCCAAGATTTCAAGTGCGAGTTGCCGGTGTTCAGTGCTGCCATCTTTAGTTATGGAACTGTGTAGGATGGAGCTGCTCTAGGAGGCAATGTGGGCACCCAGGTACCAGACAGCCTGCAGAGAGAAGAGTTTCGAGGGCAGGAGGAGGAAGAGCGCTGGATTTGGCTGAGAAGTCAGGGATGGCGCTGTTTGATCCACCCGCACAGAGGGATGGTAGTGTCTTGAGATGTGTGTGGGCAAAGGAAGCAGAAAGAGAATAGAGAGCTGAGGTCAGGACTTGGGAGGCACATTTGGAGGGTGGTGAGAAGACGTCAGAAGGTTCATCACAGGAACAGAGACAGAAGGAGCAGAGACTAAGAGCAGAGCAAAGTTGGAAGACTGTGATGTCTCAAAAGGCAAGAATGTTTCAAGAGGGAAAGTAGTTAACGATGCTAAACGCACCTGAGAGAAATACGAAGCAAACCAGTGTCTAAAATACATTTTAATTGTACAAATTCACCTTACGGGTTTTCAGGAATATGCCTGTCACCTGACTGGAAGCCATCTTTCCTCAGTTTTAGTTTTTAATGACTAATTAATAATAAATAGATTCTTATTGAATTAATTTAATTTTTAAAGATTAGTAAATTTATTTTAATTTGTGTAAAGAGATTTGATTACAGTCCGAGTCGGTCTAACTGGGTTCAAGTAGAGCAGATAATGTCTCACAAGATCATGGAAGGACATATAGTTGTCCCCGGCCACCTCACCCTCGAGGCACTCTGCACCATGTTGCTTCTCTGGAATAAGCTTTTGTCTTTATGGCCTTTTGTGTTTATAACTGTAAAGCAAGGGGGTTAGACCAGTACCTTGTAAGTTTCCTTCTATCTTGTAATCAAAGACTACTTTGATTATAAGATTTCAGGTAGGACAATTTATTTAGTCCTTTCTTACCGAAATGTACTAGCATCAATGAAAAAACTTTTGTTGGTGTTGTTCCAAAGATTTGCTAATCTGTTAGCATTGCCTGCGTTAATGTGCAAAAGAATATTTTTATTTCTGACTTTTCATTTCGTGATTCTGGGCCAAGCAGTGGCCTATTTAGGAGCAGACTCCTATTACTTTCTTTTTTTTTTTTTTTTTAATTTTTTTTTTTTTTTAATGTTTATTTTTGAGACAGAGAGAGACAGAGCATGAACGGGGGAGGGGCAGAGAGAGAGGGAGACACAGAATCGGAAGCAGGCTCCAGGCTCCGAGCCATCAGCCCAGAGCCCGACGCGGGGCTCGAACTCACGGGCCGCGAGATCGTGACCTGAGCTGAAGTCGGACGCTCAACCGACTGAGCCACCCAGGCGCCCCGGACTCCTATTACTTTCATGCCATCTTAAAGCCTGTTCCATGTTAGAAATCAAATTGTGCTTTATAAGGTACACAGTGACTAAGATACCTGAGATAAGATGTCTTTGCTCCCCCCACCCACCCACATTTTGGCTCTGTTTTCCTGGCTGACTTCAAGACCTGAACTTTTTATAAAGGTACATATTGAAAGTTATTTGTTCTGAGGCCCTTTGCTCTTTCAAGGACCACAACATGTGTGGGCTCCCCTCAGGAGCTTTGTAAACTTTATTTGATGATGTACACACGGCCAAAAGTAGACTACTGCAGTGCCATAAAAATTGTTTTCAGCCTGCATTTCAGATCTCTCGAATATTCCAGATCTATCTTTAAATAAATGCTATAGAACATTGTGGTATTAGTTATGCATAGCAATAGCGGATAAATAATTAATAGAACAGGAAGCTAATAAATCACCTGCTGACCAATATGCCATAGAAAACATAGTTGCCAAGGGTGAAGTGATAAAGGTTACACATCACTTTTTAATAGATAACTAAGTCTTTCTAACCTTTCCTGAGAGTCAAGACTACTTACAGAGATGGAATTCTCAGAGTAACAATGGAATCAAGTGTTACAGGGAATTTAATTAGTAATTAGGTACAACGATGCATTTTATTTTCCACAATTTCATTTTTAAAATTCCCCCTTTTCATTCCACTCACATTTATCAGCCACCCCACCCCTCACTCCGCCCCGCCCCGAGAAGAGCAAGTTGAAATTTTGTGTTTCATTTCTGGGGTGCATGGTAAGTGGCTAGAAAACATGAAACCTTTTAAATTAGCAGTGAGGGAAGATACCTAGCCAGATGCTAATCACCCAGAGATGTTTAAGCGCTAGCTGAGAAAACCAACACATGGACAAAGTGATTATGTGCTAAGTAGATGCACAAAATGAATGGTGGTAAGAATTGAAAAAGACACTCCCGGCACCGGCCCCCCCGCCCCCCCACCTGCGCCCTGCTAGCAAATATAAAAATCCCATACGGATTTTTTCTAATCCTTTTCTATGTAATAATATTCATTTGTTGTTGATTCAGTGCCATCAGGAGAATTCTGGTGGTTGGAGGGAGCCCTACTGAGGCAAGTGTTTAAAACTACTTACCACAATAAAGACTATTAAAAGGAACATTTTTATTTGGCTGAAAAGATACACAAAAACCTTGTAGAAAACTCAGCTGCATTGTATAGACATGTGGACATCACTCAAGGTCAACAATAGTGAAACCCCAGGTGGCTAATTATAGATATTGTATATGTTGCAGATTTTTTTTTTAATTTGGTAGAATTTTGTCCACAGCAACCACCCCAGGTAAGATTATACTGTGGTAGCTGAAGAGAATCTAGGTGCCTGCGAGGCCAGAGAGGACTGGAATGGAGAGGAAGGCCAGAAGTCAGTGTACTTTGGGTTGGAAAGTATGCTGGTTAAATTTATGTTTTAACTTGACTGGGCTAAGGGAAGCCCAGATGGCTAGCAAAACATTATTTCTGGGTGGATCTGGAAGGGTGTTTCCCGAAGAGATTAGCATTTGACTCAGTAGACTTGAGTAAAGATCTGCCCTCATTGAGGTGAGTACCAGCATCATCCCATCAGTTGAGTGCTCCCCCTCCTCCCCGCCAATCACATAGAAAAGGCAAAGGAAGGGCCGATTTCTGCTCTTTTTTCTTGAGCTGGGATGTCCATCTTCCACCCTTGGACAGTGGTGCTCCCCGTTCTCAGGCCTTTGGATTTGCCCTGAATTACACCACTGGCTTCCTAAGTCTTCGCTTGCAGAGGGCAACTTGTGGGACATGTTGGGCTCCATAACTGTGTAAACCAATTAATATAATATAATATAATATAATATAATATAATAGTGTGTATGTGTGTATAGGTCAGTGATATGTATATTTTCTATTGATTCTGTTTTTCTGGAGAACTCTCAATAAAAGTTTTGTTTTGGTTTCTGAAGAACTCTTACAGAGAGTTTTGTTAAAGCACACAGAACTGAGTTGACTCATGGTTTTGGTAATTAGAGGTATTATCACCCACCCCTAGGCTTCATTCAACTTGACAACACAAGATGTTTTATAAATGTCTGCCAAACCCAAGCAAACCCAACTCTCTCCCTACTATATGCTGAGCACTGTGCAAATGCTAAAGATATAGGTGATAAAGACGTTACTGGTGTCACTGCACAATTGCTGAAGAGACACGTAAGCATCATTTTACACGATGTGGAAAGTGCTACGTGGAGGCTGTCCTGCTGTGAGGCCTGTGTACATCTGGACATTATTCTTGTTTTGTTTTGTTTTTTTGAGGGGTGACACCGAGTTTATTGAATTAGATTTTTCTTTGTTTTAATCTTTTTTTTTTTATTTGAGAGAGAGAGAAAGAGAGAGCACAAGTGGGAGAGAGGGGCAGAAGGAAAGAGAGAAGCTTAAGCAGGCTCCACGCTCAGCACAGAGACAGACATGGGGCTCAATCGTGCAACCTAGGATCACGACCTGATCTGAAATCAAAAGTTGTCCAGATGTTCAACCGACTGAGCCACCCAGGTGCCCCAAATTAGAATTTTCTATTCACAACTGAGCTAATATCTACATGCTTGTCTACATGGGTACATTAATCCTAATGAGTTTAGACTTACTATGAATGGGCTCAATCATACAAAAACACACACTCACTCACTAATTATCTTAAAACAGTAGTACATACATTACATACTCCTGTAAGGCCAGCTTTGATGAAAAACCTCTAGTTTCAAAGATTAGTCTGGTTTTGAAGATGAACCAAGATACACATTGTATGATTCTAAAATCTATTTCAGCCATTTTGTCCAGTTGCTATCTTTTTGGACTACAGTATATGTTTTTTTAAAAGGACACAGACTAGGGGCACCATCCAGTGTTAACTTCAACCACAGCTTGGGCCCCCTCTCCACAAAAATCTTCGGCCAAGAGTTCTCTGTCGTCGTGAAGACTGAAAGGGCCCAGTGATACTCTGGTAGCATGGTGGTAACAGAAGCAGGCTCGGGCCCTCCTTTGATTCTCCCACACTGCACATGGTTCTGAAATTGGAACATATACCACCATACTTAAAAACTTTGGGACATGGACCATCAACTGATGAATGCATAAAGAAATTGTGGTTTATATATACAATGGAGTACTACGTGGCAATGAGAAAGAATGAAATGTGGTCCTTTGTAGCAACGTGGATGGAACTGGAGAGTGTGATGCTAAGTGAAATAAGCCATACAGAGAAAGACAGATACCACATGTTTTCACTCTTATGTGGATCCTGAGAAACTTAACAGAAGACCATGGGGGAGGGGAAGGAAAAAGAAAAGGTTAGAGAGGGAGGGAGCCAAACCATAAGAGACTCTTCAAAACTGAGAAAAAACTGAGGGTTGATGGGGGGTGGGAGGGAGGGGAGGGGAGGTGATGGGCATTGAAGAGGGCATCTTTTGGGATGAGCACTGGGTGTTGTATGGAAACTAATTTGACAATAAATTTCACATAATAAAAAAAAATTCAGGTTAAAAAAACAAAAAAACAAAAAAAACCCAAAAAAACTTAGGGACATGGAGAGTCAGCTAGAATAGGGGGAAAGAAAGTCATAGGTGGTGGGGGGGGTGTAGGTGGGCACATGTAGAGCCATGCTGATCTGTCCAACACCTGTGTGCCTGAGCTTTAACTAAATGAACTCAGGAGGCCAACAGCAGTAGACCTGCTCAATTCACCTTCCAAATCAGAACAACAAGACTTAAAAGCTCAGGCTTGCACTTTGCACCAGGCAGAGGTTTCGCCGGTGATGGGGAGCTCAGAAGCAGGATCTCTACTCGTCCTGCACAATCTGATGCATGCACACAGCACGCCCAGCAGCTGAATAGCTGCAAATGCCCGCACGACCCAGATGATACGCATCATGATTTCTCGTAGCTCCTTCACAACCAGAGCCTCGCATCCCTCGGCGTAGAGGTCGGAGCGGTGGGCCAGACCGTTGGAGCTGCTGGTGGTCTCTCTGCACAGCTAAGAGGGACACTCTGGTTTTTGGTTTCCTTGAACCGGTCTGGATTGTCGCAGTCTGAATAGTTGTGAATTCCACAATAGTGCAGCTATCTCTGTACGTGATCAGCAGCCGGGCTAGTGTCACTGGGGTTGGTTCCACTGTAGGCCTTATGAATGCTGCAGTCAACCTCATTTTTCACCTTTGCTCTGTAAACGTATCCCCAAACCACTACAACAACTTCTGTGACAAAACCAAGAGTAGGTTGATGACAAACGTGGCGAGTCCGCATGGCTTTCTCGGATCGTGACCCGCGAGCCAATGAACCCAATAATGACGAGCAGGGCTCCTACAGCTATGATCACTACGGCGGGGATGAGAGAGTTCACATCTTCAAAGAAACGGTCCGGTTGTAGTCCTTGGAGGTGATAAAGACATAGCCTCCCGTGTAGCATAAAATGCCAGCTCCCCCCCCCCCCCCCCAGAAGATGAGGTTGAGAAACACCAGCATGGTCTTGGAGGAGGTGATGTTGTGCTGGCCCATGGTGCCTGCAGCCTGCTAGGAAGTGGACAGCATACATGGCACTCACTGCAGCCCCAGTGCCCTTGGGCGGGCCCAGCCCCAGCCCCGCCCCCACCCGCCCCGCCCCCGCCCCCGCCCCGCCCCCCACTCGCCCCGCCGCAGCCCCAGCCCCCGCCCCAGCTCCAGCAAGCTCCAACACTCCTGGCTTGGGAGAGTCACTATTTCCTGGTTCCGCTTTCGACCAATGGGAGGCTGAAGACAGGAAGGAGCTAACAGATTCTTCACCGCTCTGCCCCACAGTAACTGTTTTGAGGTACAGTCGTTTCATATTGCTTCTTGAGAGGCATCACACAGGACTAAGCAACTCACTGTGTTTCCTTGAGAAGCTGTGGGCCTATTGAAGGAACACAGTTCCTTATATTTGCTTTCTGGCCTTTCCTGCCTTATGTTGTTTCTCTTGTACTCTCAGTGCCCTGGGATTGTACTCCCAATAAAGTGTTAGCATGCACTGTATTCACCTGTTTGCTATAGAATTGGGGCTAAGACATTGTCTTTTAAAGGTCTGGAATATTATCCTATCCCTTGGTGCTATGGGGGGACCTAACCTAAGGTGAATGAGTAGGGGAGGAAGGAAAGGGAGAGGAAATCAGGGAAGGCCTCCTGAACCCTTGAACAGAGTTTAGAAGGAAAAGTAGGGTATCATTGGGCAAAGTGGGGTTAATAAAGGAGGATGAAACAACGCGAGCAAAAGTACAGAGACATGGAATTGTGTTATACTCAGGGACTAAAGTTTCTCCTTGGAAGGCTAGCAAAAAAATCTGGAAGTTCTGAAGTCTTACTAATATTGATTATTTATTATTGTTACTGCTACTTAATAATGTTTATAATTAATAGTATTATTACTGATTTTGCAGGAGTAGAGACAGGCTGCTTTAACTGCTCTCTCAGTTAAATCTTCCACTGAGGACACAGTAAAGGTGAGAGCATTTAGGAATACCCTGGAGTTTGCATACAGTGGCCTGACAAATGAAGCTGACTGATAGGCATGTCCCCATCAGTGTTGCCCACACCATGGGTTATTGTCTAATTTGAATGGGTTGCCCATCAGATTCACACAAAACTCTAAATTCCTGTTTCCCTTGAAAAATCAGACCAGATAGCACAGGGTTTGTATCCCCACATGGATCTGATCAGCAGGTGCCTTTGTTAGGTGAAGTGCAGATGTTCAGGCTGACAGGGTCCTCACTACCCCCTGACTGGGCTTACGTTTCTCTTCCACATTCGTCTTGGAAGTTCTTCTAGCATTTAAGTCTGCAATTCTGGGCATTCACTTACTACTGGGTCACTTGAAGTAGTGAGAACATTTCTGCCCCCTTAACCTCCCAGGGCTGGATGCACCTGGAGCCATGAGAGCTCATGTTGTTGAGACTGAGCCCATGGACCCCATGCCTTCTTCTTTTGGTCACCAGCTGCTGATTCAGACCCAGACAGGAGCACATCTGAATGTTGAAGCTGAAGGCTCATGCTCACACCTTAGTTGTAAAGGCAGCTGAGAAGGAGAATATTTGGCATTTATAGCTCCTCTGATGGGAAGCGGGCTCTGCCTCTAAGTAAGATCCGTAATGTTTAGACATTCAACAGTCAAATGAATGATAAAAGTCTACTAGAGAGGGGTTGGCTCTCGAAGAATGGAACGTCTCCCAGTGATCTTATGTGGATCTTATGTGGAACACAAAAAAACATTGTCACCCAGGTGCCCCTAGAGTACTCGTTTTTGTTCCAAGTGGTTTGTAGTCTAGGGGACAGTTCTCAATGTTGACATTATTGACATTTTGGGCCAGATAATTCTTTCTGTGTGTGTATGGGGGAGGGGCTCACCTATGGATTTTAGGAAAGCATTCCAGGCCTCTACCCACCAAAGGTCAGTGGCATCATCTCCAGTTGTGACAACCAGAAATTGCCAGATCTTCCCTGGGGGCACAAATGGCCCCCTGGCTGAGAACTTCTGGTCTTGAGAATTCTGAAGTATCCCAGTGAGGAGATAATACCCACAGGATGAAATGAGGTGACTAAGCAGTTCTGGTATGTTCTCCTGGGTGTTGTTGCACGATATCGTGTCATTGTTTGTTATTTGCAGGTGTGTCTACCTTCTCATATCAGAAATATGCAGTACCAGCTTGTACCAGTTATCATCCTTTTAATGCTGTATGTGATAAACCTGTGTGGTTTACTTACAAAATGAACAGCCAGCTTCTTATTTTTCTAGAATCCAGTGGCATTATACTTGGCAGGAAACTACAAGTGATCTCAATCTCTTTACACATTTCTTTCTTTGGGTGTTAGAAATTCTTTGAGGGGGGTTCTCTGTAAAAATGGGACAGATTATAAACTAGGTCCATTTGTTTATTAGTATTTTATTTATTTATTGAGTTTTTGTGTTTTTTTTGTTTACTAGTATTTTCAATACAAAGATCAGTATTACGATCGTGATATATTAATATAGCATAAAACACTGAAGAGCTAAAGAAAGACAGCTCTTCCCTCAAGTGAGGTTTTCTGGTCACCAGGGTCTAACAAGAGCATCACTCAATACTTTTTATTTTAGCGTGTTCTGGCCTCCATGGCATCTTCCACACCATTTCTTGCCAGCCCAAACACCTTCCCCTCCAATCCCTTAGGATCTATTCAGGCAAAAACACTACCTCCTCTGTGATTGCCTCCAGAATCCTTAATCAGAAGAGCCACTTTCTTCCACTAGACCCTTTATTGTCTTATAGTCATCATTGTATTCTACTTTGGTTTCATCAAATTAAGAACCTGGATTCTCAACCCTACAAAACTGTAAATCACTTAAGGGAGAGGATCGTGCTTTATTCATCTCTATTCCCAAATAGTTACCATAGTTCTTTGCACATAGAAAGCACTTGGCAAATTTTTCTTGAAAGAATGTATCCTTTTGTTAAATTAAGATTTCTCCAGAATCGGAAATCAATATTTGGCAGTGGGACAAAAATCAATTACTAACTCTATTTCTGTTGTTGGGGTGCAAGAATCAGGAGGGTGGTGAGATCCAGGCGGAGAATCTTCCCATCTTTCTCCCTGATGTACAGAGTGAGAGGTTTTCCTCTGGGATTTTCTTTAGTCCCAGTTGTTGTTTGCTCTGTGTTTCTTTGACACTCGGGAATTAATTGCAGTCTTTCATGTTAATTCCATTGATCGAATCCATGAAGCAATCTTGCCCTCTATACTCTTTTAGCCCTGGTCAGGGTTGTCTGCCTAGACAACCTGTCTGCCACAGGAACTTAATCCCTCAAAGGACTCTCATAGTTCCCTTAGATACAGGCCATTGGTAAGTCACAGTTTGGGCCTTCTCAGCCATCCCACTTTCTCAGTGGCCCATGGAACCTGCCATGCTTCCCCTCTTGACAAACCCTGCTGTTGTTTACTACCTGGGATCCTAATATGTGGCTACTGATACTATCTTGGAAGGCAGATAGTGAGGGACAGTCCCTCCGGCTCAGCCTTGCTCCTTCTTATCCTCCATGTGTAGAAAGTAAATCATGGCTCGGATTAAAGCTGGCAGGTGTTTGGGAGGTGAAAATGTTCACACGTGACTTTACAGACAACAAAAATGTAGCTGTTTTATTTTTGAAGATGGATTTTATTATCTTCACATCCTCACCCCACTGGGTAGTGTTAGGGGTGGGGAGTGGGGCCTTAAATCTACTAATTAAGATGCTCTTAAATCAACCTCTTTCTGTTTAAGTCCAGTCATCTCTCTGGGGTGGGAGGGGGAGGGGGTGGGGTGACTCTTCCGGAAATACTCTACCTTGAAGAGTTCATCTTCCCCTTCTGTTTTTCCTCAAGATATGCCAGTGGGAACTAAAATAATTTAAAAAACCTTTCTCAACCAAGCCTAGCTTCCAAGACTACTACTGTCTTGCTCACTCAAAAATCCTACTTTTTATTTCCAATGGTGAACCTTGACTCTTTCCCTTTCTTTGTAGTAATCCTTATCTTCTCAAAGGCAAATGGATGATGTTGGCCTTTTAATTGATTTTTTTCCCCTGACGTTTGCTTTCTTGGGCCTACCTTTTACCTTTTACCGGGTACATGGTTCAGTTGGCTTCCTATTAAAAAAAAAAAAAGAAGAAAGAAAGAAAAAGAAAATCACTATGCATTAAATCTATACCAAGTCTAAGAAGACATGTCACTAACTACATTTAACTATATCTTCACGAATTCTAAAAGAAAAGAGAATTCCACATTTCTGCAAAGTGAGAGAACAAATGTTTACAAAGACCTGGGCCAAGAAATAGATGATTTACATTGTTCTGGGATCAGTTGGAGATGTACCCAGGAAGGTATCTATCTCGGTCATGAAGCAGTTCCACCATATGTGAATTTAATCCCTGATCACAGTTTACACTAGTACATAAACTCTTCTTTATTGTTAGACAGTCAAGAGATTACATGTGGCTAAAGGTATAAAATTTGGATGACCTAATGTAAAAGGAAACAAAAAATACTTCATCTCAGCCAAGTTCTAAGCCACTGTGACAATACACCCAAATAAACTAAAACTATCTGAGATGGACCCGGGTGTAACACAAACTCAGATAATTTCCATTAGTCCAAGAGTGTGTAATTCTTTATTTCTCTCAGGGCTCTCCCAACATTATCGAGAGAAATTACGTCCTTAGTCTATATGAATGTGGAACAGATGCTTGTGTGTATTTGTTTACAAAAAAGCCTGGGGCAGACTGGGAGAATTTTTTTGCATATGCAAAGTAAATTATTTTGGCTGGTCATGGAATTATTGTGTTGTAGAGTTAGAATGTGTGTTAGATGTCATCTTTGTTCTTCTCCTCATTTTATAAATTCAACAAATTGCTTATTGATTACCTGAAGCCCGAAAAGCCCTGATAAGTGGTTACCAACCTTTGCTGTCCGTTGAATCATTTGGGCTCCAACTGAGGAATTCTGATAGGATTGATCTGGTGTGAGGCCCGGACATTGGTAATTTTAAACACTTCTCAGGTCATGCTCATGCTCCTAAGACTACTCCCTTCCCTTCATTGAAAAAACACAAAATCTGGCATTTAAAAACTTTCATTCCGTATCCTACCCACATACGTAAATGAGCTTATTTGATGAAGTAAAGGGGACAAAAAATGAGAAGAGCTCTCCAGATGGCTTCTCACTTTCATAGGCTTTCATGACTTCCTCCCTTTGACCTCTTTATTTTTCCAGCGAGTGCCACCTTTTTAAAAAGATACAGTTGAGGGGCATCTGGGTGGCTCAGTCAGTTAAGCCTCAGACTCTTGATTTCGGCTCATGATCTCACAGTTTGTGAGTTTGCGCCTGCATTGGGCTCTGCGCTGACAGCGTGGAGCCTGCTTGGGATTCTCTCTCTCCCTCTTCCTCTGACCGCCCCCCCCTCCTCCCCAAGCTTACAAGCGCTTGTGCTTTCTCTCAAAAATAGATAGATAAATAAATAAATAAATAAATAAATAAATAAAATAATTTAATACCAATGGTAGAATTCACAAATCCTATTCACTCAAAATGTAATTTTACTCCTCATCATGGATACCATGAAAATACTTTCAATTAAGGATAAACCATGCTTTGTAGCTGATGGATTTTCTTGTCTCCCTGGCCTACCAAGAAGCAGAAAACTTGAGGCTCAGGGGTGCCCTTGAGATTGTGCAAACCTCAGTTGGACCACTGCCCCACAGTCCTCACTGCATCAATTTCCAAGGAAGAACTGACAACATTTGGTGCTATCAGATATGGGAGAAAAGCTCCAGTAAATGAAAAACTTAAAGGACTTTCAGGCCTGAGAGATTGGTTTGGGTAAAAGTCAATAAAAAAGGAAGTGAAGAATTTGCAGGTTTTAGGTATAGAAATGTTGTGTGAGATCAGCCCCTAGTGGGCACTTTAACTATTACAATAGTTCAGCGTTTTAATTGTGTGGAATGTTCATTTCCACACCAGACATGTTCTAAACGCAGACTGACTTCAGATGGCAGAAATGTGTCATTTCCGATATTATAGATAAATATAGAATATAAATCGTTCACAGGCTCTATGACTCTGCCTCTCTCTAAAACAGACTTGTAACTCTCAGTTGCTGTCCAACATTTGCAGAGGAAAAATCCTAGAAACTCCCTAACGTAGAGAAAAATGGTCCCACATTTTTCTTGCCCCTTCCTGCTTCTCCAGCCTTGCCTCTTGATTCTTTAGTACTCTGTTCACAGTGTCAGGATGAGAAGTTTTCAATGTAAATAAAGTAGGGGGAAGCACACAAGAGAGGGGTTATTGTATTTGGCATATTTAGGCAATGGCAAATGTCTTCGTGTTTCTAAAGTGTAAAATGCAAGAGAGGATGGACAGCTGAGTCTTTCAGTGTTTTTCTTGTCTTTTCAACTTTCAACACATAATGATACAGAAATATTTCTCCACTCCAAAATAAATACAGTGCACGTGGGATATTTTCACAACTGATAGTCTCCATGACAGAGGTGGTAGGAAAGAGTCAGGAGTGTGGTCCATGGGAGAGTCCATGTTCCCTCTGAGCCAGATTACCTGTCCTCAGCTTCACTGACTGGTGGGAGAAGGGGGTCTGCTGCTGTGGGATTTTTCACATTTGTATTTTAAAATAGGGAATAGATCTGGGTTTGTTTCAAAATAAATGTTGTATTTCTGAACTCTCGCTTTCTTAAAATATTTTCTCACTAATTGCAAGAGATCAAATTTCTCAGAAGACTTAACTAAAGTTTATAGCATTTAAGGGGCGCCTGGGTGGCTTGGTCGGTTAAGCGTCCGACTTCGGCTCAGGTCATGATCTCACGGTTCGTGGGTTCGAGCCCCACGTTGGGCTCTGTGCTGACAGCTCAGAGCCTGGAGCCTGTTTCAGATTCTGTGTCTCCCTCTCTCTCTGCCCCTCCCCTGTTCATGCTCTGTCTCTGTCTCAAAAATAAATAAACGTTAAAAAAAAAATTAAAAAAAAAATAAAGTTTATAGCATTTAAATATATTGATTACATGTGCTATGTTATAATTTAATTTCCATAATTAAAAAATATGGGGATTTATGTTTAGCATTACTTGTCGTACCCATGAGGAGTTCCCAATAATGTGCACATGAAGAAATCTGGACATTTTAGAAGACTTTAAGAATAGGTAATTTCTCTCTCTCTTTATTTTGCATGTTTCTAACAATGGTTGTGGGCTGTAAGAATAGAAAGTTAAGTTTTAATGCAATTATAATTAGATTAAATGTTTTCTATTGAAGCATAATTGACATACAATAGCTTATGAGTTTCAGGGGTACAACATAGTGATTCAATATTTTTATACATTACAAAATGATAATAAACCTAGTTACCATTGTCACAATACAAAGTTATTATGATATTGTTGACAATATTCCATATGCTGTACATTATATCCCTGATTTACTTATTTTCTGACTGTAAGTTTCTAACTCTTAATCTCCTTCATCTAATTTGCCTGCCCCCACCAACTTCCTCCTTCTGGTAACCAACAGTTACCTGGACCTATGAGTCTGATTCTGTTTTGTCTTATTTGTTCATTTGTTTTGTTTTTAGATTTCACATACAAGTGAAATCATATGGCACTTGTCTTTCTCTAACTTATTATTAGGTAATTATAGTACCCTCTAACTCCATCCATGTTGTCACAAATGGCAAGATTTCCTTCTTTTTATGGCTGAGTAATATTCCATATGTGGGCTGTTGTAAATAATGCTGCAGTGAACATTGGGATGTATGTATCTCTTTGAATTAGTGCTGTTATTTTCTTCAGATAAATACTCCGAAATTGCTGGATTCCACGGTAGTTTCGTTTTTAATTCTTTGAGGAACCTCCATATTGTTTTCCACTGTGGCCGCAACAATTTACATTCCCACAAGCTAGGGCTCCTTTTCCTCCACATCCTCACTAACACTTGTTATTGTCTTTTTGATAAAAGCCAATCTGATAGATGTGCATTGATATCTCATTGTGGTTTTGATTTGCATTTCCCTGATGATTAGTGGTACTGGGCCTTTTTTCATGTGCCTGTTGGTCATGTGTATGTCTTCTTTGGAAAAACGTCTATTCAAGTCCTCTGCCCATTTTTTAATCAGATTTTTAAAAACATACAAAGTTGTATAAGTTCTTTATATAGTTTGGACATTAACCCTTTATTGGATGTATGATTTGCAAATATCTCCTCCCATTCAGTAGGCTGCCTTTTAGTTTTGTTGATGGTTTCCTTTGCTGTGCAGAAGCTTTTAGTTTGATGTAATCCCATTAGTTTATTTTAGCTTTTCCTGCCCTTGCCTGAAGAGACCGGTCCAAAAAAAAATACTGCTAAGACTGATGTCAAAAACCTTACTGCCCACGTCTTATGGTTTCGCGTCTAGCAGTCTTTAATCAACGTTGAATTTGTTTTTGTGTATGGTGTACACTAGTCCAGTTTCATTCTTTTGCATGCGGCTCTCCCAGTTTTCCCAACACCATTCATTGACTGAAGAGATTCCTCAGGGTTGGCAATGGGGTGGGGAGGAGCTCACTGCTCTTTCATTATTTGAAGCCAGCTATGACTCCCTCCCCAAGCCCATCATTCTCAGTTTATCCCTGTGCCTGAAACTGGAGCTACCTGGGTTCACACACTGGGGAAATGAAGACATCCAATGGCAATACAGACCCAGGAATGTATCTCAATTCATCCGGAGACTGACAGCCTGAGCCAAGCACGTGGGTTGGGGGCGGTTACCCCTTACTTTTTCCTTACCACCTTCTTGCCCCGCCCCACAGAGGGCAGGGGGCGGGGCAGGAGGTCTTTCGACGCCCCGCCCCTCCGGCCTCGCGCCAGTGGGCGGAAGTGACGCAAGTCCAAAGCCGTTTCCGGCGGGCCGAAACTAGGAAGAAACTTGGAGCTGCAGAGGCGCTCCTGGCGCGGGTCACCGCTGCTCCTGTGCCTCGTGGCCCGGCAGCACGGAGCTGTCGGGAGCCCTGGCCATGGGGCAGCCCCGGCTCTCCGCAGTGTGAGGCGCGAGGCCTCCCGCGGGCTCCCCGACAGGCCGAGGGCGGGCAGGCGGGAGGTGTCGTTCCAGCTGCGGTCGCCGCTGCCGGCCCGGGCTCCCGGCATCATGAATATAGACGTGGAGTTCCACATCCGGCACAACTACCCCTGGAGCAAGTTGCCGGCCAACGTGAGGCAGGTACGGCCGGAACCTGGGACCTGGGCCCCGCCCTGCCGTCACCTGCTTGCCGTGCCCGCGGGGCCGGCGCTGCTCCTCGAGGCCGAATCCCGCCCTTCCCCCGCCTCGGTCTCGGGGAAATCGACCTGCAGGTCAAGGGTTAGGGAGGGACGGCTCTGGGGCCACAGGGGCAGGATGGGGCCGTTGCTAAAAGGGATGGACTCGCCTGGCACCTTTGCCCGCAGCCTCCTTTAAACTAGGCACTGGGCTAGGCGCTTGCGAAATCTGCTTAATACGGTTCTTGACCTCCAGAACTTTAGGATGGTGGGGAATAGACGAACGTTAAATAAATACGTTACAGAATGATAGCAGCTCATACGTACTTGTATTATAGTATATGTGGGCACACAGAGGAGGGGGTAAGAAATTGTCCAGGGAGTGTCTGGAGGCTGTGTGGTGGAGGCATTGAAATTGGGCCTTAGAGGACGAATGAGAGATAAGAGGAAATAAGATTTTCCGGGAAGTGGGAAAGTTGTTTTACGAGGCTCGCACGAGTGAAAGAGCGTGTTCTGAGAGTAGCTAGCAACTTAGTATCACGGGAGGTGGAGTTGTGGGTATATTGGTGTTCGGAGGTGGGATTTTGTGAGTGCGTGGAGGTTGTAGCAGATGAGTCTGGAAAAGCAGGCAGGGCCAGATTTTGAAGGGGCTTTCGTACTTGGTTTTGTGGGACTTTATCCTCTAGGCAAGATAGGTTCATTAGAGATGTTGCAACAAGAGACTGACAGGAGGTTTTCTTCTGAGGGTTAATTCTCAACTGCTTGAGTGTCATTTCTGTTCGGTGCTCAACAGATAGTAATTGAACACCTGCACACTGTGCCTTCTTGTAGGTGCTGGTGGTTAATTTGCACCAGTCAACAAGACGGAGACCCTGTTTTCATGGATCTTACATTTTAGTAAAGAAAGACAGTAAACAAATAAATGAACGAGAGCCTAATACAGCAGGTGGTGGTGAATCTTAGGAAGGTAGTGATAACATGCTGCCTATAAAGCACTGTTTCTCAGACCATAGACCATCGATTGACCTTCAGGTTTCCTCCCTTTCCACTTGGTTGAGAGTGAAATTCTGGTTTCCAATGGTGCTGGGGAGTTATAATCGGAGTTTCGGGTGGTGGTGGTGATGGTATAAGGATTATTTGCTTTTTCCCTCAGCTTGGGGGCTTAGTTCTAAGAAATGAATAGTTTAAGGTTCTGGTGATGCGTCATGTGGCAGGGAAAGTGCTTTCACTGTGAGATACCCAAAAAAACTAGAAGGTAGAAAGACAGAGGAGGAATTCTTGGTTGTCAGTGGCTGCCCATGTGGCACTTATCTTGACTTGAAAGAACAAAGCTCTAAACTTGAGTAAATTTCTCTTGTTAAGCTTGAATGAGGGCTTTGGTACTTTTGTTCTTTAGGGTTTTGTGGTGTATCCAAAGACAACTGGAGGAACCAGCAATCTTTTTCTTTGTTTCCATCTTTTCTCTACTCTTCTTTTCACAGAAATAAATGTAGCATAATGGAAGAAAGATGGATGATTCGATTATGTTCAGCATGAATAATTGATCTAAATTTGTATTGGCAAAAGCATATCTAATACTTAGTCATGACTATTAAAAATAATCACAGATCAGAGTTATAATTAGGTACAGATGTGACATTAAATTAAAATTAGTTTTGGTAAGATCACTTAAAAAAGAGTAGCCATTTTAGCTTAGAAGGAGCTTCTGCTTATAGAAGGTGTTGGAAAACCCATACAAGTTGCTTCCTTGGACTTCATGTAGCCATGCCACTGTTGGCCTAGGTCAAGCTTGGCCTTTGATTACTACATCACCTTTCTCCTTGGTCTCTTGTCCGCAGGATGGGACTCTCTCTCATTCATTCCTCACATTACACCGGAGCGAGATTTCTAAATGCCAGCTCAGTCCTGCACTACCTGTCTCCTCCTAGAGATTACTTGTAGCTTCTTGAATGTCAGAACTCTCCAGGGAGGTTTCCCTGACTTTCTACATGTGGAGCAGTTGATTCTCCACAGCGCTGTGTTTCTCACCCACAGCACTGACCCCACTGTGTTGCATTTGCTGCATACATTACTTGTTTTTTGCTTTTGCATTTTGAGCACCTATCATGTGGTTGGCTTTTAGTAAACATTTTTGGAGTGAATGAGTGATGGTATGAGTCTGAGATTTTTTTTCAGGGAGCTAAAGCTCAGTCACTTTCAAAGTGGGAAGTAGTCCTTGTATGGAAAGAATTTGTTTTTTGCCATTATAATACTAAGTAGTTTGATAGCATTTCCAGTAAGCTTTGATGAGTTTAATTTGGAAATGACTCATTTCCCACTTCTGAAAACTGGGGGAAGGTGATTTCAGATTTTTTTAAAAAAGGTATGTCAAGCCAGAAGGTGATTTCAGATTTTTAAAAAATGTGTGTTAAAGCCATTAGTTTTTATATGGGTGGGATGAAATGTTTTTATGTGATATGGCTATACAAAAGCTTAAAAAGTACGTTAAAAAGTTATAGATAACGCCATTATTTCAGGATATTTCTGTAGTTTATCAGTATTTTGTATTGATGATTCAAAGACAATTTATAGGTGTTTTAAGGGAAGTCTTATGAGGTTCTGTGTCATGTGTGAAAGGTCAGTTAAAGATTTGGTGTATTTTGGGGGGTGTGTGTGTGTGTGTGTGTGATTGGGGTTTGTAGGAGAAAAGTCCGTAGAAAAAAATTCCTTATGCTTTTAGCGAAATCTGGTGCACAGTGGGTATTTTATAACCAGTACCTATGTCACTCTTTAATCTGTTATAGTTCCCATTATATGCAGCTCAGCTTCATTTGTCAGATCTGGTCAGTATTTCTGCAGGGTCAGCGCATCTCAGAGTAAAATGACCTTTCTTTTAGTTTGCCTCCTGTAGTGGTAACAGTGTTTTAGTATGCGAATGGTGGGAAATTTGGGGTAGGAGTGGGAGGGAAGCCAAAGAATCTTTGTGAACAAAGCAGTTATATTTTATGTATATGGGTAGTGAAGAATAAAATCAACTTTTAATGTAGTTTTTAGATACCTGTGGGTACACATATGTATTGATTGATCAGGACCAGTCATTACTTTGAATGCCTGGCACAGAGGCTTAGGCATTTAAACACTGTATTCTCTAACTAGCTTAGAAATAACAGACCCTTCCATTTTGAGCGGCGTGATTACACTCTTTGTTCTCGAGTTACCAGGGATGAAGTTAGAAAGGGAGAAAATGCTTGTAAGTCATGATAGATGAAGAGATTTATTTTAAAACAGAAGCGCAAAACCTCATGTTGAGGTTGCTGAGATTCTAGCAAAGTGGTGCTCTGTGTGTGTGTTTTGTGTTCCTTGAGAAGGAGACTTATGTGGCAGCGGAGCTGGAGGAGACCCTTTACAAATTTCACAGCAAGCCCAGTGTTTAACTCCCCTCAACATCTTAGTTACTGACCCTGGCGTTGGTGCTGGGTGGAGGATGTGGAGCGGTTTCTCGATAATAAACTTTGTTACTAACCACTTGTAACTTTAAAGAAGAATGGAACAATTTAAGCACATATATTCAGGCAGTAAAATGAGTCACGGTTTAGCCTGTGATAAACTAATTAATTTAGATGAAGGAAGAGAGATGTTAGTTTTCTCACATCACCTTTTTCTTAAAATACATCCCACCAGTGGGTCCAGTTAGGTGCTGGTTTATTTAAATATGAGTTTTATCTGTCTTGTAAGATGGCCTTTGGTGAAAGCGCGCGCGCGCGTGTGTGTGTGTGTGTGTGTGTGTGTGTGGACGTTTACCTCAGCTTTCAAACCTGTGAGTAGGAAGTATAATAACTGAATCTTCTGATCTTTTTGCCATTAGTCTCCTGTAATGTCTAATTTTATTTTACAGCGTGTTGGGAGGATCATACCCAGTAATTAGAAGGGGGATAGCAGTCATATATTAAATTAAGTTTATGGTTGCACATTGAATATAATGTTGACTGTAATCAGACACACTTATGCTTTGCTTTCATGAGAATCTATCTTTGAGCTTAAAACACTAAAGCACAGTGGGAAAGTTTTTTGCTCTTTAAAAAACATCAAAATTCTAAAATTGTCTGGATTTTTTCTAATGTTTATTTTCAGACACACACACACACACACACACACACACGTGCATGTGAGTGGGGGTAGGTAGAGGCAGAAAGAGAGGGGAGAGAGAAAATCCCAAGCAGGTTCCACGCTGTCAGCATAGAGCCCAACATGGGGCTCAGTCTCACAAACCCCAAGACATGACCTGAGCTGAAGTTGAGTTGGACATTCAACAGACTGAGCCACCCAGGCGCCCCTAAATATTTTTTAATGAGGCCATAAGGAGATGATGTTTTTAAGAAGTTATCTTATCATTTAGAGGTACATTTGAAATGTACATTCTCCAGAAATGTTAATTTTTGATAATTATAGCCATCAGCTATAAACAATTAGCAGACAAGGTCTTTTGTTGACAGTCTTACATTTTAGAAAAATGTAGGTGCATGAAGCCATCCGTCCATTTATCCATCTGTCTATTCAATGCACGAATTAGGAACAATCAGGAAAGAAGTCTTTGTAAATAGAACTTAGTTTTTTGTTAATGAAGTTATATGCTCTCAGACTGCTCTTTTATTTGATAAGCACTTTAGGTAATTTCAGTAAGTCCTTTAGGAAGGCAGGCTAAAAATAATAAACACATTGAATTTTTGCTCTAATGTCATAGCATGAAAATTAGTATAATAACATTTAAGAAAATATTCTGTATTCAGTTCTGGAAATTAGAGGTATGAGGATTAAAATTAGAGGGAGTGGTTTTGAAATTGTATGAGGAAAAAGTACTGTTGTTTAGTTCAGAGGCTATTTTTAAAACTATTTGAATTTTTTATTTTATTTTTTTTAGAGTCTTGGAAATTCACAGAGAGAATATGAAAAGCAGGTTGTTCTGTACAGTATCCGCAATCAGTTACGATACAGAAATAACTTAGGTAAGTAGAGACATTTTTATATTGAGGTGGAAACAACTATTGCTGATTTACCATTTTCATTAATCCTATCTTTAAAAAAATTTTTTTTTAATGTTTACTTATTTTTGAAAGAGAGAGGGAGAAAGCACACACGAATGGGGGAGGGACAGAAATGGGGGGGACAGAGAATCCGAAGTGGGCTCCACCCTGACAGAGAGCCATATGAACTGGGAGATCATGACCTGAGCCGAAGTTGGGCGCTCAACCAACTGAGCCACCCAGGTGCCCCATCCTGTCTTTTCAGTACATGTTTCACAGTACTGAAAGTATTCCATGTACAGACTCTAAGAAGCTCTGTACTGGGGTGCCTGGGTGGCTCAGTTGGTTGAGTGTCCATCTTCGGCTCAGGTCACGATTTTGCGGTTTGTGGGCCCACATGGGGCCCTGTGCTGACAGCTCAGAGCCTGGAGCCTGCTTCAGATTCTGTGTCTCCTTCTCTCTCTGCCCCTCCCCTGCTCGCACTCTGTGGCCTGATTGTTTCTTTGTTCCAACTTGGAGTGTTTCGTTTGCTCTCTTCCAACTACTGTGCTTTTATTTTTTATTAAGGTTGGTTTATGAAGTAGTTCCTATTGCATTTGTAATTATATGTAAGTGTAAAAAAACTGGATAATTTCTCTTTCCCCAGTTAAACATGTCAAGAAAGATGAGCGCAAATACTATGAGGAGCTCCTCAAGTACAGTCGCGATCATCTCATGCTGTACCCTTACCATCTGTCAGATATTATGGTAAAGGGCCTGAGGATAACACCCTTTTCGTATTATACTGGGATCATGGAGGTGAGTTGGCAGTGTACATGGGCCATCACGGGCTACTTGTCAGGGACTCTGCCGACAGTGCCCGGCTCTGCACATCTCCGCCACATTGGCCATCATTCTTGAGTTTACAGCAGAGAGGGGAGTGTTCGTAACAAGTTAACCGCTTGCGCCACACTCACCTAAGCAGCTGCTGGAAGTTCCAGGTGTTCATGGCGGAAGAGTATCTGTTTTTCTTCTGGGTTCTCGAAGGCATTTGTTGACCCTTTGTGCTCTTGTAGCATTAAGGATTTATGTTAGCAGCGTCTCTATAAAACAGACTGCTTTTGACACATGATGAAGGTCGAAAATGCAGGTGATGGAACTGACCACCGGGCTCAGAAAAACAATGCATTTAACTCTTCACTGACTACAGAAAGAATTAATGATGCAATACGTGTGTCAGAAACAGAAATATGTTTCTAGGCCCGGGCTCTAATTTCATTCCTTTATTATTAACTTTTAGATGTTAGCCTTCCTCCAAAAGCAGTTTTTTAAATACCAGTTATATACTGTTTTTAAGTGAGCTGTATGTAAAGATTGGCAATGTTTATGTAGTATTCATTTGCTACTTAATTTTATGTGAGTGCTGCTGTTTTGGGCCCACTCACCGCTTCCAGAGCAGAGAGAAGCCTAGAACTGAAGGAGTTGGGAACCTACGAGTAACAGTGAGGTTCCTTTCCAATGGGGCTTCCTTTGCAAGATCTCCCTTTGCTTTTCTCCCCGAGCCCCTTCTTCACGGGCACTTATGCTGCCCTGCGTCTCCCGCGTCCCCATTCGGAAGGAAACATTAGAGAAATATTGAGGCCTGACAGCCCAGGTTTCTGTCAGTTCCTTTTCACTAGAACCAAGGCAGCATAATGGAGGCGGTAGCTAATCAGTGAGTAGCATCGTTATGGCTGTCTCTTTATTATTTTGCTGGTATTGACCACAAAGTTTAGGAGAGAAAATAGAGGGAGGTTTTTCCTCAGTTACCCGCTTTCGGTTACATCCACGTGCTTGTTGCTCTCTGGTTTCTGTTCTTACACCATGGGGTATAGCTGCTGGGCTGAAAATGGGCCCTATCTCCACAGTAAACAGTTGGTTTGCTGTTGGAGAAACAGGCAGGAGTTGAAAAAAGCTGGATACTGCGTTTAACTCTGCTGCTGGTTGGGTCTCGTAGGAGCAGAGATGACTAAGTGGTTAAAATCTTGGTTGGTAGCGCATGTGTCAGATGCATATTGATGGAGCTGTGAGCCATCACGCCCCTTGTTTCGGGGTACGCCTCTAGGGTTGGGTGTGAGGTGTGGAGAGGCTGGAGCCCAGAGCTCTAAATGGGGTATTCCTGGCACAGCTTCCACAGGGCAGAGGTTACAGGGCAAATGTTTGGGATTCATAGAGAGTGCTGTGAGAATCCAGACCTGAAAGTCCGATCTTCAGTTACTAGGTTCGAACCACATAGTGAGTACCACAATGTGGCATGCGTGGTTAGGTTGCAAACTCGAATCTCAGGGCTTCGTGCCAATAATTAATTATTATTCTGTTTGGCTGTAGTAATACATATTTATGCAAATTTTTATCTAAGGATATTTTGCATTTAGGATTTTTAATTGTTTTTTTTTTTGAAAGGACATTATGAACAGTGAGAAAAGTTATGATTCCTTGCCCAATTTTACTGCTGCCGACTGTAAGTATTTAATTATGCTGAAGATAATGATTAGAGTCTGTCTTTCTGTGTGCATGCTATAGTCCGTATCATCATGTGTGTTTTTAACCTAAAACACTTGAAACATGGGAACAGCAGGCACCACTGTTGATAGGAGTTTTATCAGTTTTATACCAGTCAAGTGTAAGATGTAGTCTAAATGTCTACGGGGAATACTTTGGAGTGGTAGAAGGAGAAAAATGAGACTAATCTCTGTATTTCTAGAAAGTGAAATTCTCCCTGATGCTTGGGCAGTGTTGTGTGCCGAATGAGGGAAGAATATTTGTGCACAGTGGTTTTGCAGCATTGACACACGGTTGTTACTAATACAACCTGCTGTGTTATGCTCATTTTAAGGAAGTGTGTATCTGACATGTGACACAGTTCTGTTGTGTAGGAAGAAACTTTTGCTGAGAAGGATGTCCTGACTTCCTGAAGTTGGGAGGGCTTCTGCTCTGTAAAAATTGGCCCATGTGACATTGTCACAAGTGTCAGCTTGAGTTCATCTTTCCCAGTTTGGGTTTTCTTTTATATTTCGTTTGAGAATTCCTTTTAATTTGATATTGATTATCAGTCAGTGACCAAAAGGTGAACAAAAGCCAAGGGGTTTTTTTCCTAAAAGACCTGAGTGTCCTGGCATTTTAAGATGCATTACGTGTTTTTAAAGGAAAGGCTTTCTTTCAGGTCTAAGGCTCCTTGGCATAGGAAGAAACCAGTACATTGATCTGATGAATCAGTGTCGGTCATCAAAAGTGAGTTAACTTGTTTTCCTTCCTTTTTCGTTTCTTCCTCCTTATCATACAGTCTCATTAATTGTTTTAAGTGGTAAAAATAATGAATTGAATTTCTTCGATCAAGTAAAATATGCATAATACAGAAATAATACCAAAAACACCTCTTCGGTATTCTCTAGGTTATGCCTATGCGATTACTGAATTAAAACATTTAAGGAATAAAACATTTATTCTTAAAAATCAATTTTGCTCTGCTGGTCTTTTTACCTGCTGATTCCACTCCCACTGTTCACTTAATGGTTGAAATGAGTACACATTTTTCAAATTTGTTTTCACCTCCTAGATTTCCTTTGAATTTCTGGATTTAGATCGAGACTTAATGATTTGTGTTTTGAAGTAATTTACTTTGAAATAATTTAAGAGTGACTTTTTCTATTCAGTACATCTAGAGTACTTCAGATTTTAAAACATGGGAATTTAAAAAGATATTTAGCCTGTTGGAAACAGTCTTACACTGTGATCAATAAAAAAGAAAGTCGTGATTTCAGGCTGACTGCAAATTCTTAAATGTTTGTACCGTTGCAGAAATTTTTCAGAAGGAAAACAGCTCGTGATCTTTTGCCAGTGAAGCCGGTGGAAATTGCCATAGAGGCTTGGTGGGTGGTGCAGGCTGGGTATATCACAGAAGATGACATAAAGGTAGGTCCCTTTAGAAATTAGACATGACTTTTATGTTTTAAATTGTAATTCTTCATCATAGTTCTGTAATTTTTCTAAGAAGTAACACTGTTTGGTTTTCCTGAAGAAAATTAAACTTAAGTTCAAAGTTTTAAATGACTGTAGCATATGGGTGGGTTTGAAAGACACTCTTTAATAATGAGGAAGACTTGACTTGGTCCACGTACAGTAATCTGGGGACTTTAAGTAGAAGTTTCATGTGAAGTGATGTGATGCTGCCATGACACCGGCCAACACTTCTCGGGCGCTTGCTGTGTGCCGGCTCCACCAGCTCTCCTGCAAGCACTTTTATAGCGTCTCATGTGATTCCTGCAACACCCCAGAGTGGTGTATTATTCGTACTCCATTTCACATAGGAGGAAAGTGAGCACGGAGAAATAAGGTAACGGCTCAAGTCACAGTGGTAGCGAACGTCCAGGATTTTAAGTGAGGCAGTTGCTATGGAAGTTGTGCTCTTGATCACTCTGCTGAAGCGCTGTGCTGACGAGGTAGGAGCTTTGATGGGGGATAGTGTCAAGATCAAGGGGTGGTCAGACCGCATTGGAGATAAGCCTTACGCATGGTAGAAGAGATGCTAATTTAGAGGTAAAGGGGCAGGGCAGTGGACCAGAGGGCCTAGACACTAGGTCATGTCTCTCTGTGGTTGAAGAAATGGAAGTGAGCAGGTGGACTTTTTTTTCAGTTTACATTTTATTTTACTTCAGAGGACAGATTAAATCCAGTGAGCAGAAGGCTTAGGAATTTTGCTTCAGTGTGAGAACAGAGCTATAGTGATGTACTTCCTGTGCTGATAATAGCCGTGTGGAATTTGAATAAACTTGTGATCTGAGAGGTTCAGAATCAGCAAATGGATCTGATTCCCATTCAAAGAAGATGATTAAATATTGGTATTTATTAGGTAACACTTACTGCTCATCAGCAAATATTGGTGCTTATAATTTGTCCTCGATTCTGTTGGTGGCATATTCTGGCACCTTAATCGACAGCTGTGTGCATAGATTTTTCTTCTGAATTCCAGAGCAATAAGAGAAAAAAAATACGTAGTACATTCAGCTAATGGCACCTAATATTTATAAGCATACATAATAGATAATATATAATCATATATAATAGTCATCATGATAATCCTTGTCTTAAACATGAAGAGATTTCAAGAGACTTATAAATTAATTTGGACAGAATTTAATTGAAATTATTTTGTTTTTCTTAGATATGCACTTTGCCTGAGAAATGTGCTATTGATAAGATCATCGATGCAGGCCCTCAGCTGTCTGGATCACTAGATTACAATGTAGTACATAGTAAGTGGTTAGTAGAAGTGGTCTTTTGTCAACATAAAAACTAATTTTAAACCAGCAACAATTAATAGTAATTTTTTTCAATCTTTTATTCACATACACTACAAATTTATACAAATGAATCATAGGTAAAAAAATGTTTTTAATTTTGTAGTTCTGAGCATGTGAAGGAAACAGATTTGAAAACTTTAATTAATTCTTTTCCTCTTCTGCTTATTTTTTTTCTCCTTTACCTAGTATTCAGTTGTAAGAATCTTTGCAGAAGATCAGGAATCAATTTTGGTTTCTTTTTAAATTTACTGTTGTTTAGTATTCCATCTAAAACAGCTACTTTTGCTTCTGTAGGCTTATATAACAAAGGATTTATTTATCTGGATGTACCCATATCTGATGACAGTTGTATAGCAGGTAAGTATATGCTAACACTTTCCAGGGTTTTTTGAATGGTTACTAGGTGCTGCACGTTGCATGTATCACCCTAATAAATTAGACACATAATCTAGGATCTATGATGTTAGAATCTTTCAAAGAAAGACATTTCTCTTTTGTTATGTTGTAACACATTGTGGTGGTTTTATTTAAATTCCTTATTTTTTATCTTCACGTTATTGTACATGCTATGTTAAAATAATGGAAGTCTGAAATAAATTTCTCGCATCCTAAATCAGGTTAATGTTTTCGTAAATTTATGTCCTTTTAGTCTTTGTTCAGTGCATAACTGTTTTTACAGATGTTCAGTCCTATCATAGCTATTATTTTAACTCCACATACCTGTCTTATTTTGTCATGTTGAAGTCATCTTTTTTGTCTTTATCTACTCCTCCCTTCATCCTTCATCCATTCCCTAAGTTAAACCAATATTAAGGCCCTTGTGTATTTCCTTATGGATGTATCAGTTTATTAGAACATTCTCCTATTGCTGGTTATTTAGGTTGCTTATAATTTTTCTTTTTCTTTCTTTCTTTTTTTTTTTTTTTTTTTCCTGTAGTAGTGATGTGCTTAACATCCTTGAACACAGTGAAGCTTTTTTCCTATAGGTTAGATTTTTTAACAAATTTAGGTTGTGTGTTACAGGTATGTTTTTATGTTTCCCAGCATATCTTTGAGCTATGGTTCTTTTTTTTTTTTTTTTAAGTTTATTTATCTATTTTGAGAGAGAGAGAACACAGGAGGGGCAGAGAGAGAGAATCCCAAGCAGGCTCCTCACTGTCAGCACAGAGTCTGATGTGGGGCCAGAACTCACAAACCTGTGAGATCGTGACCTGAGCCGAAATCCAGAGTTGGAGGCTTAACCGACTGAGCCACCTAGGCGCCCCTGAGCTATCGTTCTTATTTGTTGGTATCTTTTACCATACTAAGATACTTAATATTTGTGTAATCAAATATTAATGTCAAAAATTTCCAGGGAATGACTTTGAGTGATGGTAGGGGCTTATTGCAGAAATACTCCCTCATGTCAGTGTTGAATCTTTACAGGTTATCATGCTGTATTGTATCCTGACCTTTATCTGTGTTACCATGTGTTTGCGATTCTTTAATAAATGGATTTTGAACCATGTACATACATGAATTCTTTAAATTTGGAAAGAAAATCAAAAAGTAATGAGATACTAATTCTTGTTTATATAACTGATGCTATAGCAAATAAAATACTAGTTTTACAATTTGAAAGGTTTTGACAAGGAAGAGATTTCTGGAGGACAGGGCTGGTAGTGCTTTCCTGTCACTATGGGAAAATATGAAGGCATTACTCTAGTCTTTACTGTCGTCAATCAACTGATATTGACTCATTTGAGAATCCCCTGAAAAGATAGGTTTTTGATTAGTTCATTTCAGTCCCTGTGGATTGATAGTTTGAATATTGACTCACGTTAGCACTAAGTGCATTTAAAAGATGTAGTCAGAAGGGCCAAGTGGATGGCTACTCTATTACAGTGATGGGTTCTGCCATGCTTTACCTACTGTCTAGCAATGTTTGCTGGTGCGGACAGACTCAGGCTCTTATTACTGCTGAATTTACCTTCCTTATCACCGTGGAACATAGAATGTTCACCAAATTGTAATAACCTATGAAAAGCAGTTTGACAACGTGGAAGCCATCAAATTCAGCACAAAAGATGCCTGCAGTTGATTTCAGAGAAAGCATTTCTGCTGTGTTTCAACAAAACAAGCACTGTGGTTGGTGGAACAAATAAATTGGGGGAGACAAATACTTTGAATAGTCACTAAAGGGTCTATTGTTTTTTAAATTTTTTTGACGTTTATTTTTGAAAAAGAGGGGGGGGTGAGGGGACAGAGAGAGGGGGAGATGCAGAATCTGAAGCTGACTCCACGCACTGAGCTGTCAGCACAGAGCCCAATGCAGGGCTTCAACTCACAAACCGCGAGGTCATGACCTGAGCCAAAGTTGGTCGCTTAACTGAGCCACTCAGGTGCCCCTAAAGGGTCTATTGTTAAAATATGTTTAGTCCATCATTCATCAAACTGTATACTTGTTCAATTTATGTCTCCCCTTTTGCTTATAGATTCTAGATTTCTGTTATGCTTGAATAGAGTACTTTTAAGATATATGTGTATGTATATGTGTGTGTGTGTGTGTGTGTATATATGTACACATACATGTGCACATATATGTAAATAGTCTAAAAATTCTTAAAAACTTTTGTCATACAAATTCAGACCTGTAGTTGGAACTTATTTTTGTATTTGATGTGAAATAAGGGTCCAACTTGGTTTTTTTCTGTTTGGAAAACCAATAGCATTTGGGTAAATTCCAGGACTGTTTTTTCAGTAACCCATTACCACGGGGTGGAAATGTAACTTTTGTCATACATTGAATTCCCCTCTCCACTGGAGCTAGTTCGGATAGTCTTTTGTCTTCACAGATCTGTTTTTATTTTTATACCATATTGTTTTGATTACAGTGACTCAGAATAATCTTTAATGTTAGTTATTGCCAGGGGCACCTGAGTGGCTTGGTCGGTTAAGCATCTGACTCTTCGTTTCGGCTCAGGTCATGATCTTACGGTTCATGAGTTCAATCCCTGCATCAGACTCTGCGCTGACAATGGGGAGCCTGCTTGGGATTCTCTTTCTCTCCCTCTGTCTCTGCCCCTCACCTACTTGCACGGTCTCTATCTCTCTCAAAAATAATACACTTAAAAAAAATTTTAAAAATATATTAGTTACGGCCAGGCCTTCCTTGTGAGTTTTTTTTTTAAACTTTCTAGGCTATTCTCAGGTATTTTTCTTTACACTTATTAATTTTTATTAACATGTTTAAAATTTTTATTTTGTTATTTCTTTATTGAGATATAATTGACATACACACTGTGTTAGTTTCAGATATAAATTGTAATGTTGATAGTTATATATATTGTGAAATGATCATCATGAGTCTGGGTAACATCCATCACCACTCATAAAAGCAGAAATCTTTTTTCTTGTGGTGAGAACTTTTAAGATCTACGCTTTTAGCAACTTTGAGATAGGCAGTGTGGCATTGTTAACTATAGTTGCTGTGCTGTACGTTACATCTCCATGACTTACTTATTTTATAATTGGAACTTTGAACCTTCTTATTCCTTTTACCCATTTCGCCCATCCTCCACCTCTCATTTCTGGCAGCCACCAGTTTGTTCTCTGTGTATGTTAGCTTGATTTTTTTCAATATATTTTTGAGTAGGCAATATTATGATATAATATTCTAAATTTATAAAAGATTATAAAAACATCTGCTTCTGACCCCTGTGCCTGGCTACACAGTTTCTCTCTCCGTGGCCACTCTCAGTGGCTCTCTTAAATTTCTTGTTTATCTTTCCAGAAGTATGCTAAGCACATAGGCATGTATGCATATATCCTCTTTTGTATGGTTTTTGTTTTACGCAGATGGTGTGTTGTAATTCATACTTTTTTTTAACTTTGTATTGGAGACTATTCAGTATCTCTTTACCTAGATGTAAATTGTGTGTTTGTAACCTCTTAAGTGTCTTGGTTTCTTGTCTCTGAAATACAGAGGTATAGTATTAGACAACTCATGAGGTTAAGAGGATTAGATGAAATTGTGTGTGTCAAGTACCTGGAAGTCGTCTGGCACTTAGTATGTGCTCAGTAAATGTTTGCTATTATCCACACAGCTGATAGTGTAGGAAAAGAGTTAAGGATATCAAATAGGGGGTTTCTAAAATATTTCAAAAGAGAAACCATTGATCCTTAAAAGTACTTGGATGACTAGAACTATAGGTAACACTAAATTAGAAAATGACCCGAGGGGCGCCTGGGTGGCTTAGTCGGTTGGGCATCCGACTTCGGCTCGGGTCATGATCTCACGGTCGGTGAGTTCAAGCCCCGCGTTGGGCTCTGTGCTGACAGCTCAGGGGCCTGGGGCCTACTTTGGATTCTGTGTCCCCCTCTCTCTCTGCCCCTCCCCTGCTCAAGCTCTGCCTCTGTCTCTCTCAAAAATAAACATTAAAAAAAAAAAAAAAAAAGTGACATGAGCCAGATCTAAAAAGTGAATAATCTGTCATTGTGATTTTTTGCAATGTCTTCGTTTTGGCCACTTAAGTTTTGTCTTACTTCTCTTTGTTAGGAATAATTTAGGTTTTGGGTGCAATAGATGGTATTAGGTCCAGGAGACACAGGACCCCCAAGTCCTTTGATGGCCTAAATACTCTTCCTTCCCAGGATATTTTCAAGGGAAACGTGCACAGTGGAGAATGGTAAAGGAAAGCATAGTGCCTCTTTATTATCAGCTGGGCAGAGTGCTCTAGTAAATTGGATTAGAGTTTCTGGACCAACGAGATGGAGAGAAATGAGTATGAATCCACTTTCAGGTGAACAGCACCTGCTAGGCTGCCTCCTGTGATGAAGAAGGTCTTGCCCTTCTTAATACTGAGGCCACTGAAGAGGGTATAGAAAGAAAGCCCCAAAGAATAAATTAGTGATTGCTGGTAAAAGTGGCCGTCGTGCAGGTGAATTTCTTCTCTTCTCAGCATGGAGCGGGGATGATGGGAGAAAGGCAGCCAGTACAGTCTTTGTATAGTCTCTCAGTCTTTTGCTTTTCTGCCTTAGCCTAGTCACCCCTGCTGTCTCTCAGGGCATTACAACACACCCATTGCAGCCTTCCTCATGCGGAAGCAGCCCCAGTGCCCCTGCCTTTCTACCAAGTTCGTGTCCTCCAGCACTTCCTTTGCCTCAGTAATCTGAGAGGTCCATGGGATTAAGTTAAATTAACTCTCTGTAGGATTTGTGCTCTACTGTCAGAGTCCTCTGTGTAGACTGGGTTGTAAATGTCCTTAACTTTGGGGGTTTTAGAAAACTTGCTGTGGAGTGGATAAAAGCAAAAGCTGAATTCAATCTCTAAGGTAGAGGTTTTTCTTTTTGAGTAGATATTTGAATTATGCTTTCTTATGTTATAAAATTGTATCACTAAACTAAGTCTATTTTGTTTTAGTTCCTCCTCTTGAAGGTTTTGTAATGAATCGGGTGCAAGGTGATTATTTTGAAACTCTACTTTATAAGATATTTGTTTCAATAGATGAGCATACTAATGTTGCAGAGGTAAGTATGAACAGTGTTTGATGAAAGACTTGGCCTCAAGATTATAAAATAATCTTTGTGTGAAGTAAAGTTATTTAATGATGGTTAAAGTGTTTTTGGAATCTATACATGGTAGAGCATAGACCATTAATATACTTACGTCACTGTTCTTATGTTACTTTTTGTATATACATATTGAGTTTTTTTTTAGTAATAACATAATTTGGCAAATAACTTTTTATATGACTTCTTGGTAAAAGGATTGTAGGCTGTTGATCGATATAGGCATTTTCTTATTTTAAATGAAACTCAATTAAAGAGAAAAGAATCTCCCATTGTTATGGTCACTATCTAGACTCCTACTCTAAACATCTTAGACATAAGGAAAGGAGAAAGTTCTGATTTCAAAATTTATTCAGTCTTTCAGTTATTCTTAATTTAAAATTTTGCTCTTTATGGTTCAGTTGTTTATTACAAGCTGTGTAATATTGATAATTCTAGGAATGTAAATAATTTTTTTTTTATCTTCCAGCTTGCAAATGTCCTTGAAATAGACTTATCTTTGGTTAAGGTATGTAATTTTTATACTCTTTTTACTTATAAATACTGAATGGCTTTTATTATAAGCCATTGATAAGCTACTGAGAAATAGAGACAGTGCGATTTTTATCGCTCTCCAAGGGAGTGGGGACAGTAAAGGGGTCCTTGCAAAGATAGAAAGAAATAAGGATCCTGAAGTGGAATTTCACCCCACGCAGTGAAAGCCGGCACTCACATTCCCGTGCGCACAGGAAGCAGAGTGATCAGTGTCTAGTAAGGAGTAAGGAGGTCAGTTAAAGCAACAACTTCTGCTAAACTGCACCACTTCAGCCTCTTGCTTCCTAGACAGCGGCAGGCCTGAGGGTTGGGAGCATTTGCTCTTCTACGGATGTGAAGACCTTAGCAGATGAACAGGCCTACTGAAAAATGGTTTTTTCTAGTTATGGGATGAAAATGTGTGAGGATCACTGTTAGCATAGTCCGTGGTGATATTTTCTCTCTACGAACATTCTGATGTCTGGTTCATTGTAAATGCTAATTTCCTTTCTGTTCCTTTCAGAATGCCGTTTCAATGTATTGCCGATTGGGCTTTGCCCATAAGAAGGGACAAGTAATAAATTTGGACCAGCTTCATTCATCGTGGAAGAATGTTCCATCCGTAAACAGATTAAAGTAATTCATTTATTTAGTATGAGATATTAGAGTTTCCTCTTAGGAAAAAATATTGTTTTATGTACAAAAATTTTACTTACCAACCTGTCAGTTGAGGTGAACCCTATATATTAGTGGTTTTTAATCTTTTTTTGTGTGATGAATCTTCTTTAGGATGATGAAAACAAGAACCCTTTCCCCAGAGAAAAGTAAATACAGTATTTTACATACAGTTTTTTTGTTTTCGTTTGTTTTAGTATTTTACATATAGTTTTAAAGAGTTCTCAAATTCCCTGAAGCCTGTCCATGGGTCTTAGTTAAGAACCATTGCTGTATGTGGGCAGAGCATTTGGGGGCTATGTCTCAATTTCAGGCTTGAACAAGAGACTGGATTTGGATGGATATTCATAATTTGAGTACTGACTTTAGTAGCTATTTTTATATAAGATAATTTATATGACTTTTAAAATGTGGATGTATTCTTCGTTAATAGGAGTACTTTAGATCCACAAAAGATGCTGCTATCATGGGATGGTGGGGAAAGTAGGAGCCCTGTACAAGAAGCTTCATCGGCTACTGACACAGATACTAACAGTCAAGAAGATCCAGGTTAGCACTTACTCACTTTAATTTAGAGTGTTTATAGATGATGGCCTGTGTCTATACATACACTCACAGAGTTAACTCTCCTAGCTTTGTTCTCAGTATCATTTGTTTGGTACATAGTCATTGAGTACTTACCCATATGCTGGGTACTGTGCTAGGTCCTAAGGGTATAAAATTGACAAGAATATGGTACCTTCCTTCTGAGAATTAAGTCTAGGGAGAGAGAAGGCAGGATAACCACAAAACCCACAGCAACGTGAGAAGTGTTTTGGTGCTTGTGGGAGCAGAGGGGAAGTGCTCCCTTGTTGCCTAGAGAGGTTCAGGAAGCTTTCCTGGAGAGGAGGATAGTTGGGCTAAAAATGAATAATAGCCTGCTAGCTGGTGAGTGAGGGAAGGCCTCAGTATGGGCCAAGCATAAGGGGAGGCAAAGCTAATGGACGAGGGGGCTACATGTGGTTTATGTTGGGGTGGGGGGAGGGGAGCACAGCATAGGCTCTCATTCTAACCCCAGCCTCTTACCTGAGCCAGGTGACTCGTCTGAAGAGTTTAGGCTAGCTAGTCTTAATGTTCTGTCAGTTATCAAGTCTTGGTTTATTATTGGCTTTTAAGAAGTTTATTATAGGGGTGTCTGGATGGCTTAGCTGGTTAAACATCCGACTTTGGACTTTGGCTTAGGTTGTGATCTCGCAGTTTTGTGAGTTCTGGCCCCACATTGGTCTCTGCACTGGCAGCACGGAGCCTGCTTGGGGTTCTCTCTCCCTCTCTCTCTGTCCCTCCCCTGCTCGCTCGCTCTCAAAATGAATAAATAAACTAAAAAACAGAAAAGAAAAAAGAAGGAAAGGAATTTATTATAGGGGTGCCTAGGTGGCTCAGTCAGTTAAGTGTCCCGACTCTTGATTTTGGCTCAGGTCATGATCTCATGGTCGTGAGATTTAACTCTGCTTTTGGGTTCTGCACTGAGCGTGAAGACTGCTTGGGATTCTCTCTCTCCCTCTGGCCCTCCCCTGCTCGCACGCGTGCTTGCTCTCAAACAAACAACAACAAAAGAAATTTACTACACAAGTACCTTTAAAAAAATTTTTTTTAACCTTTTTTAGTTCGAGATAGGTGGGACTGGGACCTTTTGGGACTGCAATATTGGCTTACATTTAGTTATGTAATTTTTTTAATTATCAAAGTTGAAAAGAAATACTTTCTCATTCTAAATGATAAGCAAAGAATAATTTTCATTTACTCGATTTTACATTGATTTTTTTTTTCTAGCTGACACAGCCAGTGTAAGCAGTTTGAGTTTGTCCACAGGATATACAAAGCGTATTGCTTTTCTCTTTGACTCAACTCTCACTGCCTTTTTAATGATGGGAAATCTTTCACCAGTAAGTCAAATTCTTGTTTAAATATGACAGTGTTTAAAGATTAGAGTTAAAATAGTTCATGCTTTTAGGTCCCTTTTTAAGAATTAGATTAATTCCTAAAAATGCAAAATGCAACTGTCTTTGTTTTATATTCCTTAGAGGAGCATAGTAACTCTTTAGTGAGGGTTACTTCTGTAATCAGAAGACTCAGCTTCACATGTCACTCACTTTTTAAGTTTAATTATATTAGCGTAATATAAATGTGAGATGTTAATGCTTCATATAAGAAGAGAAAACTAGGACTTATGAACAATAGACTCATGTAAGGTGTTTAAGGTCCATTTTAAGTTTTTTTGTTTTGTTTCTGTATTACAGAACTTGAAAAGCCATGCTGTCACAATGTTCGAAGTTGGCAAACTGTCAGATGAGTCTCTGGACAGCTTTCTTATAGAACTAGAAAAGGTAAATCTGGACTGGTCAGTATGGGATGTCAGGGCATTTGGAACCATTTCTTGATACAACATCAGTTATTGATTGTATAGGTTTTCATATATTCTTGCTCATTCCTGCCTAATTCCTCACCTTAATACTGCAACAGTCATTTAGACTTTAGAACATCAAGTGGATGAACAGATTTTGTGATTTAAAAAGTGATTTGTGGACCTTATCTATCACTTAGCGTGATTTGGTTTAATGAACTGGGGTATAGAAATAGTCTATGTAATTTTTTGAATTACGTTTTTCTAAATTAGCTTTTAATTTTCTTTAGTATGATTTTCCAAGATCTCCTTTCAGCTGTTTTATTTGAAGTTTTTGTTCCCCTTATCTTAAATCTGAAACAGTGTCCCTGGGTATCATGTTTATGTCCACTCTCACCATCCCCTTTATTATCTGGAAGACTTCAGCCAATGCTCTTAGCCACCTTCTTCTCCATGACGACAGCCCTACTTGGCCTTAGCTCTAAATCTGGATTGCCCTTTTGGGGTTTTCCATTTCCTAGGTTTTTTGGGTTTTTGGTGGTGGTGGTCATGGTGTGGTAGAGGTGTGTGTGTGTGTGTGTGTGTGTGTTGTGTTTGTTTTCGTTTTTGTTTTTGTCCTCTGTTTTCCTCTCTGCAAATAGTTTCTATGCTGAATCTGTTACTTGACTAATAATTTTGGTACCTTTTGTGTTTTCGTGGTGAACTCTGTGTATTAAATGTGCTACTTAGAGGATTTTATGATTCCATTATCCTTTATATCTTAAGAAAAAGACCATGACATTTTTTCACTCTTCCTTCTCCATAAATTTTTCATTTTTTTAGGGCAGAAATGTATTTGAGATAATCCTTGCTATTAATTGGTCTCTTATTGTTACCTTTATACATCCATTATTCCCTCAATACTTTTAATACCTTGTTAACCCCATTTCTTGTTGTGTATTATCTTGGCAAATTTGCCAATAAATTTTTTATTTTCTAGCACATTCTAAGTTCTGTTTTTCTGATTTTTATTTTTCTCACCTCCACTAGTCTTTTATCACGTTTAGCAAATTGGAAGATCACTTTATTTTTTATATATCTATATTCTCTTATATCACATAGTTATTTTTGGGAAGGCCTTTTAGTCTGAAGTCTAGTTTTTAAAAATAGTTTCTTAGCTATTTTTTAAGAAGCTTCATCTTGATGAGGCTTAAGTGGTTGATCTTATTTTTTAATGCAGATCTAATTTAGTCATTTTCCCCTATAGACCTGTCTTTCCATTTTGTGCATTGTTTCTGGGATATATGTGTTTTTACGTATGGAACAAGTACCTGACTCAGTGTCAGAAGAACATGCGTTAAAATGAAGTCCAGTGAGCACAGCGGTTTTGTCCACTGTTCAATCCATACATCCTAGACAGGTCATCCATAGCACATAGTAGGGACTCAGTGAATCCTCGTTGAATGAATTTAAGCTGTATATTTAGTAGTGTTGAAACAGCCGTGTTGAATCACATACTCCACTGAGCCTTGCAGCCAGTGATACAGAACTGTGGACACGGTGATGAGAATTAGGGGCGTAATTGGTGACCATGGATTGGAGTACTCTTCTGGAAGAAGCAGAATGTAGAATGTGGATCTTAGAGTTTTTTTAAGCACTCCATTTGAATCATACGTGAGACATACAACTTATATAATGGTGTAATTTAACATTATTTGGTGTGTTAGTTTTACTTGCTGGGATAATTTCTATCATCTTCAAGGATGTATTCAAATAGAAACTCAACTGAGATTTAAGCTAATGTTTGTTTCAGTATTGCCTGGGCAAATTTGTGGTTTATTGATTCTTAATGTCTTAATAGCTCTACTGTATGGTTACGTATTAGGATGAATGGTTTGAGAGTGGTACTGCAAAACTTATTTTCTCTTGGTTTAGGTTCAGAGCACTGGTGAAGGAGAAGCACAGAGATATTTTGATCATGCACTTACTCTGAGAAACACAATATTGTTTCTGCGTCATAATAAAGATCTAGTTGCACAAACTGCACAGCCAGACCAGCCCAATTATGGTATGATAAATGTACTTGATTTTGAAGACATGATCCTATGGAACTTCTTTAAGAAATTAAACAGGTCACGCTCACTTATTTAATACATTTTGTGTAGATGGCATGTCGAGTTTGCAACTAAAGGCTTGTTTTGTGAAGTTCTTTGCTCGTGAACTCTTTCTTACCTGATTTTACTCTTTCTCCTTTCTTATGTGCCACTGTAGTATTTGTAGCATTTAAATCTGTTCAGTACCTATAAGAAGGGTTGGAGTGTTTAATTTGTTTAAGTGGCTGGACGGAATTTAGAACAGGCCTCAGTTTGAGGGGTGAACAAGTGCCAAAATGTAGTTGTTTTAAGAAGCATAAAATTTCATGAGTGAAAGATTCCATTGTATAAAAATAATAAACAGGAGCTTCCTGTTGAAATGCTGCTGTAATATTTACTAAAGTATTTTACTTTAACAAATAAAAAAGAGGACGGAGAACCTCTTTTTAAAGAGTAAAAGAGGTAGTGACACTTGTAATCTATGGTGAGCCCTACTGTGGCGATCACCTGGCATGCGCTGTCAGTGTTGGGATAGACGAGGGTTCCCAAACTGGGGGTCAGTGGATGGTAGGTCCTGCGTTGTGCAGCGCCATCCAGGAATATATGTTTTGAAAAGATGACGTGGCCTGAGCACCAATGAAGAGCATTTGGCTCAGGTCCTCAGACATTCGCAGGAGCTGCATCTCGGAAGTCTGTGAAATCTTGGCACCACGATAATATTTACTCTCACTCATTCTTTCATTCACTTGAAAGTTCTGTTTCTGGCCAAGAACCGTCGAGTTTCTTAGTGACATCCATTTTCATTCTACTTCTTTCACTAGCATCTGGCTTTCTTTTCAACTCCATTTAAAAATTTAAGGACGGGGGCGCCTGGGTGGCTCAGTCGGTTGAGCGTCCGACTTCGGCTCAGGTCATGATCTCACACTCTGTGAGTTCAAGCCCCGCATCGGTCTCTGTGCTGACGGCTCAGAGCCTGGAGCCTGTTTCAGATTCTGTGTCTCCCTCTCTCTCTGTCCCTTCCCCGCTCATGCTCTGTCTCTCTCTGTCTCAAAAATAAATAAAAAACATTAAGAAAAAAAAAAAATTTAAAAAAAAAAATTTAAGGACGGAATCAGTTGTCACTTCACAAAAGTGGTTGTGGAGGTGATCGCAAAGCTGCCAGGTGGTTGAGCTGAGTGAGGCTGGACACGCTCAGTTTCCTGTGACTGGGCTCTGCAACCTTTCGTGTCGGGTGCAGAGACACGTGAGCAGAAAGAGGAATGGTCCCATGCTGGGGCTCTTTTTGAGATTGTTGGTAAATAGTTAAAACTGAGAATATTAAATCAAATGCCAAGAGGCCAGAGCACTTACTCATAAGTGTTTGTTAATAGTAACCATTTTTTGGCTACCAAATGTTAGATCATGTGACCTAAGCAATGAGCAGCACAATCTTGAAGATGTCTTTGTTCGTAAAAGTTACCGGGACTTTTTAGTGACTTATGGAGATAACAGGTTAGAGTATTTGAAATACTCTGCTATAACCATCTTAAAATAAATCATCCTTCCGTGCTCATGATAGAATGCAGGGATGTTGGTGCTAGTGGCCAGGCAAGTTTAACTCATTTTATAGATAAAGAAATTGAAGGTTGTCTCAGTCAGATTTCCTGCCCATATAATCATTATGGTCTGTATGATCAGTTAGTGGAAGAAATGGTACTTAAATCCATGTCTCTTGAATTTTTTTTTCCCCCCTCTGTCCCTTTTATTACCTTCTCTTGAGCACTAACCTTTTTTTTTTTAATTTTTTTAATGTTATTTATTTTTGAGAGAGAGTGAGAGAGAGAGACAGAGCATGAGTGGGGGGGAGGGGCAGAGAGAGAGGGAGAGATAGAATCCAAAGCAGGCTCCAGGCTCTGAGCTGTCAGCACAGAACTCAACACGGGGCTCAAACCCACAAACCACAAGATCGTGACCTGAGCTGAAATCGGATGCTCAACCAACTGAGCCACCCAGGTACCCCAGGCACTAAGCTTTTTATTGATTTATTCATAAACGACCTCTCACTTAGTAATCTGGACTAAACTTTTTCACCTTTAATCATTTATGTACCAGAATGTATGTTAAAGGGAAAACCTAAACCTTATCTGTGTGAAAGTAGTTAAGTTTATTTTTCTAACCTCGGAGGTTGGCTTGATACTTGACGGGTTTTGGGTACCAGTTAAAGCTTTTGTTGTTTAGTCTCTCCTCTCTCAGATTTTTTTTATCATTTTTTCACTCGTGGCTGTGATTCCTCCATTTTATTAAATTTGCTCTTGAATTGTTGTACTTAATCAAACATAAGTTTCTCTACTCTTTATAGAACTTTTCCCCTTCTCTCCTTTTCCTAAGCCAACTGCTCACCTCTCATTGTACTTCAAAATGAACATCACATCTGGGTCCAGCCAGTCTTGTCTTATAGCTGCTTTCGGTTCTCTGTCTTTACTTTGTTTGCCAGAGGTGTGGACCCGATGTTCTTCCTGACATCTGTAGGACTCTCTCTCCTCCATTAACATTAAATCACAGACTCCCTGCGGTTTTTTTTTTTTTTTTTTAAACATCCTATTTGGAAATATTTTAAATTTACTAAAACAAATAAAAGTAGTATAATTACTTTCAGCCCAGAATTTGGGAGTAAGTGAAGTATCATGGTGTTAACTCCACTAAATTTTTCAGGGTATGTTTCTTTTCTATTTTTTTTCAGTGTTTATTTTTGAGACAGACAGTGCAAGCGGGGGAGGGGCCGAGGGAGAGGGAGACAGAATCAGAAACAGGCTTCAGGCTGAGCCGTCAGCACAGAGCCTGTCGAGGGGCTCGAACTCACGAACCGTGAGATCGTGATCTGAGCCAAAGTCAGACACTTAACCGACTGAGCCACCCAGGCGCCTTCTCAGGGTATGTTTCCTGAGAATAGGGCTATGCCCTCACATCAACCTCAGAAGATGTAATGTTGATACGGTAATCTACCATTTGTATTCCAGTTTATCAGTTGACCTAATCATGTCCTTCATAGCATTTTCGTCCTTCAAGTGCAGGATCTGTTTTAAGATCAGATCTGCATGAAATTGTTATGTCTCCTCTATCTCCTTTATTCTGGAACAAATATGTAACCTTTTTAGTCCTTTAGAACATTCTTTTTTAAGAATATAGTCCCTTTCTGTTGGTTTTGCCAGATAGGTTCTCACCTGGGGTGTAGGTGGTGTTTCATTGTGATTAGTAGATTCAGGTTGTGCGCTCAAGTCTAGAGTATCATGTAAGTAATGTCATGTCCTAAGGGTATGACATCTGGATGCATGTGATTTCCATCTGTCCCCCATTGTGATGGTAATTTTGATCACCCAGTTAATGTGTTTTCTGATATTTCCACTGTACAGTTAATTATTCTCCCCACCCTCAACTACTAAGTAATGTGTGGGCAGATACTTGAAGACCATGCACGTATCCTACTCCTCATCAGTATTTCCTCTCAGACTGAGCATCCAGTGATGGTCCTGTCTGAACCATTCTTTACTGTGATGGCTGCAGATTGATCACTTTTTTCCAATTCCAGCACTTCTTCCAGTAACAGCTGGGACTAGGCATTCTGTTATATTCTCAGTATGGATTGATGAATTCCTGTTTTTTTCAGTGGCTTATAATCAGTCATTGCTCTCTTAATTCGTATACTGCAGTTGTCTCAGATTTTGCCAGTGGGTTCCCCTTCAAGCTGCCTCCTGTTTTCTTGTGCCATGCCTCCATCCTTTAATTTTTTTTTTTTTTTTTTTTTTTTTACTTTTGTCGCAGTTGTTTTCTCTCTGGCAAAACAGTGTTATCTTCTCTTGTACTTCTGTCCCATTCCTGGAATCAGCCTTTTCTCTTAGGAGCCTGGTTTCTCATACTAGGGTATGATATTAAAGACCAAGGTCCTGGTGCTAGTTGTGCTCAGTGCTTCTGTGCCCTTCCAGCAGGCCATGTGTTTTTTGATTCATTTTTGGCTTGAGTGAGAGATGGGCCAACTTGACCTTCCAAAGTTTCTTTCAGCCTTAAATATCTCTTTTTAGAGGGCAAACAGAATTGGTACTTTCCAAAAGGATTAAGAATGGGAACACTTAAAATCTGTTGCGTGCTGAGTGAGTTCATGCTTTACGGACCGGCAGTCTTGGGTACATATTGTTAGCTGAGGAACTCGTTCCTATGCCATACTCAGAACTTGGTCTTGAAGCTCTTTGTAGAAATCAGAAATTGGGGGAGGCAAGGTGACAGCTTTTTTGTGGCGCTTAGGTCTTCATGATATGCCATTGCCCTGGCGTGGCTGGGGATGGAGAGGAGGCAACGTGGAGCAAGCACATACTTTTAAGGGAAGAGGTGGCCTCACAAAACACCAGTAGACCATTAATCTTTCTAGACCAGGGAATAAAGACCCTTAGTTTTAAGTCTTAAAGTGTCTTAGTGGTCTCCAAGGAAATTGGGCATTTTTAATAGAGATAACTCTGTGAAAACAATGTTTAAATATCAAGGCAATATCTTATTTTAGACATTTACAATATTTAAATATTTTACCAATATTTTGTCTTGGACATTTTTGCTTCACATTGTCAGTCTTTCACTCTACGTGTATGCTTGATCATAATTCAGGTTTTCCTCTGGATCTCTTACGCTGTGAAAGCCTTCTTGGTTTGGACCCTGCAACTTGTAGCAGAGTTCTGAACAAAAATTACACACTACTCGTCTCCATGGCTCCTCTCACCAACGAAATCCGGCCTGTGAGCAGCTGCACCCCTCAGGTAAAGAGCCACCTGGAGTGTCACTAGCCGTGGCATTTCACACTTGCTCGTGGTGACTTGAAGAAGAGGCTTTCCGGTTTGATTGTGTTATCTCAATTTGCTGATACCAAATATGAAGATCAGGGATCAGTAAGCAGCTTTGTATTTTATGCTGTTGTGAGAAGTTCAGTTCGTTGGGTAGAGTTGGTGCATTTTATTCATGTATCATCTCGTGATTGGTGCCACGTTGAAGTTTTCTTGATGAATGCAGTATTTTAAAGAGAATGTTTTGGATGCTCTAGGAAGGAAGCCTGGATCACCTTGAGGGATCAAGTCAATTAGGAAAAATGAAATGTTTTAGAAGTAGGGCTATGGTGGTAAATAAACGGGAAAGATTGCGCTTGAAAGCCAGAACTTTAGTTATCTCTGAAACTGACTTGTGAAAATTACTGCTGCTCTTTTACTTTTTCAGTGTAATCAGTTGTGTATCTGTGTACTTTGCAAGGATGCCATTTCAAAGAGGGGGGATCACATAGCTGTTCTTCAGTGCTGCATCCTGCCTGGTTTCCTAGATATGCAAGGTTAATGGTGTAGAAGAAAGGAAGGGATCCTTGTATAAGGTTGATTTCGTTGCTGTGGTGTTCTAGCTGCCCTCGTGAGCACACCTCCCTCACCTCCAAATTCGTCCTCTGTTCGGTAGGAGTGGTTACAGATTTTACATTGACCAACTTTTTTTTTTTTTTTCATAATTCTTTGTGTGTCCCCCCAACCCTATCCCGTATACACATTTCCTCCTGTTCTGTAACACGATTTCTAGGCACAGTAGGAATCCATGAACTGAAGGAATGGTAAGATGGATGGAAGGTTAGATAGTCCCTTTGTGAGGAATTGCACGTGACTAATGACAATAGCTAACTTTGAAATAGAGCTTATTATTTGACAGGCACTGTTTTAAACCCTTTTGAGCAAGCATACAATGTCTTTACAGGGTAGATATTTTGTCACCACATTACAGAAAAGCAAAGAAGTAACCTTCTTAAGGTGATACAGCCGAGGGGGGCGAGGCCAAGATTCAGACCTTGGTGTTTTCCTTCAGGGTCCATCTCCCAATTACGGTGATAAGATGTGCTTTCTCAATTCTGGAATAACATGGAAACTGCTTGGATGGAGCGTTTAAAATTTATTTTCATAAGAACAATAGCAGTGAACATTTATGTGAGGCATTAGCTGTTTGTAAGACCATCCTTGGTCCCTTGTGAAATTTGGCTGCTTTTGAGAAGTATTATAACTTTATCTTACTCGTTTTACGATTACAGCATATTGGACCAGCTATCCCAGAAGTCAGTTCTGTCTGGTTTAAACTATACATTTATTACATCACTGGGCAAGGACCACCATCTCTTTTACTGTCCAAAGGTACAAGACTTCGAAAACTGCCAGATATATTCCAGGTATGTTGTGTGAGGTTTGTTTCTTTAGTTGGTTTTGAGGAGGGTAGAGATTGGTAAGCAGCATTATAGCATTGTATATAAACTGAGATCTTCTTAGTTTTTGTTTGTTTTTTAAAATTTCTAAATGCCATTTTATCTTCATTCATTTCTTTTCCGTAGGGTTATGATCGATTACTAATAACATCTTGGGGTCATGACCCTGGGGTAGTCCCTACGTCCAACGTGCTCACGATGCTGAATGACGCTTTAACACATTCGGCAGTTTTGATTCAGGTACAGTTGCTTTGTTTGAAACAACCGGTTTTGGATTTTTATTTTTAAAGATTCTAATTTGTTAAGTCACAGTCAGATGTCGGTGATTTGAAATTTGTAAAGCTGAAACATAAGAGATGAGATACGGATTTTTGCCCTGGCCTTTGTCCGGCAGCGTGGGAATCCCAGAAACCACATGGATTTTGTAGTGAGACCCAGACTTGAATTCCAGCTTCACATTTGCTACCTGCGTGGCCGTAATTGTTTGATACATGTAATCGCTCTATCGAGGTATAATTCACGTAGTGTACGGTTCACCAATTTAAATTGGTGAACAAAAACCACTTCAGTGTTTTTTAGTGTAGTTGCAGGTATCCACAGCCGTCATCAAGCTCGATTTTAGAACATTTTCATTACCTCAAAAAGAACTCCCGAACCTTTAGTTCTCAGTCCCCTAGTCCCCAGCCCCAAACAACACTAATCTACTCGCTCTTTCTCTAGAATGCTTCTTCTGGGCATTTCACACACACACAGTCACGTAATGTGTGGTCTTTTGTCACCGGTCTCTTTTACTTGGCAGAATGTTTTTGAGCTTCATCATGTTGTAGCGTGTTATCAGTCCGTCATGAGTCATTACTGCGTTCCTTTTTACGGCCAAATAAGAAGTCCCTTGTACGATATACCACGATCTGTTTCTCCCATTCATTGTTGACGGACACTTGGGTTGTTTCCACCTTTTGGCTATTAAGAATCATAGTAATCACTGTTACAACTGTTCATTTATAGGTTTTTGTGTGGCCGTATTGTCATTTCTCTTAGGGATGTGGTTAAGAGTGGAAATGCTGCATCATATGGCGATTCTGTGTGTAACTGTTTAAGGAACTTCCAGGCTGTTTTCCAGAGTGGCTGCACCGCTTTCCATTCCCACCAGCACTTGGTATTATCTGACTTTTTAAGTTAGAACCCACCTGGTGGGTGTGAATGGTATCTCATAGTGGTTTTGATTTGTGTTTTCTTGATGCCTGGTGGTGGGGCCCTCTTTTCACATGCTAATGAGCTGTGTGACATTTTGAAGATACTTCTGTTAGTTTCCCACCCATGAAACCGAGATGGTGACATTTACTGTATAGCAACAAAAAATAATGTAGCAGCTAATGGCGAGATAAGCAATTTATAGTCCTAGGATTGTTGAGAGAATGAATTAAGAATGTGCTGAAGTGTGCGGCACACTTTCTGTTTCATAATAGGTTCTCGATAAAGATTTCATTGGTTTATTCAGCTATCAATCGTTATGTGCCATATTCTGTGCTAATTAACGTGGATACACAAATAAGTCACGGTCCCTGTGTTCAAGGGATTTAAGTCTGGTGGGAAAAGTTGCATAAGCAGCCAGTTTCCGTTTTTTGCTGAGTGCTGAATAGAATTATCTACGCTGCAAGCATTAGAGAGAAGTACCTAGTTCAGCCTTGAGGCAAGGAGAAAGGCTGAGGGGACACTCAGAGAAAATGAGACTCAGGCTGCATACAGAAGGATGATACAGAAGAGAGCCAGGTCAGGCACAGGGGTTAGCATGAATAAACCTGTGGGCAGAGATGTTTTTCTTTTCCTCCACTGCTATTTCCATAGTACCTACAACAGCACCTGGCTCAGAGTAGCTACTTGCGAGTGTTTTGATGTAGGCAGGCCCTGGAGAGTAGTGTGCCTTGACCCTTTTGCTGCCGAGCTTTGGCTGTACCCTATAGATTGATGAAAGAGAGCAAAGGGTGCTGAGCAGGGGATTTATGTGGTCAGTGTGTCTTGGGAAGATCGGCTTGGAGAGTATGCTGAGAAGGGTTGGGTAAGGTAAGATTCTTGAAGCAAGAGGACCAATTAGCATTTGGTGTAGGAGTCCCGATAAGAGGGGAAGTCAGCCTAGATTAGAAGAATAAGTACTGAAAGGAGGAACTGGGTTCAATAATTCTTACAAATTAAAATTAATAGAATTGATCAGATGTCTGAGAAGGCTATGAGAAGAGGAAGGGTAGGATTCCTGGGGGATTGGCTTGTGAAGGTGGAAGAATGGTGATATCCCTGCTTGAGCAAACAGAGGAGGAAGAGCCGGTTGATGGGGGTCAGATGATGTGTGTTGTGTTTGGGGCAGGCTGAGTCTAAGGTGCCTGTGGGACATTTGGGTGGTAGGGCTATCTAGTCGGTAATGGAAAACATTTTGAAATCCAGACGAGAGTTGAACAGGAAGCATTGACTTGAGTGTCCGCATCAGCACGTGGAGGTAGTTGAAAGCACGAAGAACAGGATGCGTTCGCCAGCAGGGGGGACACCTAGCAGGGGTAGTGGTGGCAGATGACCTCATAGGATGGGTGAGACGTGGGCTCGAGTCAGTCTGCCTAAGTTAAAATCTTGATTCCACCATTTATTAGGAATCTTGGGCAAATTAAATAATCTTGAATTCCTTCACCTGCAAACTAAAGATAATGGTTCCTAAGGTCGTTGAAATGAATGACCGAATTGCACCATCTACATAAAATGCCTGTACCTGTGCCTAGCACACGGGACGGTCCCAGAAGGCGTTAGCCGTGTGGCGGTAGTGGTAGCAGATGTGGCCCAGTTTTAACGTGTTTATGAGGAGTTTTGTTTTTGCTAAAAAAGAATGCCTCTTTTATTTTAAGTTTTATGGGAGAAATTCATCTTGCTGGAACTTAAAACACAATTTTGATTAAAACCATGCTTTCATTGTAACAGCCTTGATTGGGGTATAAATCATAATGGTACCGATGAGGTAAAAGTGGGCTGCCAGAAGAAATACATTCGGGTTGTTATACGCACCATTGAAATGAGTGCAGTTTTTCTCTGAAATAATTTTTTTCTTGTGTATCAGAGTACTTTGAATTTAAATAATGCAAAGGGTTTTTTCAATGGAAAAATGTATAGATCCCCAGTGTTAAATTTTCTCTTGTAGCGATACTAAATACACATAAACATAAAATTAAGTTCTTCATTCTTATTATTCTTAAACAGTTATAAAACCAAAATAAACCTGGGGATTTAAATTAAAAAAAAAAAAGAACCCTTTAAAACTAACAATTCAAATGAACATTAATTGAAAGTAATAGATAAAACTAAATTATTATTTGTAGCATGGGAGTGGGGTGGTTAGACTCAGATTTTTTTAATTCAGTTTTTGAGTTGATAGAACCTTCGCATGATTCAGAAATAAAACACTGTTAAAAGATGCATGGAGGAAAGTATCACTACCCTTCCAACACTATCTGCCCAGTTCTCCCCGTTTCTTTTCCTAACCAGATACATTTTTAGTTTCTGCTGTACTCTTCTAGAATTTCTTTATGCAGATGCAAGCCAACACACAGTGCTATATCCCCATGCTTTTTTCACTTAGCAACTGGAGACCTTTCCATTTCCGTTCATAGGGAGCTTCCTTTTTTTTTTTTTTTTTTTTTTTGGTAGCTGCATTGAAAATACATACGTTGATTTGTTTAACCACAGTTGGGGGCATTCATAATCATATAATTTTGAATATGTCACTAAGTACAGGTGTTTGAGTTTTGCATTCCTAGTTCATGATATGCCAGGTGACTGATGATGGGATTCCTTCACCACTTTTCTTCTCTTGGACCTGCAGCTAACCCTTGTATGAGTGTGCCTGATTTCAGTCTTCAGTTGTCTCACACCTGATGTACCTGTTCAGTCGGCCTCTCTTTCTCGTTAGCCGTACGTTCATTTAGAGACACATTGTCCTATAAGTTAATACACACTTAAGGTCTTTGCTTGCTGAGAAAAATTAAAAATTGTTGAAAGATTTTTGATGGTATGTTAGTGTAGAATATGCCATCACATGGCACAGTCTTATTTATTGTTTGACTGTTACTGGAAATACAGATTTCTTGTATAACTTTCAACTGTGTTTCTTCATGTTTAGGGACATGGTTTGCATGGGATAGGAGAAACTGTCCACATACCTTTTCCATTTGATGAAACAGAACTACAAGGAGGTATCTTGCTTTTAAATTATATCTGAGTTCTTTATCATTAACCTTCGTCAACAGTTTGGTAGAAAACATAGCAGGAAGTGAATTCTTAAAACTTTGAGTTCAAGGGTCTTTAAAAAAAATTTTTTTTTTAATGTTCATTAATTTTTGAGAGAGAGAGAGAGAAAGCTCAGGCCCATAAGTTGGGGAGGGGCAGAGAGAGAGGGAGACACAGAATCGAAAGGTCTCAGGCTCTGAGTTGTCAGCACGGAGCCTGACGGTGGGGCTCGAACCCATGAACCATGAGATCATGACCCGAACCGAAGTCAGACACTCAACTTACTGGGCCACCTAGACACCCTAGTTCTAGGGTCTTATCGTTGCCACTTTTAAAGAGTATTGGCAAAGGTAGTTTTCTTTCTTTCTTTCTTTTTATTATAATTTATTGGCAAATTGGCTAACATACAATGTATAAAGTGTGCTCTTGGTTTTGGGGGTAGATTCCCGTGGTTCATCGCTTACATACAACACCCAGTGCTCATCCCAACAGCAAAGGTCGTTTTCTGTCATGTGCCTTTTCCCATAAAGAACTAGTAGAATAAGACTTATTTAGGACCTTTGAAGGAATACTAGTTTGCCTTGGAGATGAAGAGAATCAGTAGGTCTCTGTTTAGGTCAAAGACTAGATTTTCCTCTCTGTTTAGCCTTTTACTTTTCTTTTATTATTTATTTGGAGGCTGGGGGAGAAGAATTCATAGGGAATTTTTTTACCCTTAGAAAGCCAATTTTTTCTTTCCCAGTGTTACATACTATTTGCCTCCCTCTTCCAACCCAGGAGCTTTTTTAGGTGATTTAGAAATACATGCCATTGAATATGGGTATAATACTTTACGGTTTACAGAGTACCTGCACGTATTTCCTCTTTCAGCATTTGATTTTGTTGTTAAATGTTACTTTTTGCAATTAGGATTTGAGTGGATTATAGAGTTTGAACTAAATAAAGCTGGTTAGAATCAAGGGCAGGGGGAAAACCCGTTTAAAGTGTTCTCTTTCTAGAATTGGATGTGAACTAAGTACATTTGGTATAAGATGTTCAGAGAATATCTGTTAAAAGCAAATTTATTCTTCCTTTTGTTTAATAAAGGAGATGACCCTTTCTCTGTCAAATATTAGGAAGGTATATATGTTCAAAAGAAAAATAATACGATTAAAACTTAACATATATCTATATAGCACTACTCCATGTAAAATTGCTGTTGTATAATCTTATTTTTCTGGTTCTTAGAGCCACCTTGCTTGAATTTTTAGAGAGCAGTGAATGGTTCAAGTAATCTAATTTTTGTTAGTTTATATAAGAACTTAATGTTCTCCCAAAATAATAGAGTGGGGGAAAGGAAGATTTTTAAAATATCTTTTTCCTTTTCACATAGCCAGACTGCGGAAGCCTCATGTTTGAAATTAAGTTCTCTCTCTTGCCTGTTGTGAATAAATGTGTACAAAGTTTAGAGAAGAGTTTTCTCTTCCAAAAAATAGCCCCTTTTCAATAAGTACTTCTCTGCAATTAAACTTTGCTATTTAATCCTCTGATACTTTATAAATTCTGTGGAGGGGCGCCTAGGTGGTTCAGTCGATTAAGCATCCGACCTAGGCTCAGGTCATGATCTCATGGTTCGTGAGTTCGAGCCCCACATCAGGCTGCACTGAGAGTGCAAAGCCTGCTTCCGACCCTCTGTCTCCCTCTCTCTCTCTGCTCCTCCCTTGTTTGCACACATTCTCTCTCTCTCTCTCTCTCTCTCTCTCTCTCTGTCTCTGTCTCTCTCTCTCAAAAATAAACATTTTACAAAAATAAATTCTGTGGAAAAATATTAGTTCACCTGAAGATACAGGCTAGTGACAACAGGATCTTAAAATTTATACAAAATCTCAAAAACTGATTAATAGCTCTCTTGCCTTGAGAGATTGTGTCAATTATAAAAGAATCTTCATATCTGAGTATAGAGCATATTTCTGTTATAGAAGTTCATGTATTTATAAAACTTGCACTGGTATTTAAATTATTTATTAAGGATATAATTTCAAGTCCTTTTTGGCGTTAGTCTAAATAGGAATAATTTTACTTTAAAAAGGTTTTCAAAAATATAATGTGTATTTAATACATTTCAAAAATGTAATGTGTATGTAGTACATAGAAGCCCAACAAGGAAGCATTTGAGGCAGAATAGAACCACGAAGAGAAGTCTAGAGAATTTGCCACTGACCAGCCCAACTTTTTATTTTATTTTTTTATTAAAAAAATATATATTTTTTAATGTTTATTTATTTTTGAGAGAGAGAGAGAGGCAGAGCATGAGTGGGAGGGAGACACAGAATCTGAAGCAGGCTCCAGGCTCTGTGCTATCAGCACAGAGCCCGATGTGAGACTTGAACCCACGAACTGTGAGATCATGACCTGAGCTGAAGTTGGACACTCAACCAACTGAGCCACCCAGGTGCCCCTGACCGGGCCCTGTTTGCTTGCTTAGCACATAGTTTGTTCTGATACCGTAAATGCCTCCTGGAGGCTATAAATAAATCTGTGTATGCCAGCCTTTTCCATTCACAAGTAGGTTTTTGTTGGAATCAGTGTTGATAGATTCAAGTATAAAAGGAGTTCTGAGAATTGTTCAATAAAGGTATATTTACATTTTTGATGTTGTTTTATGTTACAAAACTATGTACTTACAGTGTAACGTCACCCCTTTGTTCTTAGAGTTCACTCGCGTCAACATGAGTGTTCATAAAGCCTTGCAGATATTAAGGAACAAAGTGGATCTGCAGCATTTTTGTGGCTATGTCACCGTGTTGAATGCTTCGAGCCGCCTTGCACACAGAAAACTCAGTGACGCTTCTGATGAGAGAGGTCAGCCAGTGGTTGGGTTCTCTGAATTCAGGTGGTTGTACTGAGTTTATTGTAATCTTAGTATTTTAAGAAGCAGGGACTCTTGTGGGGATGTCGAATTATGTAATACTTAGTGTTTTTTCACTAAGGTGAGAAAATATTCTGTGACATCATTTGGACTAATATCAGTTGTTCAGATGGAGAAAATACAGAAGTACTGACCTGGGGTTAGAGTACGGAGTGGTTTTTAGGTTTTAGCCCTTTCTTTACTGTTGGCTCTGTGGTAATAGGCTTTAAATTAAGTTCCTCTGTGACGTGATGGCTTCAGAACTTGAGTCTCTTTGTAAAGAGGTTTCCAAAGTAGAATTAACAAGTTTTTTTTTTTCCCCATTCAGCCTTTCTTTTTCTGTCAAAGGCACCACTGTCTCAATGACCCAGGCCTAAAATCTTGTCTTTGCCTCTTCCTTCTTTTTTCACGCTGTCCACTTTGTTTCCACGTTCTGGGGAATTAGTCTTTAGAAGTGTCTCTCATATCCTTTCTTCTCTTGTCATTTCTTTTGAAATTCTCTGTAACTGTCCTTCTAACCTGCGTCTCAATACTGTAATCCTGGATCGCTGCAGCCATTTCCTGCCTAGCCTTCCTGGCCTCATTCTCCTCTGTCTCCAGCCCATCTTGCACATTGTCAACAGTTAGTTTTCCTTTACTTTTTTAATTAAAGAATTTATTTGCATGTCACCTTCTCATGCTCACTGATTGTTTCCACTCTGGCCTAGTTTTGGCTTGTATGTGGCTTTGGTGGCCATAGTGCCAGCTCTGGTCCATGACTCTAGAAAACATTTCAATTCAAACGTCTGTCATTGATTGACTGTATTCCCTGAGCCTTTTAGTGTGCCATCCTGAGTAGATATGATTGATGTGCTAGCCATCCAGTGGATCGGATTGGCTCCCTCTGAGTTAAATATCCACCGCAAATATCCTTTACGTTTGGCCAGAAGATGTGAGTAAATTTTAACAGTTGACTGCCACGTATCACAGGGGCATTTCCATGTTTTATTTTTTCATTCCACCAGCATTTATGGAGTACCTGCCGAGGTGCTAGAAAGATAGAAATTAGTAAGACCTAAGGAATGAAACCCTAGAAAGGGAGACAAGCAGGTGAGTCAGCCTGCCGCATAGTGTTAAAATCTGTGCCAAAGCTTGGCATCAGCTCCATGTGCTGACGTAGGGCCGAGAAGGCATATCTCAGGCCAACTGAGCTATCAGAAAAGGCCTCTTAGAGCAGGTAAAGCCTGAAGTAAGTCTTGAAAAGTGAGGATTTGGGTACGTAAAAGATGGTTGCTGTGTATTTGAAGGGTAGCAGCCTTTCAGGCAGAGGGAATCAAGCAGTAGAGTAAGCTCATCTTGGCAAAAAGAAAGAATTTGTTGGAAAGTAGTAGAAAATGAGAGTAAAGAAGTTGGTAAGATCAGGAGATCTTGGAGGATCTTCAGTGCTGGAAGATACGAAGAGTCAAAGAATTTTGAAGAGGAATAACATAATCAGATTGCATATTTCCATGGGGATAGAAGCGACTTTGGTAAAGATCTAAGTGAAAGTCTAATAAACTTATGTTCTGCCTTTTGAGTCCTTGTTTCCTTTGGCCAGGGTTTTACAACCTCAGCGCCATTTATATTTTGAGCGGGATAATTGTTTGTTTTGGAGGACTGTCCTGTGCATTGTAGGATGTTTAGCATCCCTAGATATCAGTAGCATCCCTGTCCCCATTCACGACAACCGCATAGGTCTCCAGACATCGTCAGAGGTCTCTTGGGGGACAAAATTGCCCCCTCCTTGGGAACTGCTTTAGGCTGAAGACTGTTCATTATCCTCCATTGTCATGCCTGTTGCTGGAGTCTTCTCTTCCGTTAGAACCGATTTACTGACTTGTGCCGACTACTAAACCCTAATATTGTGTGTGTCCTTTAATTACAAGGAGACCCTGATTTGGCTTCTGGCTCAGATGTAAATGGGAGCACAGAGTCATTTGAAATGGTCATTGAGGAAGCAACTCTAGACTCGGCAACAAAACACAACTCTGGTAAGGTTTTAAGAATTAATTTGTAGCTTTAGACTAGTTTCTGATGTTTAACTCTTCTGTTACATCATTTGGATGGCATTTGTCTACTCTGTTTATCCACAATGGGCCTTTTAGTAAGCATTTACCAGGAAACATTTTTTTATGTTTAGAATAACAATTAAAGTATTATAAAAACATGATCTGAGAATGACTTCAGTTGCGTTTTTCCTATGTTAAATTCTTTCATCCTGTAGTTGTCTTACGATATCTTTTTTGGGGGGAAAAGACCATTTTGAACATCTGATGAAAGCTTTGTACCTTCTCCCCAGAAGCATGTACATACTCAAGAAAGATTCTTTCCTGTTTCAGAGATTCACTGACCTCTCTGAATCCTCTCCCCTGTTAAGCCCGTTGCTGGATACCGCAGGGGTGGGAGGAATCTGAAAATTTATGAGCCTCAGTTAAGAAACCCTGGTCAGTCATAATATATATGACTACCTATGTGACTAACAGCTGTGTGCCCTTTGTAGCTGCCACAACAGAAGCGGATTGGGTTCCTCTTGAGCTGTGCTTTGGAATTCCATTGTTTAGTTCTGAATTAAACCGGAAAGTTTGTAGAAAAATTGCGACACATGGCCTTTGCAGAAAAGAGAGGTGAGGGTTTATATTCATTGTCATCTTTTCATTTGTGAGACTTCTAGGCTCTCAGTTGCTACATCTTATTTTCTTTTATTTCACACATGAGCATGGTAATTGCCTTGAGTATATTTGTTGATTGAATAGAGATTGCTAATTAAGGATTTTGCTATATTTTTCAAAATTAAACTTCAGCACCTCAAAAATCTGACATATGCAAACATTTGGGACACATGTTTTGGTTAATTTTAGTTATGTTAACTGAATTACCAGGTCTGGCGAGGTATATGAGATGATAAACCTAGTGTTTGTAATATGTATGTGTCTAGAACATTTCCCTTGTGCACTTCTGTCATTCTTAGCAAACACACGTTCAACTTACGTCATGTAAATAGTGGTTATCTATTATGGTGGAATTATAGCTGAATTTCTAAATTTTGTTCAAATTTCCATGTTTTCTAAAATGAGCACGTATTACTTCTCAGAGATGGTCTGTAGGTTTTGTTTCCCATGCCTACTCTGATCTGTTGGGAGCAGTTGCTAAGAGGCAGTGTTGTGAAAGTTCTGCGACTTTGGAGCATATGGGAATATTCCTCAGTCTCATTGTCTTGGTAGGGTGGCTGAGAGAGCTGATGTCCACAGGTCTCCTTGACTTCTTTTAGAAAACAAAGTTGTAGAAGTAATTCATTTAATTGGCTTAATATAGTTTATCAGAAGATTAAAAGTGCTCAGTCAACAAATAATTTCAGCAATTCTCTGAAAGTAACATACATGAGTAAAAAGTAGAAACACTAATAACAGCTTTAAAGATGGCCACCATGATTGTTACCAGTTTGCATATTTGAAAAATATTTGATTTAGGTGGGTTGATGTGTATGAAATCTGTCAGGCTTTTTACCAGGATGTATTTTAAAATTACATTGGGTATTTGAAGTTTGTATCATAATTGTCATTCCTGCCTGAATTTTTGTTTTAAAAATTTTCTTTCATTTAACATTTATATTTGCTAATAGTTTAAACTCTTCCTGACAATAACTTCTCAGTTTTCGTTTTATACATGGTTTTTTATTTCAGAATGGTCTTTTTATGCACTGTTAAACTCCCTACTCTTAAAACTGGCAGAAATTTCACGGATGAGAACCACTGAAAAATGTTTTAATTTTTTATGTGATTAATCAGAATGTATTTACACATATAAATGCATTTAAATTGCTGAAATTATTGTGAGATATTAGTTCTTGCTATTAAAATTATATTTGTCTTAAAATTTCCTTTTTTTTCAGCCTTCAGAACCTCTTACATTCCAGTAGAAAACTCTCTCTACAAGTCCTTAACTTTGTTCACTCATTCCAGGTAACGAAACCCAAAAAATCCAAATGGTATTTGCATAGAGCTTTATAGGATGCAGAGCAGTTCCATGTCATGCTCAAGTGCAAAGAGTGCAAAGAGATGTTATTTAAAGACTTTTAACTGATGGGGCTTGCGAGTGGGGGAGGGGCAGAAGGGGGGGCTGGACAGAGGATCCAAAGCAGGCTCTGTGCTGACAGCAGCCAGCTGGATGCGGGGCTTGAACTCATGAACTGTGAGATCATGACCTGAGCCGAAGTCAGATGCTCAACCAACTGGGCCACCCAGGCGCCCCAGTTGTTAAAGACTTTTAAATAGGAATGGCATTATTTCTGATTGCCTGTTTTAAAAAATTAGTTACTGTTCAGAAAGCAGATGAAAAAGGGACAAGCATAAAAGCAAGACTAGTTCAGAGAATGTTATAATAGCCCAGGTGAGAATTTTTGGTAGCTGAGCTCCCCTTTTCATTAAAAATAGCCCCATAGTTTGCATGTGTCCATAATAAAGGTTGATTGCACATATATACTGTTATATCAACAAATGATACTATAAAACATACACAAAAATAGAAATTTTGTGAGGATGTAATAGTCGATAGAGCATTTGTAAGATTTTGACAGTCCCGTGCCCTGCTTTGGAGTGAGTACCCAACTTTGGAGACCACTGGCCCAGACTGGGTGGCGGGTTCTGGTGACTGTATCAAGCAGTTTGGGATACACGTTGGATGTAGACGGATTGACCTGATTAACTCAATGTGAGGAAAAGATTGAGGGTGTGGTGAGGAAGGGAAGACTCAAGAATGAGTCTCCTGTTTCTGGACTAGCTTCGTGTGTGGAGTAGGGAAGGCTGGCGAGGAACTGGAGAATTAAGGTCACGGACATGGTAAGTGTGGAACGTGTGGCGAAACACCCAGGAGCAGATGTCAGCTCGGTGCATGTTTGAGCCTGGAGTCCTGGGGAGAGGTCTGTGCTAGGTGACGGGAATCTGAGAGCCTTGGGAGCGCATGGAGTGTTCTGGGTGCTTAATGTTACGTGAGGGGTTTTTAGAGATTGTTTAAGAATTAACTTTTTTCTTGTCCTCTGGCCTCCTAGCCTATTTTTGTTTATTTCTAAGCGCTTATCGTGGTGTGACTTGTGTCAGTCATTACCGCGTACAATAATTCCCCTGATTGATTATTGGGGATTATGACGTAGATCTTGGCATCTCCCACAGTGCTTTGCATCCCAGAAACATTTCTCGGGCAGTCAAAGCCTGTATTTGTAACTAGCTATGTTCCGTGGTTTGGTAAAGTGTCGAATATGGGATTTTTTCTCTTCCTCGGTCTTCTAGGAAGGTGCTTCCACACTGGATGTTCACACAGAGGCCAGCTTTTCCAGTGTGCCTTCACAGTCCTCCTGTGCCGACACGGGAGTTCCGCTTCCTGCAAAGAACTTAATATTTAAAGATGGTGTCTTATCAGAGTGGAGTGGACGGTCACCTTCCTCACTTCTTGTTGCTAATCTCCATTTGCAATAATTTCGTTCCACCATGCATTGCTCACACTTTCTGCCTTTTTTTCTTTCTTAACGTAGCTTTATAGTGCCCGCCACTAAGAAGCACCCTGCTGCTACAGTGAGTGCACTTCATGCTTAACTGATGTGAAGAGATTGGGGAACATGTTCATGTTTTCTAAAGTTTTCCTCATTATTGCACCTCCTAATGCAACAAAGAGCTTTTTAGCAGCCTGCACTGTATTTTTTACCTTGAGACAATCTGCATTTCTTTTATAAAACTGAGGATATACTTTATAGGCTTTATGATGACTGTTACGTTTATAAGCAGTCACTATGAATATTGCAGTGGTAATTTTATATGTTAGTTTATCAAACATAAATCTTGTTTAATTTTATATTTTGTTACCTACTCTTTAGGGGATCACAGGAAGAGGTGGAACTCTTCCTCTGAAAAGGCTTCTTGGTACTTAAAAGTAGCAAAACTATAAAACAACAAACATCCAGTTTTGAGAGATGATATGATGGGGCATTAAGAATTTCTGTGGATGTCTGTAAATTATGTATATGAGTTGAACATTGTTGAAGGTATGTAAATCAGCATAGTTATGTATAACCTAACCTTGATTTATAAGGTCTTAACTCAGACTCTGACTATACATTGACATCTCATGAGAAGCTTTGGAAAACATTCTATTTTTAAACAACATTTATATGTGGACTTCTGTCGTCACTCACTTTGGGCTTTATATTTTCATAGAGTCTTTATGGAAAAATAGAATTTGTTTTCCACTGTTGTAACTGTGGCTGCTGCACGTTTTTACCCTCATTTATTTTTTGTTTAGTAGCTTTACCAATGAATTGTTATGAAATCGAATTTGGTGTTTAAAAACCAAGGATTGTGATTTTAGGTTAGAATTACATATTTAGAGGCATTAAGGCTATATGTCTTCTGATCAAAACACTTGGGGATAAACCTACTTTGAAGACATTCTTAGGCAATCTGGACCTTAAGTTTATGTGAATAGTTTTGGAGGGACTGATAAAGAAAAATTGAGCAATTTCAAAATGTTTCTCGAATCATTAATTCTTTTAGATCTCAAATGTTAATTAGAATAATTGGAATCACTTTCTAGATTTTTTAAGTTGCCTTCCTTGGGAAGTTTGTGCAGTGTTCTAGTTTAGTGTAGCTCTTCTCATAGGATAACGGTTTGCTTGTTTAAAACTGTAACCAAACTAACTGGTCAAACAACATATATCTAAAAACACTTAAAGCATTAGAAAATTTGGGAATGTTATAGCCTCAACATTTTTGCTGATAATTTTTTGTCATTTATAGAACTGATATTTGTGTATTTAACATACTTCTGGAAATATATGCCTTTCTTAAAACTGTTAACATAACCATGCATTCAATACCATGGCCTACCTATAGAATCGAATATCTTGGAGCAGGTTACCTGTGGCACATGGTCAGTGCTGTGTTTGGGGTAAGTGCAGTAACGTTTAGTTTTCTACTTTGTCTTATATGAGGTAGAAATCAAGTGTATGTTATAAATGTTTGTCTATAAAAGGAAAAATACATACTAATATTAAAATAATTTCTTATGACTGTGAATCACTCATTTATTTTTCCAGTAATTGATATTGTACATTCCTAGTGCTATTAGGTATGTATGTAACTTACAGTTTTTCAACTGAAAGTTGTGTTTCATTTGATCAGGGCTCTTTAATCTCATTTTCATTTGCTTTGTTTATATTAACTGTAGTTATTTTATTTATTCCTGTATTAACAATCTAAGCCTACTGTAATGACATGTACACTAATAAAGAATCGAATAATTTGTAGTTGTTGGCAGTGAACCCAGTTGGTGGTTAATTGAAAACTTAAAATATGGGAGTGATTTGCTGCTATATTACCTTTGAGAGATAATAGAGGAAGAAATAGAACCTAACAGTGATCATGAATTTTAAAATACTAGAAAACATGTGGACAACTCTGGTTTCTCCGGTGAATGGAGAAAGTTCTGATTCCCAGCTGGAAACCTCTCATATGTTTAAGGAGGGAGAATCTGCTTTGTAGAGCTGTTAGTAAAATGTGAAAGCTGCTTTTGTGCTTTGCTTTATGAACTTGGCTTTGTTTCATTCATATGTTAACTCATGTAAAGATGCATCTCCTAAATCTTACAAGTTTTGATCCAGTTCAGCAACATGTTAAATTTTAAATACAGACTTTATTATTTGCCAAAGAAGACTTATGAAAGAATTCTAAAGTAATTTCATTTGGCTTTGTGCTACCTCCCCATTCGATTCCCCCCTTAATGTAGCTTAAACCATGGGAAACGTTCTTTAGAAACCAAGAGAAAACGAAGTCACAGAGGACATAGAATTTAGCATGGTCCAGATTAACCTCTCAGGTGGGTCTAAAGAAATACAACTTTATGTCATTTACAAACATACCAGGTTTTCTTGATTCCTTTCTTTCTTTCATTTTAAGTATGTAATCAGATGATTTTGTATTTGTTTTCTGGGGGGGAGTATCACTTTTCTTTTACTTGATGTATTCAATATTCTCTGCCATTCATGTTTCTATTTTATGTTCAGTGTTTCAAATACAGTTTGTATTTAAAGATCTTAAAGTACCAAAACTGTAAGTGAGTACAGTGGACTGTTTTCTGGTATGATGTTAATATTATACAACAAAATGTATAAAGTGTTGTCAATTTGATTATTGACACCTTATAATATGTTTACAATAAACTGTGGTGTTGATCAACTTACTGTGGACATGTGTATATAATCTGTAAGTCCCTTTCTCAGTATTAAATACAGCACCTCAGTGCTAAATGCTTTCAGTGCTGTGGCTTTCCTACATGTTTTTTTCATGACCTTTTTACTTTAGAATAATTTCAGATTTATAGGAAAGTTGCAGAGAGTCCAGAGATGTTTCTTCTACCCTTCCCCACGCTTCCCTTAAAGTTAACACCTTATGTAAACTGTGGCATTTATTTGTCAAAATTCAGAAATTAACCTTGGGACAGTTCTGTTAACTATGTCTACTACGGACTTTATTTGGTTTCTGTTTTCCACTACTGTCTTTCTGCTGTTCTAGGAGCAGTCCCGGACACCACACTGCATTCATTTATTTAGTCGTTAATGCCTCCTTTGTCTCTTCCAGTCTGTGACAGCTAGTCTTTCAAGACCTTGGCACTGTGAACAGTACTGATTGGTTATTTTGTACAATGATCCTTAATGTGGGTTTGCCGGACGTTTTCTTGTGAGTCGATTTGAGGTTATGCTTTGTCAGGAAGGAGAGCACAGAGTTGATGTGCCCTTCTACACTGTATAATATCAAGTACATGATGTTAGTAGGTATCACCGGTGATACTCCTTCATCGGCTAGGTTGGTGTCCACTAGGTCTTCCACTGTATTTTTTCACTTTCCGTACTTTTTTTTCCTTTGGAAGTGAATTACTAAATCTAGCCCACAGTCAAGAGGAGGGGACAGTATATATATTATTTAGCATTTTTCTTAAAGAAAATTTGTTCCTCTTTCCTATTCATTTGATACTTTGTATTAATATGTGATTGTGGCAGTTTATTTTCTACTTTAGGTTAAAATCTAGTACCGTTGTAATTTACTGGGTGAATTATTTCAGCTTTGGGACTCTTTGAGGTTGGCTCCTAAATTCTTTTGACATGCCCTTATTTTTCTAAGACCATATTTTTACCTTTTAGCACTGCCAAGTATTGTCTGAGTGCCATTCCTAGAATTAGCTATTTCTCCAAGAAGCCCTCGTTTCTTTCATTGGAGAACATTATTTTTTTTTTTTTTTTAATGTTTATCTTTGAGAGAGAGAGACAGAGTGCAAGCTGAGGAGGAGCAGAGAGAGAGAGAGAGAAAGACATAGAATCAGAAGCAGGCTCCAGGCTCTGAGCTGTCAGCACAGACCCCGACGCAGGGCTCGAACCCACAAACTGTGAGATTTTGAACTGAGCTGAAGTCGGTCGCTTAACCAACTGAGCCACCCAGGCATCTCTAGAGAATGGTATTTAGAAACAAAGATCTGGATGTTGGATGTGCTCACTGCTACTGCTGCTGTGGTTTTTCAGTGAAACGTGCTAAGAGATGACAAATACGCATACTGACCAATGTACAGTACACGTCTCTGTAATTATTTCTAGATCTGTCTGTATATATATTAAACATTCAATTATACTGACTCAGCCAGCACTACAAGGTTTTGCCTCCATGTTTATTTGTAACTTTTTTTTCTGAGAGTGAGAACCCTGACTTCTTTATCTACAATTTATTTGCTCGTTGAACCTTAGAATACTTAAAAAGTGGTTTCAGAATAGTTAAGTTGTACCCCTGTGAGAAAAATGGACCAACAAATGGAATTCGGTGTTCAAGTCCTTGTCTTGTCCTTAGCTTTACGGTATCTGCTCAAAGTACCACTTTCCGTAGTAACTTAGTTCAGCTCCCTTTATTTCCCACTTTCTTCGTGGAGGTTATGTCATACGTTCGCGAAACACGTTACTTGTCACACTGCGCACCCCACTTGAGGTCTCTTGACATCCCTGTTGGGTTTTTCACACCACAAAGTCCACTCTGCATGAGCTTTGACAAGTTTGTGATTATGGACCCACCGTCTCCGTACTACCCAGAGCAGTCCCATCACCCTAAAAATTCCTCTTTGTACTCAGCCCCCACCCCACCCCACCCCTCACAACCACTTATCTGTTTTCCATTCCTGTAATTTTGCTTTTTCTGGAATGTCAAGTAAATAGGTTGTACAATTCATAGCTTTTTTAATCTGGCCTCTTACAAGAGCAATGCAGAATGCATTTTAAATTCATGGTGTCATGTGAACCAATAAGTAGCTCGTCCCTTCTGTTGCTGAGAACTTTGCTGGGTGGATGAGTCAAGATGTGTTTATCTTCTTCATAATAAACATAATTTGGTTTGCCGGGAGTGGGTTTGTTAACTAACTCATTTGGTAAGTGTACGTTTAATCTTATAAGAAAGACACTGCCACCCTGTCTTCCAAAATGATTGCAGTTTTGCACCCCGCCAGCGGTGAATGAGAGTTTCCGTTGCAGTGGTAGCTCTTTGTGGCTGAAATACTCATTTCCCTGACGAAAAATGATGTTGAGCGTCTCTGTCTCCATATGCTTACTTGCCACCCATATGCCTTCTTTGCTGAAGGGTCTGTGCAGATCAGTTGTCCGTATTTTAAAAATTGGGTTTTGCTGAGTTTTAAGAGTTCAGTATATTATTTTGAGTACAATTCCTTTGTCAGATGTGTTTTGCAAATATTTTCTCCCAATCTGACTTGTCTTTTCATTCTCTTAATAGTATGTGTTCAAGAACAAAAGTATTTAATTTTCATGAAGTCTAGCTTTTTTTTTTTTTTTTTATGTTTATTTTTTTTTTTTTTTTTAAAGGGATTGTGCTTTCTGTGCTGTTACCTAAAAACTCCTCATGAACGCTAGGTCATGCAGATGTTTCCTGTTTTCTTTTGAAAGTTTTATAGTCTTATGTGTAGGTCTTTGACCCCTGTTGAGCTCATTTTAATATATGGGGTGAGGTGTATGTCAAGGTTTGTTTTTGCACATGAACATCCAGTTCATAGAACACCATTTCTTGAGAAGACTTCTTTCCTCATTGACTTGCCATTACACCTTTATCAAAAGTCAGTTGATAGGTCTCTAGATTGGTCGTTGCCACAGATAGAAATGGGGAGTGAGTGCAAATGGGCAGACAGCATCTTCCTGGACTGCTGGAAATGTTACCAAAAAATAATTGCATTGTACACTTGAGACAAGTGAATTTTACTATATGTAAGTCATACTTCAATAAAGCTGTTTTTAAAAAACCAGTTGACATTTGTGTGGGTGTGCTTCTCGGCTCTCTGTTCTGCTGCACTCATCAATGTCTGTCCTTCCAATGCCACACTGAAATTGGATAGTAGGAGTCTTCCCCAACTTTGTTCTTTTTTTTTTTTTTAATTGATTTTGGCTTTTTTAGTTCTTTGCCTTTCCATATAAATTTTAAACTCAGCTTGTGAGTGTCTACACACAAACTTGCAGGGGTTTATTCAAAGTGTTATTGAATCTATAAATCAAGCTGTGGAGAACTGACACCCTAATCAGTATCTGTCCACTTATTTAGAACTTCTTTTTTGGTCACTGTTTTATAGATTTCGGCAGACATGAACTACATCTTCTGTTAGATTTCTTCATAAGTACTTCATTTTTTTGTGCTGTTGGAAGTTTTTTAATATTTCAATTTGAAATTGTTCATTACTCGTGTATAGGAATATGACTGACATGTACATTTTGGTCTTGCCAAGCTCACTTAGTGAATTTTTTAGTAGATTCTTGAAGATTTTCTACATAGATGATTATGTTGTCTATGAATAAAGACATTTTATTCTTTCTAACGTGTATGCCTTTTATTTCTTTTTCTTGCATTATTTCACTGGCTTAAGACTACCAGTGTGATACTGAATAGGAATTGTGAGAACAGACATCCTTACCTTGCTCCCCCATCTTAGGGGAAAGCATTCCATCTCTAGCTATTAAGTATGATGGTAGCTACAGATTTTTTTATTTTAAAAAGTTTTTTTAATGTTTATTTATTTTAGAGAGAGAGAGAATGAGCTTGGGAGGGGCAGACAGAGTGGGGGACAGGATCCAAAGTGGGCTCTGTGGGCAGTTGAGAGCCCGATGAAGGGCTCAGAACTCACAAACTGTGAGATCATGACCTGAACCAAAGCCAAATGCTTTTAACCCACTGAGCCTCCCAGGCTCCCCTTAGCTATAGATTTTTAAATAGATGACCATTAGGTTAAAGAAGTTCCTTTCTAGTTCTACTTAGGTGTTTGGTTTTTTTTTTTTTTTTTTTAATCATGAGTAGATGTTGGGTTTTATATGTTTTCACTATCATATGATTCGTTTTTATTTAGACTCTATATGGTGAATTCCACAGATTAATTTTTGAATCTTTAATCAGCCTTACATTCTTGGTATGAATTCAACTTGGTCACAATGGATTATCCTTTCTATCTATTGCTGGATTTGATTGGCTAATATTTTTATATCCATATTCCTGAAGAATGTTGTTTTGTGGTTTTGTAATACCTTAGTCTGATTTTGGTAGAATTTGCTAGTGAAACTACCTGGGCCTAAAGTTCTCTTTTTTGGAAGATTTTGAACTATAAGTTAAATTTCTTTAGTAGATATACTCAGGTTAGCTATTTCTTTCTTTCTTGAGTTTTGGAAGTTTGTGTCTTTCAAGGAATTGGTCTATTTCATCTAAATTATTGAACTTATGGGCATTTATTATACATAGTAGAGGCATACCTCATTTTATTGCTCTCCACTTGATTGTGCTTCACAGATAATTGCATTTTTTACAAAAGGAAGGTTTGTGGCAACTGTGTCGGGAAAGTATCGGCACTATTTTTCCAACAGCATTTGCTCGCTTTGTGTCCCTGTGTCATATTCTGGTAATTGTCTCAGTATTTCAACCTTTTTATTATTATTATGTTTGTAATAGTGATCTGTGATCAGTGGTTACAAGTCACTGAAAGCTCAGATGATGGTTAGCAGTTTTTAGCAATAAAGCATTTTTTAATTAAGAGATGTACATTCTTTTAGACAATGCTATTACACAATTATGTATAATGACATACAGTATAATGTAAACATAACTTACATGCACTAAGAAACCAAAAAGTTCATTTGACTTTATTGCATTCTCTTTGTTGCAGTGGTCTGGAAGCAAACCCGCAGTATCTCTGAAGTATCCCTGCATTCCTATTGTCCTTTTAGTCTGTGGGATCAGATAAGAAAATGAAAAGATGAAGTGAGGTAGATTCCAAAGAGAAAATGTTTGAGAATTGTCCAGAGCAGATGAAAGATAAGAATCTGGAGATACAGGAATCCAATGCATATCAATAATGAATTTAGGAAACAATTCAATCACAAAAATACTTGGAAAAAATGCTAGCCTACAATTGTGAGTCCAGCAAAAATTATCTTTCAACAAGAGTGAAAAAGACCTATGTTTTCAAATATGCATTACCGAGTTTATTATTGGACTCAGCTCAAAAAAAAAAAAAAAAATTCAAATAAAGGAGAATTATTCTAGAAGGAATTCTTGCAATGTGAGGAAGGCTTCTCTGTGCAAGATGGTGATTAAAATGTTGATTAATCTCAATTTTTTCTGAATAAATATAAAAATGTTTAATTTGGGAAAAGAAACAGGACAATAGTCCCCAAAGATAATAGCATGTGAGTCAGGAGAAGTTTTATGTAGAGTTCACTCTATGCTCACTATACTTTTCAAATAGTAAATAATAGTCTTCACTTGCACGCCCAACACTTACTGTACACTTACTAAGTGGCAAAATACTAGTTTTTAGGGATGGATCAGTGCATTAATTCCAGATATCATAGAGCTTACATTCTAGTTAGTGGGGATACACACTAAACAAAATAGGACAGCACATTAGTAGGTGGTAATTGCTATAGGAAAAAAGTCATGGTGAGAAGGATGGGAAACACCAAGGAATGGGAATGTATTTCATCAGTAACTGGTCAGAGAAGACCTCAATGAGAGGGAGACATTTAAATGCAGACTTAATGAGAATGTGAGCCATGTTGCCGTCTGGGAAAGAGTCTTGAGGGAGAGGAAACTACCGGTGCAAAGGCTCTCAGGTAAGAGCATGTGTATCCTGTCCAAGGAACTTCAGGAAATGTGATGAGACTGGGTAAGGAAACTAGGGTGGTTGTCGGATAAATCTGGTAGCAGGAGAAGAGGCCAGAAGGTTTGGTATCTTAGTGGCCATTGTAAGCACTTGGACTAAAGTGTGAAATCGTTAGGTTTTGAGCAGAAAGGCACACAATTTGGCCTTTTATTGGTAACTCTGGCTAGTTGAGAATAAAAGGGGCAAGTACGAAATTTGAGTATATGCAACAATGTATGTGTGATGTATTGGTTGTTTCTGTGAAGATGGTTCATGGAAGTAGCTAGAAATGATTTGGATTCTGCATGATAAAATATGAGTAACACTAAGGGAATAGAGTCTATAACTTTGAAATTGGTAGAAGGGAAATATGGAACAGGGAAATAAGGAAAAAGGTTGTGGGGGGGGGTGGGATAGAGAAGGAAAAGCAGGTCAAATAAAAAGCAGAAATATGGTGAAACAGCCCAAATTCATGGAATCACAGTGCACATAAGTTGACTAAATTTGCAAACTTAAAAAAAAAAAAAAAAGAACAACCAAATTGTTAGGTTGAATTCTATCCCATATCCCCCAAACCTGTCAACTTGATGTTTACGGGAGACACCCTAAAAACACGAAAGGGTTGAAAGTGAAATAATGGAAAAGATAGACAAGGAAACTAGGTACCAAAAGAAACCTGATATTTACATAAGACAAAGTAGCCCTTAAGCTAAAAAGCATTATTGGGGATGGACAGCTTATCAGTCAGGGCCCCAAACGGAGGCAGATGACACATTAAAATCAGGACCATTTAAGGAGAATTCTTTTATAAAAGGATTAACTGCTGATATATTAATGAGTTAGAAAACAAAAAATACAAACAGGAAGCCCACTGCCAAAAGATAAATTAGATTAATCATAAGAAAGAAGAAACCAAAGTAGCATTAGGAATTAAAAAGGGGTCATCACCATAGATCTGGTAGAGTTTAAAAAAGTACAAGAATATATGACAATTGGGGTGCCTGGGTGGCTCAGTTGGTTAAGGGACTCTTGATTTTGGTTCAGATCATGATCTCAGGTTCATGGGTTTGAGCCCCGTGGTGGACTCCACTCTGACAGCATGGAGCTTGCTTGGGATTTTTTTTCTCTTCCCTACCCTCTCCCTCCCCACCCCCCCAACTTGCTCTGTCTCTCTCAAAATAAATAAAACTTAAAAAAAAAAAAAAAAAGAATGTATGACAGTTTATGCTGGTAAATTTGAAAGCATTGACAAAATTATAAAAAGTGTAGCTTAGTAAAATTGTGATTCAGGAAGAAACCAAAAGTCTGAACAGTCCTGTAACTGTTAAATCAGTAATTTAAAATCTTACGAAGAAAACACCTAATCTAAATAATTTTATAGATATGTTCTACCAAACTTTCAAAGAATAGATAATTTCAACTTAGGCAAATTCTTCTGTTAAGTAAAAAGGAGAAAAGACTCATTCTATGAAGCTAGTATAACTTTCAGGGCAAATTCAGAGAAGCGTGGGCCAAGAAAGGCCAACTACAGTCTAATCTCACCCATGAATGTAGTTGCAAAATTGTAAGCAAAATATTTAGCAAATTGTACCCCTGTGAAATTTACAAAATATAGCAAGTTGAGCATATTCCAGGAATGTAGGGCTCATTTAACAAATCTATTAATACAATTCATGTCACTAAAGTTAAAATATATCTATATGATCATCTCAATAGATGCAGAAATTGATTTTGATAAAATGCAACACCCAATTGAAGAAAAAAAGACAATGATATTTTTAGCAAATTAAGAGGAGAAAGGAACTTCCTCAATCTGATGTACTACTAGAAACCTACAACAAACAGCATTTTAATGGTGAAGTGTTAGAAGCATTGCCTTTGAATCCAACTAGATTAGGATACCCATAATTCCTACTTTTATTAAATCATATGTGGGAGGTTCTAGCAGTGAAGAAAAAAAAAAAAAGATTTGCAAAGAATGAAAGAAAAAGCCATTATCCAGAGATAGTATAATTTTATATAGGAAACAAATTAACCTGGTGGATTATTAGAAATAATAAGTACAACATGGGTAGATGTATAATCACAGATCAAAATTAATTGCATCTCTATTCACCAGGAATAAACAAAAATTAAATATCTTAAAAGATACTATATAGCAAAGGCATAAAAGTTCCTAGCAATGAGGTTGTAAGAATTTATGCAGCACTTCTGTGGAGAATTTCATTTGTCTATCAGAGTTTATTTAGAAAATAGAAGCCACATTAATTATTTTATTTTTATTAAAAAAAAGTTTTTTAATGCTTATTTATTTGGGGCGGGGGGAAGGTCAGAGAGAGATGGAGACAGAATCCGAAGCAGGTGCTAGGCTCCATGCTGTCAGCACTGAGCCCATTGCGGGGCTCCCAACCCACGAACTGTGAAATCATGACCTGAGCCAAAGTCAGACACTTAACCGACTGAGCCACCCAGGTGCCTCAAGAAGCTGCACTAATTACTTTAATAGAGATAAGTAAGATAGAAGGAATCAGTGGAACAGTTTTGGGGGAAAAAAGGAAAACTGACATAACACAGTTAATAACTGCAGGAACTCTAGCACCCCCAGGTCTGAAGTAAACCTGGAAAGAGGTTAGCGTTACCAGAACCTAGACGCATGGAGGAGGAGCCCTCGGGAGTCAGGAAGCTGACCACTAAGGAGAAGGCACCACCCCCCAGGAGCTGGGAGGAGGTCCCTGGTGATACTAAGACTCAGACTCTTAGGATGGGGCACAGCCTGACCCAGGGAGAGAAGCTGGAAACTGGAACTTATGTTGCCTGTTGTGTGGTAGTGATTCAGTTTACCCTCGGTGGTTAACCAGAGTTACTTGGCCAGTTCAGTGACCAACGCCACCCCCCCCCCCAACCCCAAACCTTTGGTTACCTGTTCTTTCAATGACATGAGAAATCCAACGTGGCCAGGTGGCAGCCTCAACTACCAGTTCAGTGGAGGCTTTGTGGTGCTCCCTGGAGGAAGCATTCCTCCTTGGGGAGCCTAAAATCTGCAAATGGCTTATTAGCATAGTAGTGAAGGAAGCCATGCCTGTCTCCCCTCCTCGACTCCGGAGACCACCTTCTTTGCAGCTGGACAGCTCTACGAAGATTGGAGGGCTGCATCTCTGTGCCTGCTGCATTTGCTATACAAAAACCTCTTTTAAGAAAAAAAAAAGGCAAGCTAGAGAAGAAAAATGGGAAAAATATATGAATAGGCAGTTCATAGGAAAAGAAATAGAATAGCTAACAAAAATTAAAACACATCAATTCCTAATTAAACACAAACTAATACTACTGTGAGGTAGCATTTTGCACCCAACCAACACACGGGCAAAAATGAAAAAGATGGTAATCCCCAGTGTTCGTGAAGGTCTAAGGCAGCATGCATAGTATTAGCTGGAAAGTAAATTATTGTAACTTTCTTTGGAGGGAAATTTGAATATATCAGAATACACTATGCTTTTTGATACATTATGACCCCTGGGCATATTATTTTTAGACATACTTGGACATATGTGTAGGAGGATATGCACTGCAGTTTTGGTTATAGTAGCAAAAAAAAAAAAAAAAAAAAACTAAAAAAAATGGCGGGTGGCTAGGTGGGTTAAGTGTCTGACTTCCGCTCAGGTCATAGTCTCACCGTTTGTGAGTTTGAGCCCCGGGTCGGGTTCTGCGCTGCCATTGAGAAGCCTGCTTGGGATTCTCTTTCTTCCTCTCTCTCTCTGCCCCTCCCTGCCCCTCTGTCTCAAAGAAAAAAAAAAAAAAAACTTAAAATTTTTTAAAAAAGGGAATATCTGCCATTATCTGAAAAGATTATTAAATTCCTTCCTCTCTTTGCCAAATACGTATTTGTTGTGAGGCAAGATGTTCCTCATGTACTTTAACCAAAATAATGTCTCATGACAGGTGAAATCAGAAGCACATGAGAATCCAGCTGCCTTTAGTAACCAGACATTAAAGAGATTTGCAAGGACATACAGCAATGCTAATTTTCTCACTAAAGTACTTTTTCTTTGGAAAACATAGTTATTTTTCGTTTAATATGTTGTTTATGGAAACATGCAATGGATTTATTTTATTTTTAGCTGAATTTAAAAAATGCTCAGACTTTTTCGGTTTTAATTTCTACTGAATATCAATAGATACAAATATAATCCATTCAAGCAAAAGCTCTTTGCAGGCCTCAATAATTTTTAATATTATAAAGGAGCCCTGAGACCAAAATGATTACAACTGCTGACCTAGACTATTCCAACTGTGGCAGCAATTAGGGATATACACGTATTTTAAAATCGCCATCAGCCATGGCCTATACAATCGCTTAAACTTTTATATTATTTTTATTTAAAAAATTGTTTTTAATGTCTCTTTTTGAGAGAGAGAGAGAAACAGAGTGTGAGTGGGGTTGGAGCAGAGAGAGAGGGAGTCACAGAATCCGAAGCACAGAATCCGAATCTGAGCTGTCAGCACAGAGCCTGAAGTGGGGCTGGAACTCACGAACTGCGAGATCATGACCTGAGCCAAAGTCAGAGGCTTAACCTACTGGGCCACCCAGGCGCCCCTATATTATTTTTAGAAAGCTTTTTAAGTCACAGGTTTTTTTTCTAATTAGGACACAATTCGCTTTCACTGTGGTAAATTGGAAAATGCAGGAAAAAATGAAGAAGACTATGTCAACCATAATCTCACTGCGCAGAGTTGAACACTGGGAGATTTGGGCGTGTTTCTTTGCAGGACTTTCCCCCCCACACACGGATACACAGACATAGACATAGGTAGACACCTGGAACTATCTGGAACCATCCTCTCCATTAAGCTTGGTCCCTTGCTTTTTCCATTTCACGTTACGCGGTTAGGATTTTTTCATCTTAAATGTTCTCATCTCAAATGTATACTTTTCATGCCTGATGAGGGAGCATAAGACAAGCTGACAGGTCACAAACACCGCCCCCACCCCCCACTCCACCCCCAGGTGGCATATGTGATATTCCTCAGGCACTCCTGGCTGCCCAAGAACAAAGGAAAGGGGAAAAGCAAATGGATAACTGATAGAGCTCATAGTCCTGCAGGACCTAAGTCTCCATCACCCGTCCACAGCGATGTGGGAAACAAAGGCAGAAGGAAATAGAACTAGATTTCCTTATAACCTGCAGCCCATTGGCAAATACTTGAGGCTGGCCGAGTAAAATGTTTCTCTAGGAACTCCCTACTGTATTAATGCTAATGCTTTGCTAGAGGGAAAAACAACCCTTAGCCTGACAATAGCGAGGCCTCTTATTCTGGGAGTCTTCTTTAGCATATGAAAGTCTTACTGGAAACTTCCCCTGGACTTTACCTCCCCCCATCTCCACAGTATAAAACCAGTCTCTCTGCTGGGGCAGCTCTTCCTGCCCACGGGTCCTGTCCCCTGCTTCAATAAAATCACCTTTTTGCACCAAAGACATCTTCAGGAATTCTTTCTTGGTCCTTGTCTCTGGACCTCATGAACCCCACTGTCACCCCCCAAAGCCTTATTAATGCTCAACTTCCCTCATTGATACATGGCATCTTCAGTTATTTGTCAAAAAAAAACGCAAGAAGATCAAAAACTTAAGTGGTCCCTTAAGACCAACTGAATAAAAGTGACACTTATTTAAAATAAAGCCCATGAAAAATTAGCTTGTTTTCTCGATTCAAAAATCTCCCAATGAAAGTATGGTGAACTTCTTGGGGCGCCTGGGTGGCGCAGTCGGTTAAGCGTCCGACTTCAGCCAGGTCACGATCTCGCGGTCCGTGAGTTCGAGCCCCGCGACGATCTCGCGGTCCGTGAGTTCGAGCCCCGCGTCAGGCTCTGGGCTGATGGCTCCGAGCCTGGAGCCTGTTTCCGATTCTGTGTCTCCCTCTCTCTCTGACCCTTCCCCGTTCATGCTCTGTCTCTCTCTGTCCCAAAAATAAATAAAAAACGTTGAAAAAAAAAATTAAAAAAAAAAAAAAGAAAGTATGGTGAACTTCTGTCTTTAGTAAATCTTAAGAGGCCCGTTCTTAGGCCCAAATCATCAGGAGTGTGATTTTTCTCTTGGTGCAGGAGAAAAAGGACAGAACTTTGTAAAATGCCAAGTCTGCTTTAAAATGTTTTGTTGTTTCGTATGTTTCGCCCAAGAGAAAACAACAAATGCTTTCCACTCTCCAAGCAGGCACCTACTTACTTCTAAAGGAGGATTGTGCAGTAGAAGTTGTCTTCAGACCATTGTTGCCGTTTTTTGGACACTATTGTAAATCCAGAATGCCAAAAGGGGCACAGTTGCCCGATTAAACTTTTCTTTTAACTTGATCTCTCAGTGATTTTCTTGCTGGTGTTTGAAAAGTCACCGTCCATGCCCCTGGAGTGCTGATGTTTCGGTTTAAAGTCCAGTAGGAAGCTGGGGCCTTGAACGGCTGGAGTACTTTGAATTTCCTCTGCAGGCTTTTTCCATCCAGTGGGTGGCAGTGTTTCACTTTTTATTCCTCCTTGCTCTTAGGGAATTCTCAACTTGAAAGAGGAAGGCACATATTTTCTTTTCACAAGAGTAAACAGGATCCTATTGTTGGCCCCCTCCCCGCCCCCCAGTCCTGTTAACTGTTGTTCACCCGGGGAAATGTTCTGAGAACATCAGGACTTACTGTCCTAGGTTGATTATGAGTATATTTCCGAGGGAAAGCATCTTGTGCTGGAGTACCTGTGTGTAGGATGGCACAGAAACATTTCAAAAAGCCGCTTGAATGTGTTTGGGTGATAATGATTGAGGTGGGTGGTCATGGCCCCTTCTTCCTTCCTTTGTTCTAGGAATCACCCCTCCCCAACACAGCCATGCAGGGGCATCTAATCCAGCCCACCATCACAGATGGGGCAGAGAAGGGTGGGTTTGGAACTCAGAGACAATAGTTTATTCTGAGAGAAAGAGAGAGCTGGGGAGGGGCAGAGAGAGAATCCCAAGCAGGCTCTGCATTGTGAACGCAGAGCCCAATGCAGGGCTCGAACTCACAAACCGTGAGATCATGGCCTGAGCCGAAATCAAGAGTCGGATGCTTAACAGCCTGAGCCACCCAGGCGCCCCCAGGGACAATAGTTCAATAGTCAGCCTGGTGTCTGTGGTGGAGGAATGTTACTGAGTCTGAAAAACTGACACTTGATCGGTTTTTATGCATCTAATAAAATGTTCCATGCGTGTTGGATGTCTATTGCTATGTAATAATTACCACAGACTTTGTGGCTTAAAACAACATCCAGTTCTGTGGATCTGAAGTCCGTGCGTGGCATAACTGGGTTCTCTTCGCAGAGTCGTCTAAGGCTAACATCAAGGTGTCCTGACAGCTGCTTGTCATCCAGAGCTGAGCATCTTCTGGGCTCGTATATTTGTGGCAGAATCCAGACCCTTACGGTCCTGGTTTCCTTGCTGACCGTTTTGCCGGGAGCTCTTTTCGTTCCTAAAGGCTGCCTGCATTCCCTGACATGTGTCCCCTCTATCTCCAAAGTCGTGGAGAATCTTCCTTGTGTCGAATCTGCAGTGTGACTCTCCCTGACTTCTCTGTATCTGGTCTCTAGAGTCAGAGTTAAGGGCTCATGTGCTTAGGTCAGGCCACCCTCATATACTCCTCTTATTTTACCTTAATTAAATCTGCAAAATCCCTTCATGGTGGCACCTACATGTAAGTGTTTGATTGCAGAACTGAGAGAATATATGTGACACCAGGGATGGGAATCTTGGGGGCCGTGTTTGAATTCTGCCCATCACAGCAGGTAACAGTTCAGGTGTTAGAAAGAAGCTATGCAAGCTCCCTGCTCAGAGCTCCAAGGAGGATGCTGGGCTGGGGACACACAACAAAGGAAGAAAGGCAGTGACAAGATCCCTTCCGGTGGCGATAAGTGCTCATGAAGGAAGTTAACCAGGAGGTGCTGGGAACCACTTTACAAGCGCTCTTTAGCCAAGGCCTCTCCGGGAGAGGTGGTGCTGAGCTGAGACACGAAGCGATGAGTTGAACCAGCAACACAAAGCTGGAGGAAATGTCTTCCAGGCGGATGGAACAGTAAAAGCAAAGGCAGGATTATGAGGAATAGAAAGGGAGATCAAGGTGGCAGGTGGGTGACTCATTTTCTTGGTAGGTCTGTGCAGGTGGGCAGGGAAGCCTCCTCAGGCAGACCCAGGTGAGCCCCCGTTTCTACTGGCTCAGCTCTGGTCTATACACAACGGAGGGCTGGTCCTGCAGGTGAGGCCAGTTGGTCTTGTGGAGGAAGAAGCAGAGGGTTTCCGGAAGGCCCTGAAGGCAAGTAAGACCCTCGGTTCCACAGGACCAGAGAGCCCGAGAGCCATGACAGTGTGCTCGCCCAGAAGTCAGTAAGTGTTGCGCGTGATGCTCGCTGGTTGGACAGTTCATAGTACCTCCCCACCCCCACCCCCACCCCAAAGACAGCCTTAGAGGAGTTTAAAAGGATCTGAGCAAGTCAGGGGCAATGTATGAAAACTCTGGGGAAAAGAGACTTGAACCTGCATTCCGCACCCCTGCACCCTGGGCTCACCCCACCCCTGGGCTCCCCCTGTGGCACACAGTGGCCCTGGGGTCAGTGTCAGGCACTGAAGGCTGCCCTTCCTCTTGTATTTGAACTTGTGTATTTGTGTGAAGTGAAGCGGTAGTGACATCTCTATTTGATGTCTTGGTTTTTTTTGGTATAAATTAAAGGTGTGTTTTGGGCAGGAGTTACGTCAAAATGAGACAGATTTTGGTGCAAATAGCTTATCTGAGAGCTGATCCCTGGAGTCACATTGGGGGTGGGTGGGGAAGGGAGAAAAGTCATTAAGGGGTCAGTCAATGAGAGGGTTAAGGTTGTGGACAATCAGGGCTCCATTCCAAAGGGGACCCTCTGCGAGATCAGGTAAGACACATCTGAGCAATGTCCCCTGTGGGGCAAGGAGCCTGGGGATGGCTTCTCTGACCGGTCTGGGGCCGCTCCTGTGGGGGTTAACTTCCTGGCGCCTTTGACCTGCCCTGCCAGAGGGCTGAGTATACGTCCCGGGTCAGTGTGATGCTTTAAGGCAGAGAGACACCTGTACGTGGGGCAGGAAGGCAGCAACACATAGGAGCTGAAGATGCAGGTGACCTTTGAGTCACAGCGGGGCTCACAACCCTGGGTAGGTAGCTGGGGAAATGTGTGCTGTGGTCTGGAGCCCCTTTGGCCAAGAGCTTCACGAGATGGAGGTATACTGGGCTACGGCTGCAAGCTGGCTCTCTCCTTGGCCTGCCCTTGGAGGGGTCAGCTGACCCCCATCCCCATAGCCTAGCCCTGGGGAACTGGCAACTTTCAGCAAAAGTGACAGAAATCCAGGGAGGAAAGGAGAGGAGAGAGGGAGATGGTGTGTGCTGACATATCAACAGTGATCCTGGCTACAGGCTCCTGTCGCCGGATGTTCACTGGACTTGACTTCCTAGTCCTTGAAGCCCTTTTTTGATTCTCTGAGATATCCTAGCAGCCTTCTAGGGAGACCCATTTTTGGCATAGGCTTTTTTTCCTTATTTATTTATTTATTTATTTAATCCAAGTTAGTTAACACATGGTGCAACAATGATTTCAGGAGTAGATTCCTTAATGCCCCTTCCCCATTTAGCCCATCCCCCCTCCCACAATCCCTCCAGCAACCCTCTGCTTGTTCTCTATATTTAAGAGTCTCTTACGTTTTGTCCCCTCCCTGTTTTTATATTATTTTTCCCTTCCCTTATGTTCATCTGTTTTGCCTCTTAAAGGCCTCATATGAGAGAAGTCGTATGATTTTTGTCTTTCTCCAACTAATTTCACTTAGCATAATACCCTCCAGTTCCATCCACGTAGTTGCGAATGGCAAGATTTCATTCTTTCTGATTGCCGAGTAATACTCCAATGTATATATATACCACATCGTCTTTATCCATTCATCCGTCGATGGACATTTGGGCTCTTTCCATACTTTGGCTATTGTTGATAGTGCTGCTATAAACATGGGGTGCATATGTCCCTTCGAAACAGCACACCTGTATCCCTTGGATGAATACCTACTAGTGCAATTGCTGGGTCGTAGGGTAGTTCTATTTTAAGTTTTTTGAGGAACCTCCATCCTGTTTTCCAGAGTGGCTGCACCAGCTTGCATTGCCACCAACAATGCAGAAGAGATCCTCTTTCTCCACATCCTCGCCAACATCTGTTGTTGCCTGAGTTAATGTTAGCCATTCTGACAGGTGTTAGGTGGCATCTCATTGTGGTTTTGATTTGTATTTCCCTGATGATGAGTGATGTTGAGCATTTTTTCATGTGTCATTTTGGCCATCTGGATGTCTTTGGAGAAGTGTCTATTCATATCTTTTGCCCATTTCTTCACTGGATTATTTGTTTTTGGGGTGAGTTTGACAAGTTCTTTATAGATTTTAGATACTAACCCTTCATTTGATATGTCGTCTGCAAGTATCTTCTCCCATTCCGTCGGTTGCCTTTTAATTTTGCTGATAGTTTCCTTCACTGTGCAGAAGCTTTTTATTTTGATGAGGTTCCAGTAGTTCAATTTTGCTTTCGTTTCCCATGCCTCCGGAGACATATTGAGTAAGAAGTTGCTGTGGCCAAGGTCAAAGAGGTTTTGCCTGCTTTCTCCTTGAGGATTTTGATGGCTTCCTGTCTTACGTTTAGGTCTTTCCACCATTTTGAGTTTGTTTTTATGTATGGTGTAAGAAAGTGGTCCAGGTTCATTTTTCTGCATGCCGCTGTCCAGTTTTCCCAGCACCACTTGCTGAAAAGACTGTCTTTATTCCTTTGGATATTCTTTTCTACTTTGTCAAAGATTAGTTGGCCATATGTTTGTGGGTCGCTTTCTGGGTTCTCTATTCTGTTCCTTTTATCTGAGTGTCTGTTTTTGTGCTGGCACCATACTGTCTTGATGATTACAGCTTTGTAGTATAGCTTGAAGTCCGGGATTGTGATACCTCCTGCTTTGGTTTTCTTTTTTCAAGATTGCTTTGGCTGTTTGGGGTCTTTTCTGGTTCCATACAAATTTTAGGATTGTTTGTTCTAGCTCTGTGAAGAATCCTGGTATGATTTTGATAGGTATTGCATTGAATATGTAGATTGTTTGAGGTAGTATTGACATTTTAACAATATTTGTTCTTCCTATCCAGGAGCATGGACTTTTTTTCCTTTTTTTTGTGTGTCTTCTTCAATCTGTTTCATAAGCTTTCTATATTTTTCAGTGTATAGAATTTTCACCTCTTTGGTTAGATTTATTTCTAGGTATTTTGTGGTTTTTGGTGCAATTGTAAAAGGGATAGATTCCTTGATTTCTCTTTCTGTTGCCTCATTATTGGTGTATAGGAATACAACTGATTTTGTGCATTGATTTTATATCCTGCGACTTTGCTGAATTCATGGATCAGTTCTAGCAGTTTTTGGTGGAATCTTTTGGATTTTCCATATAGAGTAACATGTCATCTGAGAAGAGTGAAAGTTTGACTTCCTGATGGCCGATTTGGATGCCTTTTATTCCTTTGTGCTGTATGATTGCTGAGGCTAAGACTTCCAATATTATGTTGATTAACAGTGGTAAGAATGGACATCCCTGTCGTGTTCCTGGCCTTAGGGGGAAAGCTCTCACTTTTTCCTCATTTAGGATGATATCATTGGTGGGTCTTTCATATATAGCTTTTATGATCTTGAGGTATGATCCTTCTATCCCTACTCTCGAGTTTTGTTTTTTTTTTTAATCAAGAAAGGATGCTGTATTTTGTTAAATGCTTTCTCTGGATCTATTGAGAAGATCATGTGGTTTTTGTCCTTTCTTTTATTGACATGATGTATCACATTGATTGTTTTGTGGATATTGAACCAGCCCAGCATCTCAGGTATAAATCCCACTTGGTCGTGGTGAATAATTCTTTTAATGTATTGTTGGATCTGGTTGGCTAGTATCTTGTTGAGGATTTTTGCATCCATGTTCATTAGGGGAATTGGTCTGTGGTTCTCCTTTTTAGTGGGGTCTTTGTCTGGTTTCAGAATCAGAGTAATTCTGGCTTCATAGAAAGAGTTTGGAAGTTTTCCTTATTTTTTGGAACAGTTTCAAGAGAATAGGTGTTAACTCTTCCTTAAATGTTTGGTAGAATTCCCCTGGAAAGTCATCTGGCCCTGGGCTCTTGTTTTGGGGGGGATTTTTGATTACTAATTATATTTCTTTACTGGTTATGGGTCTGTTCAAATTTTCTGTTTCTTCCTGTTTCATTTTTGGTAGTTGATATGTTTCTAGGAATTTGTCCATTTCTTCCAGATTGCCCATTTTATTGGCATGTAATTGTTCATAATATTCTCTTACTGTTGTTTGTATTCTGTGTTGGTTGTGATCTCTCTTTCATTCTTGATATTTTTTTATTTGGTCCTTTCCTTTTTCTTTTTGATCAAACTGGCTAGGGGTTTATCAATTTTGTTAATTCTTTCAAAGAAACAGCTTCTGGTTTCATTGATCTGTTCTACTGGTTTGTTTGTTTGTTTGTTTTTGGGTTTAATAGCATTGATTTCTGCTGTAATCTATTATTTCCTATCTTCTGCTGGCTTGGGGTTTTATTTGTGGTTCTTTTTCCAATTCTTTAAGGTATAAGGTTAGGTTGTGTATTTGAGACCTTTCTTCCTTCTTTAGGAAGACCTGAATTGCTATATACTTCCTGCTTATGACTGCCTTTGCTGTGTCGCAGAGGTTTTGGGCAGTGGTGTTATCATTTTCATTGGCTTCCATGTACTTTTTTTTTAAATGTTTTTATTTATTTTTGAGACAGAGAGAGACAGCGCATGAGCAGGGGAGGGGCAGAGAGAGAGGGAGACACAGAATCTGAAGCAGGCTCCAGGCTCTGAGCTGTCAGCACAGAGCCTGATGTGGGGCTCAAACTCATGGAGTGTGAGATCATGACCTGATCTGAAGTCAGATGCTTAACCGACTAAACCACCCAGAGCGCCCCAGCTTCCATGTACTTTTTAATTTCCTCTTTAACTTCTTGGTTAGCCTATTCATTCTTTAGTAGGATGTTCTTTGGTTATCTTTCCAAATTTTTTCTTGTGGTTGATTTCGAGTTTCATAGCGTTGTGGTCTGAAAATATGCATGGTATGATCTCAATCTTTTTGTACTTCTTGAGGGCTGATTTGTGTCCCAGTATGTGATCTATTCTGGAAAATATTCCATGTACACTGGAGAAGAATGTGTATTCTGCTGCTTGAGGATGACATGTTCTGTATATATCTGTTAAGTCCATCTGGTCCAGCGTGTCATTCAAAGCCATTGTTTCCTTCTTGATTTTCTGTTTAGATGATCTGTCCATTGTTGTAAGTGTGGTATTGAAGTCCCCTACTATTATGATATTATTATCAATGAGTTTTTTTATGTTTATGATTAACTGATTTACATATTTGGGTGCATATATTTGGAGCATAAATGTTTACAATTGTCAGATCTTCTTGGTGGATAGACCCCTTAATTATGATGTAATGTCCTTCTTCATCTCTTGTTACAGTCTTTATTTTAAAATCTAGATTGTCTGATATAAGTATGGCTACTCTGGCTTTCTTTTGTTGACTGTTAGCATGATAGATGGTTCTCCATCCCCTTACTTTCAATCTGAAGGTGACTTTAGGTCTAAAATGGGTCTCTTGTAAACAGCATATGGATGGACCTTGTTTTCTTATCCATTCTGTTACCCTATGTCTTTTGATTGGAGCATTTAGTCCATTGATGTTTAGAGTGAGTACTGACAGATGTGAGTTTATTGCCATTATGTTGCCTATAGAGTTGGAGTTTCTGGTGGTGTTCACTGGTCCTTTCTAGTCTTTGTTGCTTTTGGTCTTTTTGCTTTTTTTTGTCTTCCCTCCCTTCAGAGAGTCTCCCTCAAAATTTCTTACAGGGCTGGTTTAGTGGCCATGAACTCCTGTAGTTTTTGTTTGTCTGGGAAACTTTTAGTCTCTCCTTCTATTTTGAATGACAGCCTTGCTGGGTAAAGAATTCTTGGCTACATATTTTTCCAATTCAGCATCTTGAATATATCCTGCCACTTCTTTCTAGCCTACTTCTCTCGTTTCTCTGGATATCGTCCTGTCTGAAATGTGGTATCTGGAACAGTGGTAGCCATCTTGGGATCATGAGGGCCACTAGACTGTGGGACAAAGCTGACATTTTGAGGATGATGGAGCAGAGAATTGGGAATAACTTTGATCTCTAACAATGTCATTAACTCACTGAAGTAATTAGACCTGAAGACACCTGACCATGGAACTTCTTACCTGGTGAGATAATAAAATTGTTTTATCATCTGAGGCATTTTGATTTGAGTTTTCTATTACATGTAACCCAAAGCATCGTAAATGATAAATTATTTATTAGGTCCCCAAACCGAAGTTCAAATAGGTCAGATAAGTTATTGAAGGTCACCAAATGAGGAATTATGGGGTTGAATTTTCACTCAAGGCTGTCTGGCTTCAATGCTCTCTCTGTTATATCAATTCAACCATTTCCTTACAGTGTGGCCTTGGACAAATTCTGCCCTTCTCTGAACTTTGACTTCCTTATCTTGTAAGGTGGGGATATACTCTTTCTTCACCATGATGTATTAAACATTTAAAGAAACAGTATGAATAGAAACGTCAGCATGAAGATGCCTCATAATCTCCTCCTTTCTTGCCCACTTTGTGCTTTTATTCTTAGGAATACTCATTCACTCCTTACCGTGAGAGGAGATGAATAGTCCTCTCCTTTTACAAAGGGTTGGCAAAATATAAAGACTTAAAAAAGATAACAAAGTTTCCTGTTCTATGGAATTACTCAGACTTATGGGTGTCCCACTGTTGGTCTGACTTAATGAAGTTCATCAGTTCTGTAGACTGTGGAGGTCACTCACAGCTACGTCTTTGTGCGGGAGCATTTTCTTCAGTCTTGTGACTATTCTCCAGGTTGGCCATCCCCTATCTCTGGTTTTCACACTGTGCACGACCGTCATGGAGGGGAACTGCCTGCACCAGCAACCTGGGTATGATGGTTCTCAGATCCATGCTCTCTAAAAACAAGGCAGAGACCGGGGCGCCTGGGTGGCTCAGTGGGTTGAGCGACCGACTTCGGCTCAGGTCATGATCTCACAGTTCGAGCCCAGCGTCGTGCTCTGTGCTGACAGCTTGGAGCCTGGACTCTGCCTCGGATTCTGTGTCTCCCTCTCTCTCTGCCCCTCCCCCACTCATGCTCTGTCTCTCTCTGTCTCAGCAATAAATAAACATTAAAAAAAACAAAAACAAGGCAGAGACCTCTGTTTTGAGAATACTGGCTAAGTGACCTTGGGCAGGCTGCATTATCATTCTGAACTTCACTTTCCTTAGCAGGAAAATGGGGACAATAAGACTTACTTCACAGACTGACACAAGCATTAAATAATGTGAAGTAAGGCCTCCTGATGCATGGAGGGTGAACAGAACATCCTCACCTTCCATAAATCCAGACAAATATGCTCAGCTCAACATCCTGTTAATATCACCCCCGCAGTGGCAGAGTCACCTGCCAAGATGTTCCCTTTTATGGAAAAAAAAATACACGAAGAAGGGTTTCAGGCTTTCAGTCACACATCATTTCTCTTTAGCAATTGAGCAGTAATCAGATTTCCAGACCTTGTGGTCCTGCAGGGGCATGAATTGTTCACAGCTCCATCAGAATCCCCAGCGGGTTACTGGCACCCAGCCAGCATCTTGAGTTCGGATATAAGCAGGACAGCCTGTGGGGCTCTTGGAAGGCCCGTGCTGGGGTCTGTGTAACTTGAAATTTGGGCAGATAGTTCCATTCCCTCTGATGCTTCCCTGTAAGTTAACTCATGCCAAAGGACATCACTCGATCCATCCCAAAGGTTAAGAAAAACGATGAAATTAATCTTTTCTTGGGATCAAAATAAAATGTGTTTCTCATGAGAAGTTACAGAGGAGATAGACTAGAAGGAGGCAGGTTGGTCACTCTGTCTATATTGTCCACCTTTAAATCACTGTTCCCACGGGACTGTGTTTATGGACACTCGTATATGCCTCTCAACCCTTCCCTTTCTCTGACCTCGGCATGATATTTTAAGATTCAAACACTGTGTGTGTGTGTGTGTGTGTGTGTGTGCTCACAAATATCTGAAATGAACATTTCCAACACCCCAGGAAACTCTTCCTTAGTAACTCATGCCCCCTCCAGAGATAACTGCTGTCTGACCTCTGTCACCTTACTTTTGAACTTCATGTACTGGAATCATACAGTTTACATTCTTTTGAAGCTGGGCTTCTTTTGCTCATCGATATGTCTATTAGACTGCTTGCTGCTTGGAACAGGAAGCAAAAGTTTTGCTAGTGGCTAATAATGACGGGTGCTACTCCCATTTCAGTTCTTTGATTCCTGTTCCCATGGATCTTCACTAGGGGAGAAAGAGTACCATATGTTGGATGCTGACTCAGAGCACATACAGCCCCCTGAAGAAACTTGCTCCAGCCCTGCAAGGGATTGCCAGCTAGCTGACACTGTGATCTAGTCCTCCACTGTTCTGTATAGCCGGCTGCTTCAGGGTGATGGTGAGACCCGTGAATTCCATAATCATGGGTCCACAGCCTGCACTTCATTTGTTGTGTTAGTTAGGGCACTGCTAGCTCCTGTAACAGAACAGACCCACACTGGAATCTCAGTGCCAACATGCCAGATGCTTCTTTCTTGCAGAGTTACAGTTGGGCCCCAAACTGATGGGCCACTGTGCCATCTTCAACACCTGTTGGCAGATGAGGGAAGAGAGAGAGAAAGCACAGGAACCAGAGTGAATTGTGTGAACACAGGAGCTGATGTAGATCACTTCTCTTCATGTGCTTTGGCCACAACTCTGTTACAATACAACCCAAGAAATACAACACGGTGCATATCCAGGGAGTGGAGGAGGTAGGCTGAGAAACAGATTTGTCTCTGTCACAGGAGTTTTCCACAATAGACCTTCAGAGTTTGGACAGCAGAATGCTAGCTCCGGAAGGGATTGAAGAGGTCATGAAGCCTGCTGGTTTTCAACCAGGGCTGTGCCGCCCTCTTAGGGACCACACGATGGGAAATGCGTGGTGCTATCTAAATTGTGACAATCAGTGACAATCACTGTTGGACGTGGCTAGGAGCCGGGAATGGTAAACTTCCTGCAATGTGCCCTGTGGTCCCGTGCAGGGAACAGCTAGCTCAAACCTGTTCATTTTACAGGGGAGTTAAAGCCTAAGGTGGAAAGATGCCTGTCTGTGGTCACAGTGTGACTTGGGACGATTCAGGTGCCCCACTAAGAGTCAGCGTCCGCACTTCTCTAACACGAGATGCAACGGTTAAAAGTGTAGGCTCTGGGGGCACCCAGGTGGCTCAGTCGATTGAACGTCCAATTCTTGGTTTCAGCTCAGGTCACGATCTCATGGTTTGTGAGTTCAAGCACCTCAACGGGCTATGTACTGACAATGTGGAGCCTGCTTGGGATTCTCTCTCTTTCCCTCTCTTTCTGCCCCTCCTCCACTGATGCTGTCTCTCTCACTCAAAATAAATAAATAAACTTAAGAAAAAAGTGTAGACTCAGGAGTCAGACAACCTGGGTTCAGATCCTGACTCCAGTATATTCTATCTGTGTGACACTGGGCAAATGACTTATCTAAGCTTCGTTTTCTTCATCTGTAAAATGGGGACAACTTTAGTACTTGCCTCATAGAGTAGTTTTTTGAGAATAAAAATGAGTTAGTTTTTCACTGAGCAAAGAGCTCAGAACAGTGCCTGGTATGTGGGGACTGCTCCTTAAAGCTAATACTTCCCACAATATTTGCATGTAGTTGTTTTCATAAAGACGCATGCTATTTCCCTTTTTAAAAAGAATTTTAACAAGGTACAATGTATTTATAGAAAAATTTGCATGCCATAAGTGTGCAGATGAACAAATTCTGCCAACTGTAACTGACCTTCATCATCAACATCCAGATCAATATCCGGAACATCCCCAGGACCCCTAGAGTCCCCCTTTGCCTCTACCAATCACATTCCCTCACAAAGGGTAAACCATTATTCTAAATTCTAACAGCGTAGACTCTTTAATGCTTGCTTTTGTACTGTGCATACATGGAATCATATAGCACGCACTTTTTGTGTGTCTGGCTGATTTCATTTGGCATCATATTTATGAGTTCTATACCTCTCCTCTCCTCCCTTCTCCCCCTCTCCTCGTATGTGGGGAGGGAATAAGGTGCTGGTACAGAGGGAAAATACATGGGTGGTAACTTAACAGGAATTTTTAAAAGGAAAATATGCTACTTAGATTAAGATTTGGCTGGGGTGCCTGGGTGGTGCAGGCAGTTAAGCATCTGACTCTTGATTTCAGCTCAGGTCATTATCTCATGGTTTTGTGAGTTTGAAGCCTGAGTCAGGCTCTGCACTGACAGTGCAGAACTTGCTTGGGATTCTCTCTCTCCCTCTCTCTGCCCCTCCCCTGCATGTGCATGTGCATGCGCTCTCTCTCTCTCTCTCTCTCTCTCTCACACACACACACACACATACACACACACAAAATAAATAAATAAACAAAAAAAGAGAGAGGAGGATGTGGTGAGCTTTGCTGTCTTATTTAAAATCTGACACTTAAGAATCCCAAGTGTGGTAAGTTTTGAATTAGTGATTTGGGTTTTGAGGAAGGACACAAAGAATGAGAGTCAGGAAAAAAAATACTTAGCATCTTCTCTAGGCTGTTGCTGGATGAGATGCCAGTTTAACAGAGTTGTTTCATCTCTACAATTTTTTCCTGATAATTTTATGCATCCTAACCGAGGTTCATTCCTTTATGTAACAAAAACACATTCTAAGTACAGCATGTTTTCCATTCCCGGAAAAATGATCCCTGCTGCCTGTGCACACTTTGTGAGTTGGCCCTAAGTGACCCCACTGCTTTTTTCTCAAGCCCAGGTCCCTGCAGGCCAGTGGGTATGGTTGTGTGAACAATAAATAAAAGTCTCTTGACTTGAATGGATATTCATCTTTACTTTTATACTCCAGTAGGAGTCATTGTCTGCTTGATTTCAGGACACAGATGTAATAATTTGTCTCTCTTTTGCCATAGCTGCAAAACCAATTCTGAGCTAATGCATCAATAAGGCAGGAAGTCACCAAAGAGTCGGCAGACATTTCAAGAGGGGTATAATATAAAGAAAATAAAGAGTATAACTCTATAGAGGACTTCATGAGTAACTTAATCAACAATTCAACCAGGGAGGGAGAGTTGAGGGTTGTGACTTATAGCTACAACTGCATCCAATTTGTGGCTGAATTTGGGATTGCTGCCAGGTGAGATAGAATGGTTGTTCGAGGTGATTTAGAGTAATAGGCAGGAACATGTTTCCTAAGGAAACAGTGAAGGAAGTTGCTGTTGGATAGGGAAGTGAAGTAGGTAAGATCTGAGGGTAGAAAAGACAACGGACTGGACTAGTTTCTTTTCATCTTCACAAGAGTTAACTTTACTGTCACATGTCATTGTAGAGTTGGCCATTTTGTGAGTTCTTAATAATTGCCCATATATGATCTCCCTGTTTCCTTGTACACGCCCATGGCTTCAACCATTACCTTGCACAGGTGACTCCCAAGTTCAGATCTTTTTTTTTTCTAATTTTTAATTTGTTTTAATGTTTATTTATTTTTGAGAGGGAGAGAGACAGAGCACGGGCAGGGGAGGGGCAGAGAGAAAGGGAGACACAGAATCTGAAGCGGGCTCCAGGCTCTGAGCTGTCAGCACAGAGCCCCATGCAGGGCTCAAACCCACAAACTGTGAGATCATGACCGAGCTGAAGTCAGATGCTCAACCGACTGAACCACCCAGGCACCCCCCTCCAAATCTGAACCTTGAGCACATCCCATCTCCTGTGCTCTGAATCTATAGAACCAAATGCTAGCTGGGCATCTCCATCTGGATGTCCTGTCATCACCTCCATATGCCGAAAGAAGTAAGTCCAGCATTTCTACTCCTTTGCTGTCAAATCCATTTCATATGGTGTTATCTGACTTGGTAAATGGCACTACCCACTTGTTCAAGCTCAAGGTATAGAACTGGAAGCCAACTTACTCTCCTCTCTCTATTTCTTTTCACATATTCCGTTATTTCTGAATCTTGCCAATTCTACCTTCTAAATACTGCTTGAGTCCAACTGTTCATTCTTTCAAATTCTCATCACCTCTAGGGAATTTGATTCCTTTCTACTTCTTTTTTTTTTTTTTTTTTAATTTATTTATTTTTTATTTTATTTTTTTCAACCTTTTTTATTTATTTTTGGGACAGAGAGAGACAGAGCATGAACGGGGGAGGGGCAGAGAGAGAGGGAGACACAGAATCGGAAACAGGCTCCAGGCTCCGAGCCATCAGCCCAGAGCCTGACGCGGGGCTCGAACTCACGGACCGCGAGATCGTGACCTGGCTGAAGTCGGACGCTTAACCGACTGCGCCACCCAGGCGCCCCTCCTTTCTACTTCTTAATCAAATTGTTCTAATAGTCTTCCAATGGATCATCTGGTCTCCACTCTGACCAGATGAGTCTCATCAGTCTACCTTGAACACTGATGCCATAATGATCAATATTGAAAGCGTATCTGAGTCTAACAACGTATACAAAAAACTATACTCAACAACCAAGTGGCATTTATTCCAGATATGCAAAACTGGTTCGGGAATCAAACATCAGTCAATATAACCTACCATATCAACAAGCTAAAAGAAGAAAAATCAGGGGCATCCGGGTGGCTCAGTTGGTTAAGCGTCTGCCTTTGGCTCAGGTCATGATCTCGTGGTTTGTCGGTTTGAGCCCCATGTCGGGCTCTGTGCTGACCGCTCAGAGCCTGGAGCCTGCTTTGGATTCTGTGTCTCCCTCTCTCTCTGCCCTTCCCCTGCTCATGCTCTGTCTCCCTCTCAAAAAAAAAAAAAAAACATTAAATTTTTTAAAGAAAAATCACATGATTATACCAAATTGATGCAGAAAAGGAATTTGACAAAATTCAACACCCAGTCATGACAAAAACTAAGAATAGAGAGTGACACCTTTAACTTGATACAGGACATCTACAAAAACTCTACAGCTAACATCATACTTAATGATGAGAGACTAGATGCTTCCCTCTAAGATCAGCAGTGATGCAAGGAATGTCCTCTCTCCCCACTCTTATTCAACATCCCAATGGGACTCATAGTTAGTGGAATACAAGAAAAAGAAATAATAGTATACAGTTTGGAAAACTTTACTTCATATAATATTGCAAAACTTCTAGAAGAAAATATAGAAGAAAATCTATGTGACTTTGGTTTTGGTGATGAGCTTTTCAATACAACAGAAATGTGATCTATGAAAGAAGAATTAGTAGGTTGAATTTGATTAAAATTAAAAACCTCTGCCTTGGGAAAGATACAGTTAAGAGAATAAAAATACAAGTGACAGACTGGGAAAAAATATTTGCAAAGCACATGCCCGATAAAAGCCTTGCATCCAAATTATACAAAGAAATTTTAAAACTCAACAATAAGAAAACAAACCACCCAGTTTTAAAACTGAGCAAAAGATCTGCACAGCATCTAGTAGAAGGAGATACATGGATTGCAAGTGAGCATATGAAAAGATGCTCAAAGTCGTTTTTCATTAATGAAATGCAAAATGAAAGAAAAATGAGATTCTAGTAGTTATCTATTAGAATGGCTAAAATCTGAAAAAGTAGCAAAACCAGATGCTAACAAAGATGTGGGGCAACAGGAACTCTCATTCATTTCTGGTGGGAATGCAAAATGGTATAGTCGTTTTGGAAGACACTTGGGCCATTTCTCACAAAGCTAAACATAGTCTTCATAGATAATCCAACGATCGTGCTTCTAGGTATTTACTCAACAGGTGTGAAAACTGAGGTGCGCACAAAAACCAGCACCTGAATGTTTACAGCAGTTTTATTAAATTATCAAAAACTGCAAGCATTTAATGTGTCCTTAAATGGGTGAATGGCTAAACAAAGGTGTGCTACATCCGTATAATGGAATTTTATTCAGCAATAAAAAAGAATGGGCTATTAAGCCATGCAAACATGGATAAATCTCAAATGCATTTTTCTTTTTCTCTTTCTTTCTTCCTTCCTTCCTTCCTTCCTTTCTTTTTTAATAAATATTTTTATGATCTCTGAGGAATGACAGCCATTTTATTTTTTAAAGTTTATTTATTTTGACAGAGAGATAGAGAGCAAGTGGGGGAAGGGCAGAGAGAGAGGGAATCCCAAGCAAGCTCCCTGCTGTCAGTGCAGAGCCAGATGTGGGGCTCGAACTCACAAACTGTGAGATCATGACCTGAGCCAAAATCCAGAGTCGGACGCTTAACCAACTGAGTCACTGAGGCGCCCCTCAAATGCATTTTTCTAAGTAGAAGATGACAGTCTGAAAAAAACTACATACCGTATTATTCCATTAGTGTGAATGGGAACAGCAAAACCATAGGAGTGATAAGCCAATCAGGGTTTGGGGGGGGTAGCATTAACTAGATGAAACACGGGGATTGTTTTAGGGTGCTGAGACTATTCTGTATCCTACTTCAGTGGTGAATACATGATACCACATGTTTGTCAAAACCCATGAAACTTCACAGCAGAAAGAGTGGACCTTCATATATGCAAATATTAAAAAGTTACTTAAGAGGTTAGAGGATCCCAGGTTGGAATGCAGAACTTGACAAAATAATCTAACTGTATTAACATGTGCAGAACAACCTCACCGAAGGGGTGGGGGTAAAGATGTTGGCCTAAGTAACTTTGGACATGAGTGGAGTCTATAAGACTCAAGTCAAAAGAAGCTACATACACAGTGTACTTTAGGTGAGAATGTTGGTTCCCATCAGGTATGTGTTAGTGCTTCTAAAACCCCTATACATGTATATGAGAGTTTAGCAATTAAGTAAATGAACGGTTGATGGTGGGAGCCATTTTCTCACTTAGGGAGTAAACCTTGGCCATTGGGACCTCTTTCACTTAGATCTTTTTTTCCTATTGACATATCCTTGTGGGTATTTGGGGCAGGGGGTGCACTTCGTAACTTTTTTGCACTACAAAGTGTTCCAGGGTCATCTTGTACAGTTTCTGCATCAGTCCTAAAATCTGCCATTTCCCCCAAAGTGTTCCTCTGCCTCCTCTTATTGGTGGAGATGTGCTTGTTACTACCAGGGTGTTATTGTTTCTATGTCCTTTCTGCGGACAGAGTATATTTATGTACACTACCCCATGTATATGCACATATGTTAAAATATTTCTGCATGGATCCATCTGTATCTGCTTTAAGCTAAACATGAGTCCATTCTGACGTGTCCAGCTTTAGCCCATCATCACATGAGCAACTATCATAGCCAAGAGGAACCTAAGGAAACATGACAACTAAATGTAATGTACCCTGAATGGGAACCTGGAACGGAAGAAAGACACTAGGAAAAACCTAAGGAAGTCAGAATGAAGTGTATAGACTTTAGTTGATAATAACGATCAGTATTGGTTCGGTAATTGTGACAAGCGTAACATAGTATAATAAGATGTTAATAATAAGAGACTTGGGGTATGGGAAATATAGGAACTCTCTGTACTTCCTTTGCAATTTTTCTGTAAGTCTAAAACTATTCTAAAATTTAAAAGAAAATTCCATTTCACAAAACATATCTGATAGGGTCATTCCCTGCCGGAAACTTATTTCACCATTCAAGTCACTGCTTCTCTTATAGCCCCATCAGTGACAGCCTTTTATTACCCTTAGTTTCTTCCGTATCACTGGGCTTTGAAACAGGATATTCTCCTTTCTTCTCACCGATGTTCCACATCACTGTTTCCTTCTCCTTCCTGAAATCTTCCAGCTTGAAACTTATGTCATCAGGTTTAAAGTACCTGCTACACTTGTCACTGAAATCAATTACAGATCATATCCCTAACCCCAGGACACTCCTCTTCATTCCTTGAAGATTTAGATCCGGGCTCAGCACCATTCTCTCTGACCTTGCTTCTCATAATGCCTGGTGATTTCAACGTCTGCATGGATGGCTTCTGCAGCATCCTGAGCTCTCAGCCTCTTGCCCTGCTCTCGTCCAGTGACCTTGTTCTCTGCTCGCCCTCAGCTTCCCATTCCCAAGGCCATGCCCTGAACTCATCAATATCTGTACTTGCATCCCCTCTGTGTCTCGTTCCACTCAGACCACAGTCTCTGATCTTTATATTTTTGTCCTCAAATACCCCGAATCCAATCCAACAATTATTCAAGCCGCTGGCATCCACAATACCTTGACCTGATCATATTTTCCTGCTCCCTTTGCCCCTCATGTCATTACTTTCCCTCCTGTCAGTTTCAGTTCTGTACTGACCATCTAATACTTGCTACCGTGCACACAGCCTTGGTGCTTTGCTCTGATTTCCTTTTTATTGAGTTCACGTAGCCAAGTTCCAGCCACGGTTAATTACAGCTTTCCATCTTTCTTGCATACCATATCCAGTCTATGAGCAAAGCTTGCAGTCCCAAATACATCCAGGAGCTAACCATGCTCACCACCTCTGTCGCTACCCTTCTGGTCTAAACCACTCTTGTCTTTTGTCTGTGTTAATAGATTTCATGGCTGTCCCCATACTTTCTCCTCTGCAGTCTATTCTCCACTCAGAATCTAGAGTGATCTTTGAAAAATGTAAGTCAAATCATGTCACTCTGCTCAAAACCCTCCGGTGACTCTCTGTGTCCCTCAAGGGTCTAGTCATATTCCTCCCTTGCTCTTTATTGAACAGACCAAATAAGCTCCTACCTCAGGGCCTTTGCACTTGCTGGTTCCTCTTCCTGGGATATCTTCATTCCTATTTCCTGGATAGCTGTATGGTTTGCTTCTTCCCTTCTTCAGGTTTATTCAAATATCACTCTTTTATTTTTATTTTTTTTTAATTTTTTTTAACGTTTATTTTTGAGACAGAGAGAGACAGAGCATGAACAGGGGAGGGTCAGAGAGAGGGAGACACAGAATCTGAAACAGGCTCCAGGCTCTGAGCTGTCAGCACAGAGCCCGACGCGGGGCTTGAACTCATGGACCATGAAATCATGATCTGAGCCAAAGCCGGCCGCTTAACCGACTGAGCCACCCAGGCGCCCCCAAATATCACTCTTTTAGATAGTCTTTCCTCAACCACCTTACAGAAAATAGTGACCTCTTCTACATTGTCACTCCATCACTTTCTATTCCCCTTACCCTGTTTTCTTTTTTTTTTCATATCCTTATCAGCATCTGACATAGGATATAGCTATGTATTTTTGATATCTTCCCCCAACTAGAATACAGGCTGCATGAGGGCAGCGACTTTGTTTTGTTTTGTTATGTTTCACTTAAAAAAGCCTTAGAATCTAGAAGAGTCCTTGTCAGTATTTGTATGGGTAAAAGTTCTTTATCCTTCAAGGCTCAGATTCCATGTCACTTCTTAAGGAAAGCCTTACCTGATCCTAGGTCCCTTAGCTCCCCCCCCCCCAAATAAGTTGGCCATTCCCTCTCTGTTCCCTGTACCCTGCACTTAGAGCTTTGTAATGGCATGTGGGTCCCTCTGTCCCATCCTCAGTCCCTGCTGGTCTGTAAGACTTTCTTAGACCAGGTCTTCCTTCTCCTCCTCATACCCTGGTACCCAAAGCACTTGGCACCTAGAAATGGTTACTGATAGGGTCAGCTGGCTGGCTCAGTCAGTGGAGCATGTGACTCTTGATCTCAGGGTTGTGAGTTCGAGCCCCACATTGGCTGTAGAGGTTACTTAAAAATAGAAAAATCTTTAAAGAAAAATTATATACTCTATATGAGAATATTTGACAAACATCCAGTGGTATCATTCTTTTATTTATTCTTCATAATTTATTTGGTAATGTTTCATCGGGCCTGTCTGGTACTACTAGCCTCTTTTTGGTTCATGGCCATGGTTTTATCCAACCCTTGTCTATTTAGCAGATTTTTCCACGTCCAATTTCCTCTCTGCTCCCAAAATAGCAGTATAATTTTCTCCGATTGATGCTGTTTCACTGTACAAAACAGCGAAGTTCTGGGTTCACACACCTGAGTTCTCTGGGCTCAGGCGGGGTTCAGAAGGACACTTGGGAACTCAGCTGCCCACAGATGAATGTGCTTGGCATCAGAGGAAGTGTGGGGAGCGGTAGAACACTTTGGAAGGGCAGACATGGTAAGGACCACTGTCCCTCTGCTGCTCTGAACGGCAGTTTCCGGACCTGTTCTGTGAGTACCTTGCTGGCAGCCTCATCTCGTTTGAATTTCCCTCTCTCGGGATTTGAATTAGCATTTTCATAAGATTTCTCCAATGATAGGAAACTCGATCACATGTTATGCAAATAATCCTCTAGAATACACATGTGAAATAAGCCTCCTTTAATTTTGTTTACCTGACGCTGCAAAGAAAATGAAATCATCATCTCCCATTAGATTGGACATGGAGTCAGAGAGCTGACGGGGGCCAGACTGAGCAGGACCTTGTAGACCATTGGACACACCTCCCATAGATCTTTCCTAACAAAGCTTTTACCATTAGGAAGGATTACCAGGCATCGTGGAGGTTGACAAGTTATTTTGGTTCTTTGCATCAGCAGATTTATCTAGGCAAAGATAGTTTTTGCCTTTTTTTTTTCTTTTGTGGTTGTATCTTATATTCATTCTAGTTGGGGGAGAGGACGATAAAGGAAGGGAGCAAGTAAGAGAGAGGGAGCTCTACAGAAATCTTTGTATTGTGAAGAATCTAATGCTTATTAGAATCTATTTTATTATTGTTATTTTTGGGAAAATGGAGGGAGTCCTTTAAGAAGTCAGGCTTAATACTGTTGAGCCATCATGTGTCACTGTCCCAGAGGGAGCAAAAGTCTTTGCGACAATCAAAAACAGCTTGCGGGCTGGGGTCACAGCCACACACCAGCCCAGGAAAGAGGAGAGGCGGGAAGGGCCCTGAGAATTACTGCAGGGAACCTGGGGGGCTCACTGGAAGCATTTTGCACCCAAATGTGCTTCTTGACCCTTTAGTGGCCCAGGAGAAGCTGGCATTCATAGAGTCAAAGTCCTAAGTTAAAAGGGGGGTAATGATGGAGACCTGGATCTCTTCATGATAACCTCGACCCACCTCCCCTCCACTGCCAGAGAGCCTCTGTCCTCCGACTGCCTGGCACCAGCTCCGTGACCTTGTCTGAGTTTTGTCATCCATCAGGCTTATCCCCAAGATAGACAAGTTAATGTCTGTGAAGCATTTGGTATAGTGCTTGGCACACGGCAAGAGTTATGTGTACATTAAATAAAATGCTTGTTTTGGGTTTTTTTTTGCCTTGTCCAAATACTATTTTTTCTATTACTTTTCCATAAACTTTTCCATTTCGCTTTATCTTAAAAGGAAATTTGTCATTCTTAAAAATGGATAGCCTTGCTATAAAAAGAAAGTACTTAAAAATAAAAACAATGTTATTAAATGATAGCCATATTCTGTGCCCTGCTTCAGGCTCTGAGCCTGAGGCCTCCTTCTCTTTGTGAGATTAGCTATGCTTGGGCATTAAAGAAACAGGAGCACCAAAATGAAACTTTCCCTTTGGTGTAAGTAATCACAAGGATCGAGGGAGACAGTTATGATAATTTGATTGTAAGGTTTAATAATATTTCATATCACCTAAAAAATATATATTTTAGACATTTATTTATTTTTGAAAGAGAGAGAGAGGGACCGAGGGGGAGAGAGAGAGGGAGACACAGAATCCAAAGCAGGCTCTACGCTCTGAGCTATTAGCACAGAGCCTGATGTGGGGCTCAAACTCACGAACCGTGAGATCATGACCTAAGCCAAAGTCAGACGCTTAATCAACTGAGCCACCCAGGCGCCCTACATCTCACCTATAATAATCTCAGGAACATCAGTATCCTGTGGCCATGTGTCCACTACTATGGGAAACATTCAAATACACACACACACACACACACACACACACACGTTAGTGCCCAGAAAGAGGAAATGGAAAGGCAAACACACAGCACTGTCTCTTTCCTTGCGCTGGTTTGTTTAAAAGCAGGAGATGGTTCTGCTCCTGCCATTGAAATGGGAAAACCTAGATTCCCTGCCTGACAAGTCCGAGGATTAAGTATGATACAGTTCTGGAAGTTTTGCCTAATGCATAAGAGGACCAAGTCAAGGGATTAGAATGCCCTGAGCTCCTACTCCGTGCATGGAAGCTGGGCTCCATTGCCTGTCATCTGCAGTTTGACTCTAAAACCTTCCCATAGTTCAACTTCCCACACTGATGGAAGATCTCTTGTGAAGTAATCACATCTAAGTAGCAGTGACAAGTCACAGGAAATGGGGAATGTTCATCTCCGGAGTCATTTCAGACAGTTATCCTTTGCTTATTTACTTTCTAGATTATTGTATTAGTGTCCACTTTTTTTTTTTAATTTTTTATTTATTTTTGGGACAGAGAGAGACAGAGCATGAACGGGGGAGGGGCAGAGAGAGAGGGAGACACAGAATCAGAAACAGGCTCCAGGCTCCGAGCCATCAGCCCAGAGCCTGACGCGGGGCTCGAACTCACGGACCGCGAGATCGTGACCTGGCTGAAGTCGGACGCTTAACCGACTGCGCCACCCAGGCGCCCCTAGTGTCCACTTTTAAGAAATACAAATACCAGGGGTGTCCGGGTGGCTCAGTCAGTGAAGTGTCCAACTTCGGCTCAGGTCATGATCCCACGGTTCATGAGTTTGAGCCCCGCATCAGGCTCTGTGCTGACAGCTCAGAGCCTGGAGCCTGCTTCGGATTTTGTGTCTCCCTCTCTCTCTGTTCCTTCCTCTGCTCACGCTCTCTCTCTCTCTCTCTCTCTCAAAAATAAATAAAGATTAAAAAAAAGAAATACAAATAAAATCTTTCTTTACCATTAGGATATTAATGTTTTCTCACAACGTGCATTAAAATTAAAAAGAAAACTGGGAATAAGAGAAAGAAGAAAATAAAAGACCACTACCTGTAGAGATTTCCACTCTTCCACTGTCTTCCAGCTGAATCTCGGTGAGAGGTAGGGAGGAGGCGGGAGGGAGGTGGTGGGAAGGGGGAGCAGTGGGGGGAGGTAGGGGGTGTTGAGGGGAAGGTAGAGGTAAGACCGGGGAGTTGGGGATAAAAGGCAGTAATGCAGAATCAGCCTGATTCACTTAGGGCCCAAAATGGGAATGTGTTCTCTGTATTTTGATGTTACAAATCAATTAGTGTGATTTTCCTTTAAGATTCTGAGTATAGATTTACATGATGTCCGTGTAAAGAGTAAGTTCCTATTTCCGAAGATGAAACCGAGAGAAGAATCTTTCCCTCTAAAGAGTGGTCTTTCATCCAGAGAACACACACTTGCCAGAGGTGCCTAAAAGGAAAGTGAGCTTTAGGGCCACCTCCCAGCCACCGCCAGGGCCACGAGGCCCGAGTAAAGGGTTACAGCTGTCAGCCTCCCAGACAGACCCAGCATGGTCCTCCTTGATGCTGGGCCTTCACCCCAGAGTGTGAAGGTCCCCGAGGAGCTGGCTCAGCCTCCTTCTGGGAAAAGGTACAATTCCCCCCAAGGGCCCGGCCGACTTGCCAGCAATGACATGGACTGGGTGTCACTATTGCATCAGAAAGAGAGTCACCATAGGTCTCCTTCTTTGTTGGCCTGTTGGGCACATTGCTGGATGTCATCTGCAGCTGCCTGGCACTTAGGGGCTTTAAGTGTCACTAGCCTGCCATCTGCCTCACATCATCGCTAAAAGCCAATCATGTTCCACACCTTTTCGATCACTGCTTTTGTATCAAAATTCAAAGGCTCCATTATAACCGAATTGCATCGTCCTTCTTGTATTTTTATGGCCTACAGATGACAACTAATTGAGGCAGTCCTTTGGGGATGAAAGTAAGAAAATCTCATGTGAATGTGATGTTTACTTCAAGGGCATTGGATTCCTGGGGCGCTGGGTGGCTTAGTAAGTTGAGTGTCCGAATTCAGCTCAGGTCATGATCTCGCCCTCCGTGGGTTCGGGCCCCGCATCAGGCTCTGTGCTGACAGCTCCGAGCCTGGAGCCTGTTTCAGATTCTGTCTCCCTCTCTCTCTGCCCCTCCCCCACTCCCCCACTCACGCTCTGTCTGTCTCTGAAAAATGAATGCACCTTAAAAAAAAAATTAAAGGGGGGCGCCTGGGTGGCTCAGTCGGTTAAGCGTCCGACTTCAGCTCAGGTCATGAGCTCACGGTCCGTGAGTTCGAGCCCCGCGTCGGGCTCTGTGCTGACAGCTCAGAGCCTGGAGCCTGTTTCAGATTCTGTGTCTCCCTCTCTCTCTGACCCTCCCCTGTTCATACTCTGTCTCTCTCTGTCTCAAAAATAAATAAACATTAAAAAAAAAAAAAGCAATACCCTCTTGTTAAAAAAAAAAAAAAAAAAAAAATTAAAGGACATTGGATTCCTAAGGGGATTACCTTAAAACCCCACCCAATATAGCCCATACTGCATTTTGTTTTCAAAGCCTCTAATGACCAAGAGTGTTTTTTTTAAGACTTTTTTTTTTTTTTTTTTTTTTTTTTTTTGAGGTGTTTTTTGCTTTTAGGTTCACAGCAAAATTGAGCGGAAGGTACAGAGACTTCCCATAGGCCTCTGGCCCCCACACTCGCACAGCCTTCCCCATTATCAACATCCCCACGTCCCCGGTACAGTTGTTACAACTGATGAACCTACAGAGACACGTCATTATCATCTGAAGTGCAAGGTTTGTGTGTTCAGAGGGTTTGGGCAAACGTATAAAGACATGAATCTCACATCACAGTATCATACAGGGTAGTTTCACCTCCCTAAAAATCCTCTGTGCTTTGCCAAGGGCGTTTTGAAATAGATTCTAGTGTAGATTTGTGTAGTCCCGTTTAGAGCAAAGGAATGAGGCGAGACCCCACCTGCGTGAAAACCCCTCGGCTGCCTGTCTCCCTGATGTCTCCCTTCCAAGCCCTTAAAAGGACAAGTTAGTGCAGTTGGTGAAGAACAGTTAGGGTGGGGACCAGGTGAAGATATGCTTACATGGCTGGGAGCAGAGGTTCTGATCTCTCCTTGAGAACAGGGCCCATGTCTGCTCGACTCGTTCGTTCATTCGTTCACTCAAATATTTATGGAGCACTGACGATGTGCTAGGGGAGCACAGTCATTAAACAGGGTAGACAAAGTGTCTTCACAGAGCTAGTAAGGTGGGGGTGGTGAGGGTGTCAAACAATAGCTACATAAATAACACAATTTCTGATGGTGCTAAGTGTTACAGAGGAAATAAAATAGTCAAGAGTGACGAGGGGAGAAGAGGGCTATCGTAGATAAGGTGATCAAAGAAGGCCTCTCTGAAAAGACTTTGAAGCTGGGACAGGAACAGAGAGGGGTGAGGTGGGAACCCAGGGTAAGTGCTTTCCTGGCAGAGGATGGGCACGCCCAGGAGGAAGGAGGTGGGAGCCGCCAACGACACTTGTATTCCTAGGGTCTACTCAGGGCCCTCGCTCTCAGGAGCTGCTCTGTGAATGCTGGACTATGTCCAGCTTTAGAGGATGCCCTGAGGAAGGAATCGGGGCGAACAGGCACGGTCATGCGGGTGAGACAGGGCCTCCCGGAGAGTCCGCTGGAGCAAATCGTGACTTTTAAGTGGCCTCTGAGGCATATAGGAGGAGACATATAAACACTCCATGGTATCTGTTAACACCTGGTGGCACAAAATAATGGTGGTTCAGATTCAGGCTAATGTCTTTCCAGGTCCTCTTACACATTAAGTAGCGTTTTGAACGCACCCTTATCCATCCCCTATGAGAAGCGTGCCCTGGGCAAGACCGGTGCGTGCCCTTGGAGCACATGGTGAGTTACTTGAGCTGCAAATCACAACAGCACTGTTTGATGCTCCGATGTCCCCGCCTCGGTGCTCCCGTGTCATTCACAGAGAACACGTGTGTGCACTGTCCTGGAGGTGAGCAGTGCTGTGCCCCTGGGTGGGTGTCTCAGGGAAGGCAGGACATAATATCCCTGTAAATGGTCCTCCAATCTTGGGATGGAGGTATGATTATCCACTGCAGATTAGGAAACTGAGGCAGCAAGTGGCCTGCTCCTGACCATGGAGATAGTCAGGGACAGATCCAGGATCCACACCCAGGCCCTCTGCCCCAAGGCCAGAGCTCTACCCTGGGCCACACAGCGTGGCTGGGTGGGGGCGGGGGATGGACAGAGAGAAGGGAAGGGCAGAGGCGATCAATCAGCTGTCATCCACAGCGTGGTCTCTGCAGAGAGTTCTGGAATTCCTCCACAGCAGTTTGCTTCAGTTTTTCTTGACCAGGGGATCCTTGATGTTGCAACTATCAGTCAGGGTCCCATTCTGAACAGATGGCATGCTCAGAATGAAGAGAAGTTTAGTAAGGGGACTATTTGTAAAGACACAGGCAGGATCTAGGGAAAACCCAAGGGTTAGACATACCCTCTGGTGCTAGTGAGGGCTCTGGAAGGATCTGGGGAGACAGAGAGGGTCTCCTGACAGGAGCTGTGGCCCTTGGACAAAGATAGGGCAGCCTCTGCTGACCTCACGGGGAGGCGGCTGGCCTGGCCTTTCTCTCCTTCTCCCCACATCTTCTGTTCCACTGCCCCAAATGCTGTGCCCACTTCCCCTGAGTCCCAAGTTTCAAAAGTGCAGTGGATTGAATAGCACCCTCTAAAACCTGATGTCCACCTGGAAGCTCAAGATGTGACCTTATTTGAAAATAGTCTTTGCAGATGTAATTGGGTAAGGTTAGGGTGGTCCCCAAATCCTCTGAGAATCTGCGTGTAAGAGACAGAAAAGAACAGAGAGACCCAGAGGAGAAGGCTAGGTGCAAACGGAGAAAGAGATCGGAGTGATGCATCTCAAAGCCAAGGATGACCAAGGATTGCCAGAACCACCGGAAGCTAAGAAGAGGCAAGGAAGGATTCTGCCCTTGAGCCCTTTGGAGAGAGCAGGGCCTTGCTGACACTCTGATTTTAGGCTTCCAGCCTCCAGAACTGTGAGAGAATACATGTCTGTGGTTTTAAGCCATACATTTTGCTATAAGTTGATACGGCAGCCCCAGGAAACAAACACAGGTAGTGAGGTTTTCTCCTTTCGCTGTCCTCTTGATCCTCTGTTTCTTCCCCAGTAATAGGCAACATGTATATAGTTTGGATCTAGTGATAGACCCTGTTATAATTCCTCCATATGTGGGTTAGCTCGTTGTTATTCTCACAACAACTCAATGAGGTAAGTCCTACTATTATACCCTTTTACAGACGAGGGAACTAAGGCACAGAGTGGGTAAGGAGCTTGTCCAAGGCCACACAGCAAGCAGGAGGCAGCAATGGGACAAACTGAAATTGTATGCCACCTGATAAGGTAAAACGAGAAGATTGCATTATCACTTCTGTGATATTTCTGCCAAAGATGCGTGCAAATTGAATCAGAGGAGACGTCAGACAAACCAAAACTGAGGGACATTCTACAACACTGGTGACCTGCCGTCTTCGAGAATCTATTGAAATACTGACAGCCAAGGAAAAATCGAGGAACGGTTTTGACTGAAGGAGAGCTGAGAGACTTAACAACAAAATGCAGAATGAGATGGTGGCCTGGGTCCTTCGGCTACCAAGGGCAACAGTGGTATTGTCAGTGAGACTTGAATGGGGTCTAAGGGCGAGGTCACGGTGATTCCCTTTGGGTATGTCTTACACACATTTACTCCTTTAATCTTCACATTCACCCCATGAAGTATTGATTTCACCCCATGAAGATGAAACAGATGAGGCCCAGAGAGGTTAAGTAACTTGCCCAAGGTCACATAAGCTAGGGGGTAGTGGAGTTGGGATTGCCCAGACGGAGTCTGGGATCTTATCACCGCACTAAACTGCCTCTCAGTACAGGAACAAACAATAAACACACAAATAAGCTAAACATACCAAGATGCAGAGGGTGACTGATGCTAACGGAGAAGATTAAAGCAGGGAGTGTGAGGGCTGGCTTTTGACCGAAGCAAGGTGTTCAGGGGTAGACCTCACTCAGCAAGAGAGTGCTAGAGCAGAGACCCGAAGGGGCTAAGGGAGGAGCCTTGGAAAACCATTCATCTGCTCATCAAGTCAAGCTTAGCAAATTACAGGATGTATTAGCTCTGATGTATGAGCCACTGCTGCGTTCAGTGTAATAAGATACTGAGAATCAAGTTACAAAGAATATATTGATGTTCAGTGCTGGGAAATGGAAATGAGAAGATCAGGACAAACAGGATGGAGAATAAGGATGGTTTCTTAGCCTTCTCATTGCCTGGTTCCAAGTGAAGGTGGGGGAGGTTATGGTGCACACAGCCCAGGCTGCCTGTGGGGACAGGGCTTCCTGGGGCCCAACAGAGGGCTCAATCTGGAGGCAGCACCTCTAAGATGGATGAGTGAGTGCTGTCCTGGGAGGAGGAGGAGGGGCAGGGTGGTCCCGCAGGAGGTGACAGACAATGAAACCCAGCAGAGGAATGGCAAAGGGCCATGGGGGCTGTGGGTGATGGAGGAGAGCGAACTCAGCTCAAAGCCTTCCCTATTTCAGTGCTAACAACACACTCGCCTTTATGTGTTATTCATTCCAAGTCGAACTGTGAGTCCTTCCCAGAGAAAGGGCACCTGGGTGTCGTATTTGTGACTGGTTTGTACATCAGAGGAAGCCTGGCTTCTTCCTCGCTTCTGCTGGGCAGCTTGGCAAAATCAGGTGGGACACATGGAATTTATTCTCATCATGGTGTTTCATTATGTGTTGTCAGGAGAAACCCGAAACCGACCTGACTTGACTCCTTTGCAAGGGCTCTGCCCTTCTGCTTTGAATCTAGAAAGATTTGGGGGAAGGATGTGTCTTGGCAGTGATGTGTTGCTTTTCTTTTTGCCTGAAAGGTCACGAGTCTCTCATTTTCTCTTTCATCTTGACGTCCCCCTGCCACTGCCCCTATTTTGCTTTTTGAGTATTGCCCTGATTTGTTTGTTTTTCCTTCTTAAAGACTCAGAAACCATGTTCGTAGTTCTCACTGTATAAAAGTAGTGTCTGAACTAGGTAGAAAATAGTGGTTTTAAACACCTGCTTATGCTGATGACCCAGTCGCAGCCTCTCCCTGAACTCCATGCTCATATATCCAACTGGCTGCTCTACCAAGGTGTCCACCATCTTGGAGACTGGCATCTCCAGTCAGTCCATTACTCAGACCAAAAATACACCTGAGCATCCTCGACCGAACTCTGTGTCATACGTCTCAGAGATGATCCATTAACAAATTGCAAAGTCTCCTCCATCATGGTGTATCCCCCACCTTCCCGCCACCTTCGCTGCCGCCTGTTTTCTCTTCCCTGGAACAACCCAGTAGGCTCCCTCCCAGGCTTATATTCTACCCTTATCCTCTTCAAATACCAATCAGAATGTTCCTTTCAAAATGTGAGTTCAATCACGCCGTCTCCTGATATTCTAAAGCTCCCAGTATTTCTTCTCGGTTCAGACTGTTGAAGTTTTCCCATCTGTAAAATGGGGCCAACCTTGTCTGCCTCATGGGTCTGTTAATGAAGGGAGGCACTTTGGAAAGTGCTAGACCTGCCAGTAATACATGCAGGGCTTGGGATCAGTTGATGAGTGGACATCCCCATCTCACATGTCTCAAGATTTAAGAGTTATAAGTCAAGCCAAAACCTGGCTTTAGTGAAATATGGTCAATGTTTATATCTTGACACATTTGCCTTCATCCTGATCACAGCAAAATATGTAGGTAAGATGACTGTTTTTATAGGACTGAAATTGGCACAATATCAAGGACAGCTGAATTTAATGGACGATTTTGCATGTCCAAATGGTCTGTTGACAGAGGGTGAGCGATCCATGGAAGAGTAGATAACTCACAGCAAGCTACTTATTTATTCAGCAACAGTTGCTTTTCTTAACCTGGTATCAGCAAACTCACTCGCTTTATTGTTATGATCAAGAGTTTCACATAATTTGTGTTCTGTTGACAGTAAAGCAAGAATTGGCAAACTTTCTGTAAAAGATCAAACGAGAAATATTTTAGGTGATACGGGTTATTTGTCCCCGTCCCAATTACTCAACTCTGCTGTTGGAGCAGGAAAAGACCATGGACAAAACATAAATGAATAGGTTGACTCTGATCTAGTGACACCTTATTTACAAAAACAGGCAGTGTGCTGGATTTTTGCCTGTTCTAAAAGACTAAAAGAATAAAATGCAATTTACTCAAAATATAAAAATTTGAATATATTTTAATCAAAATGTTGCTTAAGGTAAGTGTAAAAATAAAAAAAACCCCTGTGTTTTCTACATGTTTTAATAGTAATTTTCTTTTTTTAAATGTCTACTTACTTTTATTTTGACAGAGAAAGAGCACAGCAGGGGGAGGGGTAGAGAGAGATGGAGAGAGAGAGAGAGAGAGAGAGAGAGAGAATCCCAAGCAGGCTCTGCACTGTCAGCACAGAGCCCCACGGGGCTTGAAACTCACCAATCATCAGATCATGACCTGAGCCAAAATCAAGAGTCACTCTGGCACCACTTAACAGTAATTTTCTTCTAAAATATTCAAAACTATTAAAATTACAAAGCAGAATACAAGTACGATTAATGACTATCCAAATTGTAAGTCAAAACTATTTACATAGAGCTGAAAATTTTAATTTAGTGTTTTGAGAACGTAATGATTTCTTATTATTAAATGTATGAAAAGGACACCGTTGGCAAGTTTAGCATTCAAAGTCCAGTTAGCTGCCAATGTGAAGAGTTAGCATAATGTCTCAGTGTATGGAGTCTACACTTAGATATGTGCAAGCTTAAGGCATTTGGATTGTTTCACGTTGCAGAATGTTCTCTAGGATCCATGTGCTGCTGTTGGTAATATTGCACTGAATCAGCAAGTACTCCTGGATGGGCAAATTAGAGCGCAGACAGAAGCCAGACAAGGGATGCTGGGCACCACTGGAAAGGGATACTTAGTGATGCAAGAATCTCACGTTCCCCAGGAGCAGAGATTTGACAACTTAATTAACTTACCTTTTCTCCTACCTAAGCACTGCTGCCACTCAAATGCTCCCCACGCTCCAAAGCAGCAGTTGCGGTCACTTTTGGTTTGAAGAACGTAGGGCAGTAGATGTGTGGAAGTGTTGCCCTGAGGCCTGAAGTGATGTGAGTGGCATGAGAAAGGATATGGTATTTGAGAATATGATTCTTGCTGTGCCAGCACTGGGTGCTGCTCTTGAACGACAGAGGCATCTGTGTAATCTTTAATAAACTCTGTGTGTGTGTGTACACGTGTGTGTGTGCACATGTGTGTGTGTGCACATGCATGTGCGTGTGTGTGTTTTGGGGGCGGGAGGGGGACATGTGGGCTAAGTCATGTCCTTTCTTGCTTGAGTCTACAGGCAAGGTTGGAAAGCACTTAGCACGTGTGTGAAAATATAATGGAGTAGATCCAGCCTACACTGCATACCCGTGAGCTCCCACGCCTGAAGCCCCTTCCAGTAGGGTGCGGGAGAGTGGAACCGGGGCAAGCAACTGCTTCCAAGAGCCATATTCCACAGGAGGTGTGGACGGAGCACTCGTAGGTTGAGAGCGAAAGGCCACCTGGAGGGCAGCATGCTTTGTAAAACTAGGGCTGTTATTTGGAACAATAGTGACTATTTCAACACAGAACAAGGAACCTTGGAAGGTGGTGAGCTCCCGGAGACCAGAGCGTTGAGCAGAAGGCCATGGGGATGGCCTGGAGGGGTCTTCTTGTGAGTAGGTAGTGAAGTCTAAGCATCCTCTGAGGTCTCACCCCAGTCTGGGATTCCAAGAATATAAGATAAAGTGTTTGCAGCAGCAAACAACACAGAGAAACAAGAAACAAACAGGACATGGGTGTCCTGGGGTGCTGGAGGCAGCTCATCCTGCCTTGCAAGAGTCAACTATTTATTCAGGAAATTTGAGGAGATGGATAAACCACCGGTAGCTTGAAATCAGCCATGGTGAGAGTATGGACACCATGGAAACTGGCAGACGCTATAGTTCGGGACTTCCTTTTTCTCTGGAGAGCTGGCTTACCTCTTAATGTCCAGGGGTGCCTGGGTGGCTCGGTCAGTTAAGCGTCCTACTCTTGATTTAGGCTCAGGTCATGATCTCACGGTTCATAAGTTCGAGCCCTGCATCAGGCTCTGTGTTGACAGGGTGCAGCCTGCTTGGGATTCTCTCTCTCTTCCTATCTCTCTGTCCTTCTCTCCCCAACCCCTCTCAAAATAAATAAATAAATAAGCTTAAGAAAATACATAGTTGGTCCAGCTATTCAATTTTATTTTAGCTAGCATCTACAAAACTCAGTCAGTAACACTCCCTCTAGCATAAGAATACAGGAACTTGGAAGAAGAGTAAAGTGTCAAGCCCCCTGGTTTGGGGCACAGACAGACCTAGTACTAACCAGCCGCGTGGCCTTGGATTACTTGGCCTCTCTAAGCCTTAATTTTTTCATCTATAAAAGGGGGATAATAATGGCATTTAATAGGATTGTTGTGAGAACGACATGTGATAATTCATGAATAATGATTAACATGGTTCCTGTCACATGATAATCTCTTAACAGATTAATAAATAGCTGTTATGATTATTCTTCTAAGCTATCCATTGGTAAAAGCTTCAGAGTCTTGGGTTTAAATGGAGCAAACTATTCCTGTTTACATGAAGCAACAGTTGATTGAGAGGATATGGCGGCTGATAGGCCTGATGGAAACGCAGAAGGGGGAGGGTCAGATAATAAGCAGGAACCAAGAGAAGCAAGGGGGCTGGAAATTCAGGCAGAATGGTGCCGCAGGGACGGGCCTGGGTGATTGGCCTTGCTCTTGGCCCCGTGGCTACCACTGTTTCTGCCTCTCCCAGGACCAACTGTAGGAATGCAGCATCTGTCCCTGTTTCTTTGCAGTGTTCAGTGATAAGGGAGCATAGGACAAGCTGACGGTCTGCAAACACTCCCCCTCCCCCCCCCCAGGTGGGATGTGTGTGATATTCCTCTGGCACCCCTGGCTGCCCAGGAACAAAGGAAAGGGGAAAAACAAATGGTGAACTGATAGAGATCGTAGTCCTGCAGGACCTAAGTCTCCATCACCCGTCCACAGTGATGTGGGAAACAAAGGCAGAAGGAAACAGAATTAGATTTCCTTATAACCTGCAGCCATTGACAAACACTTGAGGCTGACAGATTGAAATGTTTCTCTAGGAACTCCCTACCGTCTTAATGTTAATACTTTGTTAGAGAGAAGAACAACCCTACCTTGACAATAGCTGGGCCTCCAGTATCCTGGGAGTCTTCTTTAACATATGAAAATCTCACTGGCAACTTCCCCTGGAGTTTACCTACCCCCATAGTATATAACCAGTCTCTCCTCTTGGTCCTGGGGCAGCTCTTCCTGCCCACAGGTCCTGTCCCTGTGCTTTAATAAAATCACCTTTTTTGCACCAAATTCGTCTTCAAGAATTCTTTCTTGGTCATTGGCTCCAGACCAAGCTGGACCAAGCCCCAAAAACCTCATCATTAAGTATCAGATTCAAGGTCATGGGCAGATTTGTCCAATTGATCAGTCCTAATCTGGTACCAGTGATTATAAGTTTTGGGGTGATGGTGGGGTTCGTGGGGTCTTGAGACGTCTTTGGTCCAAAAGGGTGATTTTACTCAGGGGGACAGGACGCTGTGGGCAGGAAGAGCTGAGCTGGGGTTCTGAAGAATGACTGGTTATATACTATGGGATTGGAGGAGGTAAAGACAAAAGGGAGGCCTCCAGAGGGACTTTGATGTGCTAAAGAGGACTCCTAAGATACCTGAGGCCTTGCTAGTGTCACGCTAAGGTTGTTTTCCTTCCAGTAAGAATTAACATTATGAAAGGAGGGGGTTCCTGGAGAAATGTTGTACTCTGTATTTGTGTCAAGTATTTGCCAATGGGCTGCAGGTTATAAGATTATAATTTTAATGTTACCTGCCATTTCCTTCTTGCCTTTGTTCCCCATATCACTATGGAGGGGTGATGTTTAGGAAACAGAGTCTATAGGTTTCTGGAGATTAGGCTATTAATAAGACTGCCTTTTCTTGTAATTTATTGAGATATTTGTAAGCTGATGGAGACTCCTGTGTCACTGTGATCTCTATTAGTTAACCATTTGTTTTCTTTCTTCTCCTTTGTCCTTGGGCAGCCAAGAGTGCCTAAGGAATATTACACATATCCCACCGTGGGGAGGGGCAGAGTGTGATGGTGCTAGCTTGTGCTTTGTCCTCAGCTTGCCTTATGGTCCCATATCATCAGCACCTTAATTTCCAGAGGTATTGAATAAAAGTAAGCATCTGATGTTTTCAGGATCTGTTCTAGAAGGTGGGCTCTATCTCCCACCAAAACTCACATCGTGGCTCATTTCCAAACATAGGAAAAATCTGGGCAAGTGACACATGTCCGATACGGTTGTATCCATTTAGGTACCCTGCAGTCTTCCTCCCGTAGTGTTAAAAAATAACACCAGACTGAACACAAATATAAAAACATTCCTCCATTTAGTGTAATTGACCAAGTGTGTATTCCTTGCACATCTGAAAACACTTTAACCCCTTCTCTAAAGAGAGACCAACGAGTCTCCTGAGTTAATGTCCTGTTCCAAGTCCTAGAGGTCTGATTCAGGCAAATTCTTCCTTTAGTTTTTGGGGCTCCCAACCAAGTAGATCAGGGGTTGGCAAACTTTTCTGTAAAGGACCTTAAGATATATTTTTTAGACTTTGCAATTGTGATATTGTGATTTACAATAAATATTTATTTGGTCTTTGTCCCTGACCCAGACACAGAGGCTCTAAAATCCTTGGAGTCTCCTAAGTGATGAGAGGGAAAAAGGTATCTTTTGTTATGTTAACAAGGTGACTTTGAGGAAGCCCTGGTTGCCATGGGAACCAACTATATGAATAGAAGGTTGGAATAGCCAATGATTTAATCAATTGTGTCTAAGTAATGAAGCCTCCATAGAAACCCAAAAGGATGGGGTTCAGAGAGCCTCCAGACTGGTAAACAAGTAGAGATTCAAGGAGATTAGTGTTGCAGGATCTTTTTACCTCAATGTCCAGGGTTCATTGTCTCACCACTTCAAAGAATGAAGAGGTGGCAAAGAATAAAATGAGCAGCAGGCAAAAGTTTATTCCAGTGTAAGATCAGAAAGTAAGAATAGTGTGAAAACTCTCTTTACAGAGAGGGGGCATTCGAAAGTGAATACCCATGGACGATAGTCAAGGGACTTTGTTTCTTAGGGTTTTGGTGGGTCCCTTCCCTTCCCCCTTGTTCCTTCTCAGGGGGTAAGCTTATTGGCTAACGTGAGAAGGGAGATGATTCATTTTCAGAAATGCCAAATAAAAGCTGTGCCATCTAATCAACAATAGGTTTACAACCGTCTCCCCCTTCCACACACACAGTGGAGTCTAAACCCCTTAGACACTTCACTTCCTGGTTCTTTTACCCACTCTCCATTTTTGCAGGCTTATTTTCCTGGGCTTTGCAATGAGGATGTGCCAAAGAACAAAGGAGGGACTGAAAGTTTCTGTGTCTCCTCAGGAAATGTACATTTCTTCCAATCAGACTACTTTTTGCCTTATATGGGCATAGATGATGTTCCGGTGAGGCTGTAACTTCTGTAGTGCTCAGCCAATGAGGAACCAGGGGAGGGACTTGCATGCTAGGAGATAAATTGTCTGCTGTAACTGCCTGAGTGTGCCTGTCCATCAGACACCCTCTTCTGCAAGAATCTTGATTAAAGCCTCCCTTCATTGTGCTCCAAGTGTCCGCGTCCCTCCTTTGATTGGGTCTATGGGCTTATTTCTAATACTAGGTAACTCTAAATGCCTAGTCTTTCCTTTGTGATTGGCTTGTTTCCACTGTGTGAGGGGTCATCTATGGCCATACCATTCCTCGTGGGTCATACGATTTATGGTCCACTACTTATTTTTAGTTAGGTCTTTTGTCAAATTCCTGAGGGAAACCTATGGGGGAGTAGGTGGTGTCTGTTACTTTCTTAAGAGGAACCTTAACCCCCAAAGCGTTTGCTGTGGTCAGACACTCCCGGCATTGTCCCCAAATATGTGTTTTTCCCCACCCAAGGACCTCAGGTCCTATCCTTTCCCTCTCTGCCTACTGAATCCTATCTTTCCCTATCATAGTGGGCACCTCTGATTTACATCCAGTTCGTCGGAAAGACAAGGGACAACGTGGACCTGCTATTGGCATCTCAAGTGGGGGACAAGGGCCAGTCTTACAGGACTAAGCTCTTAACCTGCGGAATCAGATGCTATTTCCAAGCAGATAGTGTCAGAATTGAGTTGAATCGTAGGACACCTAGCTGCTGTCTGAAAATCGCTCAGTGGGGTAGAAAAAACAGATACATAGGAACTGGTATCAGAATTGTGGGAATCTGTGCAGCAGGAAAGCAGCCATAGCCGATCTGTAAATGAATGGATGTGGCTGTGTTCTAATACGACTTCATTCATGAAAACCTGCTGTAGGCTAGATTTGGCCTGCAGTCTGTCGTTTACCAGTCCCTGGGCTAGATTATAAAGTTTGCTATCGCCAGCACACTCTGGGTGTAATAATCAGGCAACATAAAGGGAGAGGGGGCTGTTATCTGTTGTTGTATACACAAACACACACCTAGCACTAAATGCGGGAAGGAAGGACGTAGAGGCACAGGGAAGGGCTATAGGCCCCACTTCACCGAGAGACCACAAAGTCATAGCTGCTGATATCCTTTCCTCCCCTTAGGGCCCTTGCTGTGTCCCCTTGTCAGTCAGCAGCTCAACCACTTGTGGCTCATTATCTTACGGAGCGGCCCAAGTCTCTGTATCGTGTCCTAACTTTCGTTAATTCTGCCTGGGTGGGGTTGGAGTGGTCAGCCAATGACTTTCTCGCAGGGCATGATTGTGTGAGAGGCAACCAGGGGAGTTCCTGCGTTTCAACCATATTCTTTGCACTCTGGGAGTGGCAGTCTCTATTTCTCCTTGACACTCAAAGCTTAGGAAAGAAGTTCAAATGGTCGCAGGGTGAACTGGGGAGACCCTGGGTCCTGGGAGGAGTCACTGAAGGTTCTCGGTCTTGTCGCGAGAGTAAATTCAAGGACAGACATGCAGCACGGCAGATGAGTGACATGAGCGGGAAACCTTATTAAAGCGGAAAGTACACTCTTGAGATACGAGAGTGGGAGAGCTGGAGAGCAGAGCTGCACGCCCTGGGGGTTGGATCTCTATCCGTTATGAACAGCTGTTAACTAGGGGGTGGGATGTTTATTACTTAAGGTGGAAAGCAGGTTTTCTCACTTTTTCTTCCCAAGTCAGGGGGTTTCCTGGCCTGGTGTCCAGCCGCTGGGTCTGTCTGGTTAGACCTGGCTTCTGGTGGTGAAGTGCTTCCAGGATGGGACTCAGACCTTCCCAATAGCTGGAATGTTCCGGTTGCTGGCCTCCAGGTATCCTGTTAGGACCTAACTAATTGCCTCCTCTAACACGACTGCGGGCTGAGAAGTAGGTTATAAGTGCTCACTACATAAGCTGGATGTCAGAGTGGCAGTACATTTGCAAAGACTGCCTCCCACATGCATGTCATTCACGATGGATGGGGTGGTGAGAGTCTACTCTGTTTATGGGTGGCATTGACAAAATGTCCCTAAATGATTTGTTTCCCCATTAGGCTGTGATCCTCCCAGGACATGAGAACAACAGCACATACTTATTTTTGCCAGAACAAAGAATATCTGTTTTGCCCAGAACCAAGCACAGTGCCTGATAAACCGTTAGATGTTTGAAAAATAAATGTTATATGAAAGGGTAATATTAGTTAAAATGTTAACATCCAGAAATATGAGGCAGTAGCTCGTAAAAATGTAACTTGCATGAAATAAGAGGACAACGGTTTTTCATGGACAAATACCGTATGTAAGAAACATGTACTATTTGAGGAAACTGTAGTTCGAGAGTAGACCATGATGTGGGGTGATTGCAGTCCTCATGTGAGGGTGGAGATTGGGGATTACTCTTTCTTCTCTTGAGAAGACCTTGCAAAATACTCTGCCTGTGGGGAGTAGTACTGGCTCAGGGCCAAAGCAAATTTCCTACTTTTGCTTTTCCTTGGAGGATGATTTATTTAAGAGCTTAAACTTTCCAATCAACAGAACTTGGAAAAATAGTTTGTTTCCTCAGTAGATAAGCAGGGGCGAGAAGCAGGTGGTATTGGGACTAATAAAAGCTCAAGTCTGGTTGAGGAATGGGAAAATATGATTACAGAAGAGTTGGCTTCTGTTGGAAAGTTTAAATGCCGATTGGACTAAATTAAACTAAGTTCATGTCAACAGATATTTTTTGAACATGTCCAAAGAATAAGACATGGTATTAGGCAGTATGAGGGTACGCGCTAAATAAGAGTTTTTGCCCTCAAATCCATTGTAATCTAGTGAAGTCCTTTATGTGGTCAAGCACCGATTAACACGTTTAAGGAAGAAGAAGAGATTAATTTGCATTCAGAGAATCAATATAAGCTTCATGGAAGAATTATTTGAGAAATGACTAATATTTTGAAAGAAGTATATGGAGAAATACATTTCTGGTGGTGAGCACATAAAGCAAAGGTTGCAAACTCAAATGTCTAAGGGGTCAAGCATAGCACAATCATGAGTAAGCCAGTTGGATGTAACACAATAGGGAGTAGTGGGGATTGTGGCCAATTGGAGAGGGTGTGCCCCATTTAAAGGGATTAGCCACTTGTCAGGTTCAGTTGGTTGTTAACCTTGATCTCTTACTGGAAGATCAAGAGAAGCTGGAAATTTTCCTAATGTCGCCAATGGATTAGATAAAACAAAAACCACTATAACATCATGTGATCCAAATCCATCTAAATCCAGTGTGCAGACGGTAATTTACATAAAGACGCAGAGGGAGAAATTTTCAAGCCATCCTTGGGAGCTGGCACTGCTGAATGTGTGCGAACACGAGTGGTCATGAGCAGCGGCAATAAGGCAAAGAGGTGTAAGAACCGGATCTCCCAAGACACTGAATTCACCTTGAAGGAGTTCAGATCTTCTTCTGGGGGCAGCAAGAAGCCTGTGATCCTAGAGGTGATTTGTTGAAAACTCTGTCTTTCTAAAGACTTCTCTGGCTGCCTCTGGAGGAAGGAATCGAAAAGGTTGATGAGAGCAGGGAGATGGGGTAAGAGGATGCTGAGGCAATCCAGGGTGAGAATTGATGAGAGTCTGAATCTGGACTGAAGGAGACTGGTGAGATATAGTAACTGCCAAAAACTATTCCTGATTGGATAGAAAAATAAAGGTTGCTTTCTCTTTCTTCAGATGTTGATTTAGGAAACTGAAGTCTAAGTCCCAGACAGACCACTAACTAGTTTTGTGGCCTAAGGCCACTCATTGTTCTTAAACTTTAGCTTTTCCTCCATCAAATGGTGACAATAATAACTGTCTTGTCAACACGGGATGCTGTGGCAATCGAGACAAGCGGAATACCCGAAAGAGCAGCCGCCTCTGTAAAAGACTGTATCCATGGAAGTGACTTTCATTGGTGTTGTTATAGTCAGCTCTGGGATTCCACATCAGTTAGGACTTTGTAAACATATGGAGGCATGAAACGTTATCCAAAAGTGACAATTTTTTTTAAAAGATTTATATGAAATGAAAGCATCTGGAGAGGAAAATTTTACTTTCTTGATATTAGCATGATAATCATGGCACATGCTGTGGCTTACAGCCCCTTCTAAGTAAAATGGATCTACCCACTACCTTAACTGAGGGCCCAACCCAAGGCAGCCATGTTTGGCACCTCAAGCTACGCCTGACCCAGCAGCAGTAGATTCATCTGCTGACCGGTGGTCCAAGATGTGCCCCGTATCAAAAAACCTCTTCCAAAGGGGAGTAATTGTAATTAGCTGAGCCAGGAAAGTCGTTTCTGCAGGGAATTTCAGTGGGGAACTAAAGAGTAAGGCACCCAGTCTATGGCATAAGGACAAAGGGAAAGATGAGTAATATGGCAGACCGCTCCATGGTACGATGGTTGATGGAAGATGGCAAGATGGAAGGACCGCTAAAGATCCAGTGCCTTCTGTACTGCTGACACTGCTTGAAGTCAACAACCACCATTTATTCCCAGTTTCCATGACACCATGTCAACTTTTATAATTTTGTTCAATAAAATCCCATTCAGTGGGAATCCTTAAAATAATCTTCACCCTTCACTTGACTTAGTTCTTTTTTGCAACCAAAACACTCTCCTACAATACTGTCCCTATTCCTTGGAAATTAGAATAACCTTTTCTTAGGTGTTTGACTTTAAAAACAGAGGTCATCTAAAATTTGATCTGACGTCTTCTAGTGGGAAAAAGTGGTTGAATTAGATGGCATGTGACTGGGTAGACTCCAGAGTTAATGTTAAATACTTAAGAAATGCTGCACTTCAAATTCCACATATATGGAAAGATGGTTGCTTTAAAAAAAAAAAAAAGAAAGAAAGAAAGATGTTTTATAACTAGTCCAGGCAATGGCTGGGGGGAAAAAACCAAATTAATTCATGAAGTTGATGGAGTGGAATAATCATGAGCTTCAGAGTCAGAAGCCTTAACCAGAAGTCCAAAACCTGTGACTTCCTGGTTGGATGGATGGACACTGAGATCTCAGGTAAGTTGCTCATTCCTGTAGGATCCCAGGTGTTGATGAATGGAGGCATGATGGTCATGGTGGTAATGATGATGATGATGGCAGTGAAGGAATCCATGAGATAACACATGTGAAACTCCTCATGAACTAAGCTATATGGTTTGCTATCATTAAGGAACTATAGTGTTGGCAATGAAACAGCGACCACATTGAAAAGCAAAAGCAGTTATACATGGGAGAAGGAAATTGACTAATTTCAGACAAGTTACCAGTGAAGAGTTGATATTCTTATCTGACCCCACATGACCGTGATATAGTAGGATGTTTTTGGGTCTTCACCTTTTAAAAGAAAGGTAATATTGGGACACCTGGGGGGATCAGTCAGTTAAGCCTCTGACTCTTGATTTTGGCTCAGGTCGTGATCTCACAGTTAGCGAGTTCGAGTCCTGAGTTGGGCTCCCACATGACAGTAAAGAGCCCTCTTGGAATTCTCATTCTCTTTCTCTGCCCTGCCCCTGTTCTCTCTCTCTCTCTCTCTCTCTCTCAAAACTAACTGACTAAAAAAGGTAATATTAATAATGATGACTGTGATAATGATGCTAATAATAATCACAGCAGGCACCACCTACTAACATTTCCAATGGCCTGGTTCTTGATATTCACTGTCTCCAACCCTCCAATAGCCATGTTATTATCCCCATTCTGCCCATGAGAAAACCAAATCTCAGAGAGATTAAGAAGCTTGATCAGGGTCAACCAGCCAAGGATTCGAACCTGGGTCTTTCTTACTCTGCATCCTGTGCCCATCGTGCTGTTGGCCTAATTAGCTCATTCTAGAACGGTGTAACAGAGGGGCTGCATTGATCCTTGGAGAATGCCTAGCGTAGGCCCTTCTTTTGAGAGAACAGGAAGAGGCCCAGAGAAGTGAAATGGCCTGTCCAAGGGCACACAGCCAGTTACTGGTGAGATCAAATTCTCAGACTCATGGCATCTGACTCTCAGAGCAGTAGGCTGATGTCTACCCTGGGCTGCATCTCTGACGTGCAGCTATTTTGAATACCGTGCACCCTTGCAAACAGTCTGTTTGCTTTATTCCAGAGAATTACAGGGCAAATGTATCCTTCCTGAGGGAACAGCTGGCATGCATGCTGTGGTGTCTTATCACAGCACACCCTGGATTTATGGTGGCTTGCCTCTGGCTTCTGTTGGCTTTAGGGAAGCTATCTGTCATGGAGTGAGCAAATAAGGGAGTTCACGGAAAATCAATCCCTCGATTCTTGTTTATTAGCCACCTCTAGCATAAATGTTACGTGGTGCCTTACTAAGGTGGGAGCGAGGATGACACATTAATATACTTAAAATAGGCAGCCTTTATGAATGTTCATTACCTCCCAAGGTCCTCTGATGCTCATGGTTAAGCTCCAAGTTAATGGATTAAACCCATTTAACAGATGAGAAAATCGAGACCCAGAAATATCAAGAATGTTAAAAAAAAAAACCCAAAACCTAGTAAGTCCTGGAGCCAGGTTAGAGCCTTCAACCCCGGGCATGTCTGACACCAAAGATGACATTTGTAATCAACACATGTACCTGCACTGCACCTATAAAGCTTTGCAACTGTACGGAATGGGGGTGGTTGGGAAATAAAGGCAGTCTTTGCCTTCACAAAGTTTATAGTCTAACATGGGACGTAAGCAAGACTAATTATAATACCCTGTCTCAGAGAGAGCATTAACTTACTCTAAGGCACTCTTCGAAGGGATTGATGAGAATCATCTTTACTTTCTCAGAATGGCTATGTAATGAATTTTTATCCCCATTTTACAGGTAAGAAAACTGAGGCTGACAGAGGTGAAGCAAATACCACACTTTCTGTAGTTAATAAGTATTAGAGTCTGGATTCAGTCCAGGGTCATAGTCACCGTGGTCTAGTTTACAATAAATAAATACATAAAATTCTATGAGAATCCAAAGTGAGAAGCCCATAAAGTTGAAGGCTAATTACACTAAATCCTTAGAACTGACTTAAGTAAATTTTCCTGCCAGCCCCAGTGATCTAGAAAAGCAGAGCAGTGCATGATATTGGATGCAGCATGGTGCAATTAAAATAGAAAGAGGGAGGGGTGCCTGGGTGGCTCAGTCGGTTGAGTGTCCGACTTTGGATTTCGACTCAAGTCATGATTTTGTGGTTTGTGGGTTCGAGCCACATATCGGGCTCTGAGCTGACATGTAGAGCCTGCTTAGGATTCTCACCCTCTCCTCTCTCTCTGTCCTACCCCCCTGCTCTCATGCTCGCTCTCTCTCTCTCTAAAAATCAATAAATAAACTTAAAAAAATAAAATAGAAAGAGGGGTGCATGGGTGGCTCAGTTGGTTGAGCATCTGACTCTTGACTTCAGCTGAGGTCATGGTCTCACAGTTTGTGGGTTGGAGCCCTACCTTGGGCTCCAAGCTGACAGCACAGGGCCTGCTTAGGATTCTCTGTCCCTCTCTCTCTGCCCCTCCCCCCACCTCTCAAAAATAAATGAATAAATAAATAAACACACACACGCAGACACACACACATACACAATACAGAATGGGAGTCTGAGCTCTGGGTTTAAGACAGTCTCTTCCTCAGGGTGAACTTGGAGGCCATTGTAACCAAAGAAAACGCCTTGGCTCTTTCTTCTGTGTCCTGCTTCCTGTCACTGATAGGAACTCTCAAACCTGGTTTATTTTTAAGAGGCGATTTTTGTTTTATTGCTTGTCTCTGGAAGGATGCCCTCAGATGTTAATGAAGACTGGGGAACCTATAAAAGATTCAGAAAATTCTCGAAGGTATTGAGTTTCACTGAAACACGAAAAGGGCTAGTTCTATTTTCCTCATAGCTCCTTCACAGGCATAATTATGTAATTTTCATCAGTAAATTTATTTTTTACATTGCAAAAATCCTTTCCTTCTATTCTTTGAAGTTCCCAATAGAAGGAAAAGCAGAGAGGTATTTTCAATTCAGCCAGCTGTGTCTCCCTTGGGATTTTCCAGCTCTGCTTCTTCTCTTTGAGCTTTGTGGCAGAGTGAAAAGAGCATTGATCTGTCAGGCCAACTCCACTGTTCCTTAGCTGTGAGATTTGGACAGGTCTTCTCCTTTCCTGGGCTCCATTTTCTCTCTCTCTCAAATCAAAGGGTTGAACTAAGCCATTGGTTTTCACTCTGAGTTGTGCTCTCTTGCAAAAGACAGTCAGGGGCTGTGGATTATTGGACAGGATCTAAGAATCCATATGTTGAAAAAGTCTGAAGGCTAGATAAAATCATACCTCACACACATCCATTCTATATGTATATGGAGATGCTCTTCTAAGTAATAAAATGCAATTTAAAGGGCTATAATTTTTGTCATTATGCTTTTTGTAATTAAAATGCAATTAAAACTTATTGAATCACTAATTTTGATCATCATGATTTTCCTAATTGAAATGTAATTTCAAATGTTAGTGAAGTTTTGCTAATTTTGGTCATTATGATGTTCTTAATCAACAGATACTAAATATTCCATTAATATGAGGAAGATCTGAATGTATCTTTGCTAGTAAGAGTGGAACTTAAAAATTGCACGGGTTGAGAATCACAGGTCCAGATGATTTCTTGGGTTCTTTCTAGGTCTGACATTTTGGGATTCTAAACTAAAGTGTCTAAAACAGTAGACGTGTGGTTTAAAAAATCTATTCAGTTGCACTAGCCACATTTCAAATGCTCAGTAGTCACATGGGTTAGTGCCTACCATATTGATCAGTGTAGATAATGGAACAGTTTCATCATCATGGAAAGTTCTATTAGACAGCCAGATGAACTAAATGATTTTACTACTGTGTTTTCCTTGAGGTGAGAGAGTCTTAACATACAATTCTCAGAAGAATATGAGTTTGAAGCTTGAAGTCGTTCAGCCTTTAGTCCTGTCACTGAAGGGAGTGGGAGAGGGGCATGGTTATGAAACCTGACAGATTGATTCACTCTTCCTGGGCCAGTTTGCCTTTGAACCTTTGAGTGTAATAGGTAACATGATGCTCAGAAGAGCCATGCACACCAAGTGTTGATTCAGCCACACCCCCAAATACTCTCACCCACCAGATTATTCTGAAACTCAGAAGCTTGTATCCAGGATCTGGATATAGCCAGACACCAGGATTTTGCTGGTTCCTAGCCCAGAGGAGCCACTAAGAAGAGGAAGAATGGAGAAGCCATCCAAAGCCAAGTAACATATTTTCTTCTCCTAACAGGAAGGCTTCTGGGTGTGACTGGAGCCAAAGGGCTGGGAGCTGGGGGCAAGGGTCTCCCTTCAAAAATTCTCAAGGGTTGGGGCACCTGGGTGGCTCAGTCTGTTAAGCGTCCAACTCTTGGTTTCGGCTCAGGTCATGATCTCGTGGTTCATGAGTTAGAGCCCTGAGTCTGGCTTTGTACTGTCAGTGCAGACCCTGCTTGGGATTCTCTCTCTCTCTCTCTCTCTCTCTCTGCCCCTCCCCTGCTTTCTCTCTCTCTCTCTCTCTCTAAAAAAAAAATCCTCAAGGGTTGTTAACTAAGACTTAACACTTAGTAGGCAAAGGCCAGGAGCCAGGAGGCATGATGTTTTTAAGAGACACATTTCTCCTTCTGATGAGAAAATACGTATATACTATTCATTGTAGAAAATTTAGCAGATACAGAAGCTATGAGGATTTTAAAAATCCCTCATAATACAACTGGAAATAGCCATTGTTAACATTTAAGGCGATTTCCTTAATTCATTGAGCTGGACTATAAAGGGTTTATATTTAAAAGCTTTCATTTTCTGAAACCAGGGCCTTTCCTTATTTAAATGCACTGACCTATAAGCCAACTTAAACCTGGTTTCTTTTCTCTCTCTAGCCATCTTCTTCTGCTTAAAGGGTCTCTTTTCTCCATTTGTAAGTGACAGGTGAGGTTTTTCAGGTCATTTTGCAAGAATGATGTCCACTGGCCTCACTCATAGACTTGCTGAGGGAGCTCCTCTGGGCTCAAACTGTCCCCTTATGACCATAGTGACCTTGGGGGAGTTAGTCATGTGACTTACAGCAGGCCTTGGCTTTTTATTTGCTTTGGGGCTGGATAAAAGGGGTCTGGGCACATTTGTATTTTTCATCTGCAAAGTAATTTGGTAGAATTACACGGGTATGTCGTCAGCTCAGACTGGGAGTAGCTTTGGGTTTGTGGTATAGAATGTCTGCTGAATCATTAAAAACTTCAATCATTTGATAAATATTTCTCTTATGAAGATAGTGCTTTACTAGGCCCTGGGCTCACAAAAATTCATCTAAACAGATTATTCTCCTAGAGTGCTTATGGATAAGTATTGATCAATAACAACATGGGTGATTATGATTTGGGTGTTATAGGTGTTATGATGGGGGTATGCTCTTGGTACTGTGAAAGCCCAGGTGAGGAGAACTCCATTTGGGGAGCTCAAGGAAGGCTCATTAGAAAAAGTACACCTAAGCTCAGAAGTGAAGGATGTGGAAATAGAAATGAAGGTGAGGAAGAATGTTCCAGACAGAAGAGACAGCACCAGTAAAGAGTGGGACATGAGAGAGCATGATGCATTTGGAAATGACATGTTCAGGAAAGTGTGTACGATGTTCATTTTATATATTTTGCTGGCAAATGTCTTGAACAATAATGTTTGCTTCAAGACTGGCCTATGCTGATATCTGATGACACATTTCCCTTCCTGCACAAGTGTAAATACCACTGGTATTCTGAAGAAGACCCAGGTCAAGGCCACCTTCCTCAGGAAGTCTTCCTCAATTTCCTCTGGTGGAAATAAGCTCTCCCTCCTCTGAATTCCCACAGAGCTCTTGTCCTTTCTGACCTTTATTAAACAGTTTATAAAACACTTTATAAAACAGTTACTTACAGATGCCTCTCCTTCTACCTTAACTATGAACGGATCGGGGTCAGGGAAAGTCTCCTTGCCTTCCAGAATCTTACCTGGTGCCGGAGCAAAAATGCACTTAAATAACATGTGTGTAGTCAGAGAATTCTGGGCTCCTGACTAGAGCTGGTCTTTTGTGCTGTGTCTCATGTTTGTTTTTTTTTGTGGTTTTTTTTTTTTTTTGAGATTTTAGCACATTCTCTCTCTCACCGAAATTATTATTATTATTTTTCCAGGCGCCTTCCCTGATACCCTACCATAGTTAGGCTCAGGATAATTTTCAGAAGAAAATAATGGCATTTGATTTCATTTATTCATGAAGAGTGAATTCATTGGGATGAAGGTTTTAAGTGGCATTACGAATAGTGCCTGGAATAAGGGTTCTGCTGTGAGAGGGCAGAGAGCAGAATTTCTCACGTGGGTAGCAACCGTTCTAAGTGTTGTGGAGGGTTTTTAGCAAGGCTTAGAGGCAACCATTATGTACTTGCATGGCTGCCTTTGTTGTTAAAATAATGAAATGGTTTCATACCAGCAGGTGAGTAGCTCTTGTCTTAAGCTCACTGAGTGCCCTTCTGACACCCAGTACCCACTTATATCCAGCAATGAATGGGTTAATGCCTGGCATAGTGGGAGGTCTCCAGGATCGTGCACTAGTGACACGATTGGTGGCATTTTGGTAGGTCAATTCCCATGCCCTTGACATTTTGACTATAACTCCTGATGATCAAGTATATGTCTGTCAGTGATTTTGAAGTACTTCCTCCTGAATAAAACAGGTTTTGGGTGCATTTTGGATAAAAGAGAGCTGATTAGGAAACCATTAACAGCAATGATTCCAACCATTGACTCTATCATTTACTAACTATATTACTTTAGGCATGTCACTTCCCCTCTGCTTCTGTTTTCTTGTCTGTAAAAGAGGGAAAAGAATGCATTCTTTTATCCACCCACCCATCCATTCATCCATCCATCCACTCATTTATCCATCCAACAAACAACTGTGCCAACCCTAAGCTGGAAATGTTGCCTGACAGTGACCAGACAGAGATTTAGGGAATTCTCTTTGGGGGACCAGTCACACATCTAGTTTTGAAGGTCAGACAAGATTTAAGATTTCTTTTTTAATGTTCATTTATTTTTGAGAGAGAGAGAGAGAGAGCATAAATGGGGGCAGGAGGCAGAGAGAGAGGGAGGCACAGAATCTGAAGCAGATTCTTGGCTCTGAGCTTTATCACAGAACCTGACGTGGGGCTTGAACTCATGAGCTGTGAGATCATGACCTGAGCTAGTTGGACGCTTAACCGACTGAGCCACCCAGGTGCCCCTAGGTCAGATGAGATTTTAAAAGTGAAAGCCTTTAGAATCTGTACAGGACTTCATTGACACGGGTGTTGTCACATTAATAGCAGCATTAATTCCTTTGTACTTACTTAGAGAACAGTCTACGGCCTTTTTTGTGTGCAGTATAACATTTTAGTAAGGCCCTTTGGCACTTATTCATGACATTTGTATAAATCCTGCATACAATTCCAAAAGGACTGTGAATCAGTTTCCATTTAACTAGTATTTGACGAAAACTTCCTTGTTCCCACTGCTATTTTTTTTTTCCAAATCAAAAAGAGCTTCACACTTTTGGCTGAATGAAAAATACTGCGCGGCCCTTATAAAAATGTGAAACAATACAGAAAAGGATATAAGTGAAAGTAAAATGAATGCCAAATCCCACCTGCCAATCTTTTTGATGAAAAATGGCCTCAGGAATCTTCCCATGCCCTTTTTTTTTTTTTTTTTACATAAACATAAATCATATCGTACGTAGCGTTCTGCAGCCTACTTCGCTCTGAATGGTGTCAGCACACACCGGAGGTTCTATTACCAGGTAGACGATTGAAAAAGAAGTGTTTAGCATTAAAAAGTGCTGTGATCCCTGTGACTCCCTTCATCACAGCACTCTAGAGTTCTCTGGGTCGAATCCTTTTCTTGCAGTTTTTTTCCCCTGAACTACCAAAGTTTATGTCTGGGTCTTGTACGGACGTACTTTCTCAATTCAGTAAATACATAGCTGCACCACCCTTGTCAGTGAGCACATGGAATTCTGTGGTATGCACAAAATTATTTAATTAGTCCCCCGGGGATGGGTTTTTGAGTTATTTCCCATTTTCAGCTAATGCAATAATTTTGTAACAAGCATCCTTCTGTATTCAACTTTGCCCAGTTGCAAACTTCTGCCATCCAACCTTCAGGGTAAACTCCTAGAAATGAGAAGACTGAGGTCAAAGGTTTCTAGGCTTTAATTAAGGGACTATTCGGGGACATGAGGGGTGTATGTTGTGGAAGCTGGAGATTCAGCTGGGGTGGTGGGACTTAAAACTCACAGCACACCTTGAGAACAGAGCAGAAAGTGTTTAGCAGAGAGGTGAAGAACGAACGCTGTTGACTGAAGTGGTCACTGAATGTGAAGTGACCTTGCTTTTGAGTCCCTGAAAATAGCCTGGGCCCTCATCCATGAGGGTATCTCTTTTAGAGAGAGTCTTCAAAAAAATTTTTTTTAACATTTATTTATTTTTGAGAGAGAGAGAGACAGAGCGTGAGCAGGGGAGGAGCAGAGAGAGAAGGAGACACAGAATCTTAAGCAGGCTCCAGGCTCCAAGCTGTCAGCACAGAGCCTGACATGGGGCTTGAACCCAAGAACTGTGAGATCATGACCTGAGCTCAAGTTGGATGCTTAACGGACTGAGTCACCCAGGCGTCCCTTATATTCTTTTTAAAGTCAGTTATTGGGGAGCCTGGGTGGCTTGGTTAAGTGTCTGACTTCGGCTCAGGTCAGGAGCTCATGGTTCGTGAGTTTGAGCCCCACATCAGGCTCTGTGCTGACAGTTCAGAGCCTGGAGCCTGCTTTGGATTCTGTGTCTCCCTCTCTCTCTGCCCCTCCTCTGCTCACACTCTGTCTCTCCAAAATGAATAAAACCTTAAAAAAAATAAAGTCAGTTATCTAGGCATAATAATGATGGCGGTGGTGATGATGGTGGTGGTGGTGATGATTATGGTAATGATAGCCGATAACTTATGGAGCACTTAACACATGCCGGGTCCTGTGCTAAGCACTGCCCATGCATTATTTCACTTAACCCTCCCAACTATAAGGCACGAACTAGTGTCATCCTCATGTTACAGACGAGGAAGCTTAAATTTAACAATAAGAAAGTGAAAACACTCAGTTAATCAGAATATCCAATTAATCGCGACCCTCAACCAGACTACCACGAGAAGGTGAAGTCCTGGTGCTCAGAGACGGCCATCACATGTAGAGAATTTTCTCTGCCCTGCATCTAGAATGGTACCCCTGGGAGAACTGAGAAAGAAGCACAGATCATTTTCTGTGCCTCGTGGCTCTGATGAACAACATTGGACAAGAAAGGCTGCTAGATAGTGCAGGCACCTGTTCTTTCCTCTCAGTTCTGTGTTTCATTCTCCTGACTATTCTCTCACAGCCCCTGTCAAAACTGAACGGGCTGTGTGATGTGGTGCTTTTTAGGTTGTTTTTTTTTGTTTTGTTTCATTTTGTTTTGTTTTGTATGCCTCTTTGTTCATAGAAGGTAAGCTTTTGACTTTGATCTAAAAGTCAGTGGGATGTCTAAAGTTCAGTTCTCTCCAAGTGAAATCTTTAGGTTGTTTTAGTTATATACTCTGTTACTGTTATTTGTTATTCATAAATTCTATTCTTGTTTTAAGGTATTGATACATTAGTTAGGATATTGGTTTGGCTGCATGTGATAGACACTAAAAACTGTGGCTTAAATTGATAGAAATGGACTTCTCTTTCATAGAATAGTCAGGATGGAGGCGGTCCAGGGTTGAAATGGCAGCTCTGATCCACGAGGGTGCCCAGGGATCCTGTTTCTGTCTCCCCTGTGGTTCTGACATGCTGACAGTGTTTCATTCATCTGCACAGTCTGCTGAATTACTCATGTTCCAAGTGGCAGAATGGGGGAAAAGAAAGGGTACAGCATGACCCCTGTCTTTAAGGATGGAGCTGGGTTACAACATCACATTCACGACCCTCCTACTGGCTGATTCAGCTTCAAGGCACCAGGCTGCAAGGGATGCTGAGAAATATAGTTTTGTAATTTCTGTGGCTATAAGCCTAGCTAAAAATTAGTAATTCTATTACTATGAAATAGAAGGAGAAAAGGATAGCAGGGGACAGTATTCAAAAATAAAGCTGAACAGCAATGAGATAAAAATATATAAATAGAAGTTTTAATATTTCTTTTCTGCACTTCAGTGGATGGTCTTGTCCAGACCCCAGAATGTATCGACTCTTCCTTGGAAACCATTGCCCTACAGGGTTTTCTGATTTTCCAACACATTGGAAGGAGGTCTCTGAAAATAATAGAATGCTATCCTTAGAAACATAAGCTCCAGGACCAGGTACACTATTTGTAATGAAAATACAGGATCCCTCGTTCAAAAATGATTAAGAATTTCAAGATGGAAAAACCAGGAAAAAAAAGTCAGCATGCAGCTTGTCTAAGAGCATGGCACCCAGTGCAATGACATAGGTCACATATTCATCATGAAGCTGGCCCAGCTCAGCTGTCACTGGGGAGTGGCAGAAAAGGTGTTAAAGCTCCCACTGACTTCTTACCGTTGTCACATAAGTTATGGCAGTCCACGCTTATAACACAGTGCGGTGTAAATCAACACCCAGAGTGGACCTCAACAGCTAAGTGGTAGAGTGTTGGGGTGACCACTGGTGGAGGCTTTGGGAATATTCTCAGACTTGGGATGCCAGTCATACATTTCTGCAAGTTAGAGACAATCTGTCTTGTGACTTCATTAAATGTTCTTTGCATGACTTCCCCTGAAGGTAGGTTAGTACTATGTTTAGTAACCTGAATGACCTACTTTTCTCTGGGTTCTGGGACAAAGGCTATGCCCATATGCTTTGGAAATAGTCCGTCCATTCACTTTGCCTGCTTCGGTGCACAGTGACCAGAGTGCACACTGTGGGAATGTTGAGCTGGGGCCAGCTCTGGGAGGTCATCACAAGCAGGGCTAGACTGGTGGGATGTCAGTTCAGGTTATGGTTGAGGAGGGGAGTCTTGCCAACTATTAGGTCAAGGTTTTAAGAAGGCAATATAAACATGGATCAGAAATTCGAGTTCTAGGAGATTGCGGGTAACAGAACAGACAGAGTATAAGCTGGCTCACAATCCTGTACTCACAATTCTTAAGTCCATACAGCTCTGAAATCTGAGAGTTTTCTCTAGGTTTGGTACAGACTCTTTTGTTGTAGAACCTGACATGAGGCTACTTATTATCTTTATCCCAGTTAATAAGAACGGTTATATGTTTTGCTATAGAAGTATTAATACATTTGATTATGCAATGCTGGGCCAGACTCTAATGGGAAATTATTTAACACTCTCTCATTTTCTAAAATCAGAAACATTTTGAATTTGTAATACACTGGGATCCAAAGATTTGGGGCTTATAATATATAGCATTTATTGAACATACATTATGTGACAGACATTATTCGGAGCACTTTACATGTCTTAATTTCTTTAATACTCATGGTACGCTATGAGATAGATACCAATATTTTCCCCACGTGACTGGTAAGAAATCTGGAGCTGAGAAGTTTTGTAATTTGCCTATAGTCATGGATAATCAGTAAATGACAGACAGCGACAAAGGTGAATGTCTTGGGGGCCTACTTTTATATCATGGAGGTGAGTCATCTCAAGAGGCATCAATGCCAATCTCATTTTGGGCAAAAAGGCTTGGCTGAAATGACTGGGAAAATTAGTCATAATAGTGAATCTATTTGTTGGGTGAGATATGAGGCTTAATGAAAAAGTGTTCTTTCTACTATTTCTGTAGTGAAACTATTCAGGAACAGTTAAAACTGTACTAATCCTTTGGGAGAATCAAGTGACCTTTGGGTGCTAAGGATTCATTGATAGAAGTCATACTTCTGGGAGCACCTGGGTGGCTCAGTTGGTTAAGCATCCAACTTCAGCTCAGGTCATGAACTCGCAGTTCGTGAGTTCGAGCCCTGCGTCGGGCTCTGTGCGGACGGCTCAGAGCCTGGAGCCTGCTTCTGATTCTGTGTCTCCCTCTGTCTCTCTACCCCTCCCCTGCTTGTGCTTGCTCTCTCTCAAAAATAAATAAACCCTTAAAAAATAAACAAAACTTCCTTATTTAAAAAAAAAAAGTCACACTTCTTTATTTAAATATCCAAAGGGCAACCCAATTTTTATGTGTTAAATTGGATTTTTGGCTTCGATTGTAACAGACATACTACATTAAAAAAATCTTTACATTAGCTTTTGTGAAAGCACCATTTGTCTTAGTAGAAATCTTACTTTAATGCTTCTCTCAAAAATTGTACTTCTGGATAATAGCTGGGTGGGTCGACTGATAGTATCTTGCTTTATTGAAGTCCACATTATTCAAGGCAGATTCCCAATCCCTGACAAAATAAAAATAGATGACATCTATTGCTTCTTCTAGATGTTCCACACTTGTCTTGGTAAGAGAGATGAATTAGATTAGTTTGACAGGATTTGTTCTTTGTGAAACTTTAGTGACTATCTTATACCTCTGTATATCACTGTGTTTCTACCCACACAGTTTTTGTCTGATAATTTCTTTCCACTGATTTTTTTTCTTTTTGGAAATGGATGCAATGTGTGTATCATGAATAATGGATGGTTTTATTTCTATAATTGCTACAAATGATGATAGGGGTTAGACAGGAGTATTAATTTCTCCATCAACACTTGAATATGAATCAAGAATTTTGTTCATTTGTAAATTACCTTGTAATGAAATTTGGAAAAAAAACTTTTCTCATCATAGTTTCTCGATAGATTCTTAATACATGCTTACTTTTGCATACAAAAGCATGAATATTCCAACATGAATAAAAGCGTATTTAATTTTTTGGTGCAAAAATGATACTTAGATGAACTCTTATCACAGCAGCCTGGTGGTGATTCATCGAAGTTTTTTATTGCTGGTAGAAAGGAATTTTTCTTTTCTTTTTTCTTTTTCTTTTTGAGAGAGAGAGAGAGAGAGAGAGAGAGAGCTTGCTAGTGGGAGAGGGGCAGAGAGAGAGGTTGCTGGATGATCCAGGGAGGCTCTGGACTGATAGCAGAGAGCCCGATGCAGGGCTCCAACTCAAGATCGATGAGATCATGATCTGAGCTGAAGTTGGATGCTTAACTGACTGAGCCACCCAGGGGCCCCTGGAACTTTGCTTTTCTTTCTGACTGCTCTGCATCTTTAAACATCCTGTCCCATTTGTAAATTCTTTCCAAGTAAAAGATATAAACTTGCCTTCCCAGCTTCTCTGGTAGCCAGGATGCCGGCATGTGACCAGGCTGCATCACTCAGATGCTTGCATTTGAGGTTCTGGCTTGAAAGCCAGTGATACAAATAAGCAGGCGTGACATAGAGCCATCCTGATGAGGAAGAGGGCAAATAGACCTGTTTTCTCAGAGAGGGCAGTTGTAGAAGTTCTGGCAATGCCCTCTTGTTTCCGATGTGGCAGATAAGCTGAAGTGTCTGTGTCCAGAATGGGGTCTATCTAGGGGCCGTCTGTGGTGTGAGATGGGCATAGCTCCTTGCTTTTTCATATTCAAATTTGATTCTCTGGGCCTCTCCCCAAATCTGGAAACTGTCATTCCTTTTCTGTTTAATCTAGTCAGGGAGGGTTTCTGTAATTTGCAATTAAATTTCATTGATACAGCTGAGATGTGAGAATAATGACAAGGAAATAGGATTCTTTTGTGTGTATCTCCTTCCAGCTGTTGAAAGATATGGGTAGAACAAGACTCTTTGCCAGGTCATTCTTACTGTCGTCATCATTTACTTAAACTGATTTACTGTTGAGAACAGCAAGCTGTAAAGAGTGATGCATATGCAGGCAGACTGTTTCTAAGGAAAATGGAAGATGACTTCATGCTCGTGCAATGACTGGCTATGAGTCTGGAATTTACCAGTGGCCTTAGTTAAAAGATGAGTCATGAAGAGGTCCTGGATAGAGATCTGGAAGGTTCCAGGGTCTTAGTTTGAGATGTTGGTTGGAACAAAGAATACATTTCACTAGAGGCCCATGATTTAATTCTTCCATTCACTTATTCAGTACATATTTATTAAGTGCCTTCTCTGCACAATGCACATGCAAAGTATTGGGGAAACAGTGAATCAGCCAGGGCCAGGCAGATCTTTGTTTGGTGCTCTGGGGGTTCCAAGTATTTCCATACAGACATGAGGAAAGATAACGGGTTTTTTTTTTTAAATTATTTTTTGTAACTGAAGATACTGAACAGTGGAGACCTTACATGATTTATCCACAATCCCGTTCAGTAAGTAGTAGAACTAAGAATTGAACTCAATTCTTCTGGTTCCAGAATCCTGTAATTTTTCCAGGATACCAGCCACTTCTTACCTGCCATATCAACTCTCATATCAACTCGGAGAGTCAGGTATCAAAATCTTGCCATTTCTCAAATTTCTTCCCATTTCTAGAAAGGAAACCTGAGCCAAGTAGGGGTTAGACTGGTAAATAAAAAGGTGGGTCTCCCCTTTCTATGGCTTGTAGTCCCTTTACTATCCTTCATTTCTGCTACCCCAGGCTGCCTCTGTCATTTATATGTTGATTGGGAACATGGTATTGAGAGCTGTTCTTGTTGGATGATATGAAGGGAAAATATCCACATCAATAGTACATCTCGAGATGAGGGTCAGGTGCCATAGAATACAGTCAAGTGTGAGAACTGGGGGGCAAGGGTACGAGAAAAGGAACTCTACCTACTTGAGCATTTGTTTCCTAGGGTTGTGGTGTTACAAAAGACAAGGTCCCCACCCCTACTTAACGCCAGAATCTAGTGGGCAAGATCAGTATGTACACAGCTGAGTCATCCCTATTATTAGGTCTGTGCCTCTTGTGTTATTTATGCTATTAGAGGACATGGGTTTCTTTCTTTTTTAATTGAACATTTTGTTGAGATCATTGTAGGTTATGGAGACATGTAGATAACACACAGCTGTAAGAAATAATACAAAGATCTCCTGTACCTTTTACCTAATTTCCCCCAATGGTAATAGTTTACAAAACTATAGTACAATATCACAACCAGGATATGGACATTGATACAGTCCACTGATCTTATTCAGATTTCTCAAATATTACTTGTACTCCTTGTACTCGTGTGAATGTGTATATGTATGTGTGTGTATTACTTGTGCGAATGTGTATATGTATGTGTGTGTATTTAGTTCTCTACAGTCTTTTTTTTTTTTAATTTTTTTTTTTACATTTATTTATTTTTGAGAGACAGAGACAGCATGAGCAGGGGAGGGGCAGAGAGAGAGGGAGACACAGAATCAGAAGCAGCCTCCAGGCTCCGAGCTGTCAGCACAGAGCCCGATGCGGGGCTCGAACCCACAAACCATGAGATCATGACCTGAGCTGAAGTCAGATGCTTAACGAACTGAGCCTCCCAGGCGCCCCTCTACAGTCTTATCACCAGTGTTGGTTGGTGAACCCAACACCACTGTCAAGACACAGAATAGTTCCACCATCACAAGGATCTCATGTGTTGTCCTTTTGTATATTTTTAACCACACCTCTTCTCTCCCTGGTTTTATTTATTTTTGTCTCATGTGTCCTTGGTATCTATAAAGTTACTTAATAAATTCCTATTATATGACTAAATCAACTTAACAGTGCCATAAGAGATTAACATATGTAAATAATGTCTTCTGGAGGGCAGGGAGCCATGAAGACAGAGAAAGAGGAGAGGCAGAATGTAACAGTGAGTGGGCATTTAGGACTTGGGCTGGACAGCACAATGAATAATCTCGAGAGGAGCTTCCTGGGTTGGAAGTCCCTCTCTATCACTTACGTCAGAGGTTGCCTTGGGACAAAGGCAATGGCATGTGTACTACCCCGGCCAGGGCTTGCTACATGGTGAGACTTACCTCAACAAACAGATGCTGCTCTGAATAGTCTTGGTTCTCGTTGTTTGAGAGGAGTCTCCAATGACTTAGAATGGAGATCCTGTCTAAATCTGCCTTTGTGAGGAGGTGTGGACTGAATCTTCTCCTCAAGGCTGCTATGGGGGAGGGGGCACTCAGCTGGTGGCCGAGCATGGCTGATACCCAGCCACCACCCCTCTGTGGTTCGGTCATCCTTGCCCCTGTGGCCACTCCCATTGAGGCTCTGGAGACACTGTTTGCATTTTTCACATCTTTTAGAACTTTCTATGGGGGAAATGACATGCCAATGGGCAGTTGTGAATCTGGGGATTAATGAAGGTTCTGGGAGGTTGCTCTCCTGAATAACCAGAGTCTTGTGTACCAAAGACCCCACCAAAACTTTGCACGGTCAGTAGATGAGTTTTACCCCAGCCTTGACTTCTTCCTAAGAAGGGTGTACACAATAATTTACAAGAATCAGCTCCCCTTCCTGGCAACTTCCTCTTTGTGAGATTGGGGAGGGGTGTTGACTCAGGATCTGATATGCGTTGTGTCTGGACCTCTCTTGGTTCCACTGAAATTCCCTCACTGTGTACACAGCTGTTGTGAGAAAATAAATCCCTGTGGGTTACAAGGCTAGAGCACAATCCAAGTTAAGAAACCCTTACAAATCTCCCTGCCAACTATCAAGCCCACTGCGATAGGCCACCACAGCAAAGGCCTGTCTGGGTTGCTGCAGAGACCATATTCTTTTCTTTTTCAAGATTGGAATCGAACAGAGCCTGGGAAAGTTCCTTCCATCCACAAATTTCTTTTCAAGTGGTGTCATCAACAAAATTTATTGCTTGCTATCCGATATTACTATCTCCATCTTTCTTTGGAGATTTTTATGAACTCATCAGGTCAGGGATTTAACACATTAAGTATGCACAGTGCACACTTAAGGGTAGGGTGGATAATGAACTGTTTCCCAATTAACAGACACAAGACTTACACTGCTGTTTGCACAAGCCATAGTTTTACGGGGCATGGGGACATTGACACTAAACAATATTGGATCACGAAGAAATCTGTTCTCTTTAAAATTATCTTCCGTTTCTGCTTTTGTCAGAGAAAACATCTTTAACAGCTCTCTAAGATTTGCCAATTCTTTTTTGAATGAGAACAAGCCTCATACTTAGAATCAGTTACAGCTATGGTGTAGCAATAGTGTTTCCCCCACCCAATTTATTTTTAAAGTCACTTTCTGTGAAGGCATGTGTTACTAGTTTACCATTTAAAATAAAACACACAGTATTATTTCATTATACATTTATTTGGTTAATAAATGGTGAGCTAATTTTTTTATTTTTATTTTTTAAATGTTTATTATTTGAGAAAGAGACGGAGAGCAAGCAGGGGGCCAGAGAGAGAGGGAGACACAGAATCGGAAGCAGGCTCCAGGTTCTGAGCTGCCAGCACAGAGCCCGACGTGGGGCTGGAACCCACAGACCACGAGATCATGACCTGAGCTGAAGTCAGACATTTAACCGACTGAGCCACCCAGGCACCCCCTGGTGAGCTACTTTTAAAAATTAGGGTCAATGATTAAGGAGAGATGTGGTTTTGGCATTTCCTGAAGGTGGCATTTCAAATAGCTGAAGTGGGAAAGCATTGGTGTAATGGAAGGAAGTTTGGACTAGGTGAGAGGAGAACTGGCTTTTTTTTTTTTTAATGTTTATTTACTTATTATGAGAGAGAGTGTGTGTGTGAGTGGGAGAGGAACAGAGAGAAAGTCCCAAGCAGGCTCTGCGTTCTCAGTGCAGAACCTGACGCAGGGCTCAATCTCACAAACATTGAGATCATGACCTGAGCCGAAATCAAGAGTCAGACACTCAACCAACTGAGCCACCCAGGTACCCTGAGCACTGACTTTTAGAATTAGATTCTGCAGCAAGTATAATAGGACCCTGAGCAACTTACAGCTTCACTGGGCTTATGTTCCTTTATCTGAAATTTCAGTGGGTTTGCACCTATGAAACCTATTCCTCAAACACCCATTGTCTGCAAAATGTTGTACTTATGAGTGTGATGCTACAGTGATGACCATGGGGTGAATCCTTCTCTCGGGGAGTTTACAGACTAAAACAGAACACAGCCCAAGTTTGATGTGTTAGAGGAGGAGGCAGATAGCCAGCTACCAAGGAAAGCAGAGTATGGCTGAGTTCCGGCTCTGGCTCTGCCAGTTATGACCTGGTTTTCACCAGTCATTCAACTTCTCTGAGCCCCAGGTTCTTCGTTTTGTTTGTTTGTTTGTTTTTGTTTTTTTGCTTTTGTTCTTTTTTACCTCCATTAGCTGAAGTCTTTTTTTTTGAAATTTTATTTTTTATTTTTTAAAATTTACATCCAAATAAGTTAGCATAGAGTGAAACAATGATTTCAGGAGTAGATTCCTTAGGGCCCCTTCCCCATTTAGCCCATCCCCCTTCCCACAACCCCTCCAGTAACCCTCAGTTTGCTCTCCATATTTATGAGTCTCTTCTGTTTTGTCCCCCTCCCTGTTTTTATATTATTTTTGTTTCCCTTCCCTTATGTTCATCTGTTTTGTCTCTTAAAGGCCTCATATGAGTGAAGTCATCTGGTTTTTGTCTTTCTCTGACTGACTAATTTCACTTAGCATAATACCCTCCAGTTCCATGCATGTAGTTGCAAATGGCAAGATTTCATTCTTTTTGATTGCCGAGTAATACTCCATTATATATTATATATATATATATATATATATATATATATATATATACCACATTTTCTTTCTCCATTCATCCATTGATGGACATTTGGGCTCTTTCCATACTTTGGCTATTGTTGATAGTGCTGCTATAAACATACAGGTGCATGTGTCCCTTTGAAACAGCACACCTGTATCTTGTGGATAAATGCCTAGTAGTGCAATTGCTGGGCCGTAGGGTAGTTCTATTTTTAGTTTTTTGAGGAACCTCCATACTGTTTTCCAGAGTGGCTGCACCAGCTTGCATTGCCACCAACAATGCAGAAGAGATCCTCTTTCTCCGCATCCTCGCCAACATCTGTTGTTGCCTGAGTTGTCAATGTGAGCCATTCTGACAGGCGTGAGGTGGTATCTCATTGTGGTTTTGATTTGTATTTCCCTGATGATGAGTGATGTTGAGCTTTTTTTCATGTGTCGGTTGGCCATCTGGATGTCTTCCTTGGAGAAGTGTCTATTCATGTCTTTTGCCCATTTCTTCACTGGACCCAGGTTCTTGGTTTTTAAACCAATGGCCCTCCTACCCCTGCTCTGTCAGAGGTTTACTTTTCCCTGGGGAGGAGGAGCATCTTTCAGCAAAAGGTGTAGGTCTGGCTGCCCCAAACTGTTGGCTTGGAGGTCTCTGGACACCTCTGAAGCCGATCACCAAAGGTTGTCCCCAGAGCCATTGATGGATCCTGTAAATGCAGTATTCCAAACTGGAGCAGAAGGTACCTTTTCCTTTTGTCGAAATCCTTTAGTCCTTTAAAACAATTTGAATTTCTGGGACCTCGGAGAAGCATGCTTTCTCCTCTGTGTCCTATTCTGACTACTGGATCACTCCCTTGTGACATGTTATGCTGTATTACAACATATTGCATCGTGTGTATATGTATGTGTGTGTGTGTGTGTGTGTGTGTGTGTGTAAGCCTCACACTGGCCTATGAACTTCCAGAACACAGGGACCAGGTCTGCACTCTTTCTGTCTCTCTAGCACATAACTCAGTATCTGGCACATAGTAGGCAATACCCAGCTCATACGTGAATGTGTGCACATGTGTGCATGTGTGTGTGTGTGTGTATGTGTGCATGTGCATGAATGTGTTGGTGGTAAAAAACAGTCATAAAATTTGGAAGATAGTTGAATAACGAAGCGTTTTTAAATCAACTTTTTATAAACAGCCCAAGGACAAGTACACAAAACCAAAATAACAACTCAACAAATGATCACAAAGTGAAGTCATGTAAATACCCCTCAGATCTAGAGCTAGAACATTGTGTGCTCTGCCGGCCTTCCTTTCTCTCAATCTTGTCCAAGTGTAACTGCTTTCTTCACTCATCTTTCTTGTAGTTTTTTTTCCTGTGAATTTTTATTTGGAAAAACTTGAAATCTACAGATGAGTTTCAACAACAATGTAACAAACACGGACGCTTTTACCTTGAGAGGGTAATTAACACCTTGCCATCTTTGGCATATCTTTCTCCATATCTTTGTTTTTTGATTGTTGTTGTTTTTGCCTTTTTTCCCCTGGAAACATTTGGGAGTTAGTCATAGGCATCATGATACATAACCATCAAGTATTTGATCATCATCATGTCCCAAGATCAAAGGTATTCTCTTAACTACCATACAACCACTACACTCAGGAAATTGATACAGTACTACTGATATTATGGCTATAATACTATTGTCCAACATGGTACCAGTTCAGATTTCTCCAGTTGTCCCAAAAGTGCCCTTTAAAACCCTTGAAAGAATTGTTTGGGGGACCCAGAATCCAGACAGGGAGTCTCACACATTGTACTTAGTCATGTTTCCAGGCTCCTTTAATATAGGGTGGTTTCCTGACCTTTTGGTTTTGTCTTATGAAATTGATGTTCCTAAAGACCCATTATTTTGCATATTTTTCTCAACTTATACTTGTTTGATTACTTCTTCATGATCAGATGCAGGCTGAACTTTCTTTTTTCAGAGGAGCAAACAGATAATGTGCCCTCAGTGCATTACTAGGGAAGGCACGTGATATCCATTGACTCATTATTGTTGGTAAGTGCGATTATTTGGTTAAGTGGTGTCCACCAGATTCTTCCCAACAGCCTTTCATCCAATGGTTTTAGCTCCATGGAGATTCTTACCTAATTAATGATTGCTGTAGGGATTGCAAAATGGTGATTTACGATCTTTTTTTTTCTATTATTACCTTTATGTATAAAAAGAGATTTCTCACCTGCTTTTCTCTTCTAACCCCCTCCCCCTCTTTAGCATCAGTATGAGTTTATAGGTTATTTATTTAATGAATCATAATCCATTCCTGTGTTATTTATTTTGATATTCAAATTGCCCCATATTTTGCCAGAGGGAGCCCCTTCACGTCGGCTCCTGTGTCCTTTTTACACATCCCCATGAGCTTTTGAGCACTTTCTTTCTTTCTGGCATAGTAATTTGTTCCAGGTTTATCATAAGAGAGAAACTGAGGGGCTCCTGGGTGGCTCAGTCAGTTGAGCGTCCGACTTCAGCTCAGGTCATGATCTCACTGTCCGTGGGTTTGAGCCCCACATAGGGCTCTGTGCTGACAGCTCAGGGCCTGGAACCTGTTTCAGATTCTGTGTCTCCCTCTCTCTCTGCCCCTCCCCCACTCATGCTCGCTCTCTCTCTCTCTCTCTCTCTCTCTCTCTGTAAAAAATAAATAAACATTAAAAAAATAATAAAATAATAAAAAAAGAGAGCAATTGAACTGCCTATTTAACCTCTTATGATTAAAATGTTAGAAAAAACAGGAAGGTGAAAATCAATGCCCAGCTTCCTCACTAGCGAATACAGCCCTGAGCTTTGACAAAACACAGCAGGTTCTAGAGTAGTCTTCCTAATCATTGAAGCCCCAGAAATGGGTTGTGGCAAAGTCACTTGTCTGTGAGAGGCTGCTGGGTACAGACCCTGCTGGTGATGGGCAGGCCCATGGGCTCAGCCGAATGTAATCTCATGAATGCCTGGTCAGCACTGCTCAAGTGTTTCCATGGTAATGGATGACCCAAAGCACATGGTAATTAAAACCACAAGTAGTTTTCAGTCTTGCTTCATGAACAATATGAGAGCATCAAACCAGTTGTGAAATTATGTTTGCTTTGCATCCATTTAAATTTCATCTGCCCTCTCATCCGTAGAGACGAGGATGCTCAGAAAAGGGGCCGATACAAGGAAAATGGAGAAGATGATGAGGTTAAAAATCTCCCAAACTGGTTGATGCAAGGAAAAAAAAAGTCAAATGTGAAAATGATCCTCCCAAGCAGAGACACTTAGGGTCAGGGACTTCTAGATAGTTTGCATTTCACTTGGCAGATGTCTCTCAAACAATTGTGCAATGCCAGATGAGTATGTGAAAAGAAATAAATACACCTGTGATTTAGGATGGGAAAGAAAGTAACCTCTTGGTCAGAGGTGGCCATTGGCCATGTCACCGGAAACCTGATATCGCAATAGGAAAAATGCTATTATGGGATGTCCCCAGTAAACTGTCCACATGCTTTAAAATTGCTCTGCACCTGCCCAGTTGTTGTAAGCACAGAACCCCAGAAAATAGCCCACACTTCTTACAGGGCAAGTTCAATGAGAAGGCCAGATCCTGGGGAAGATATGAAGAGCAGCTGATTTCTATCCCACAGTGCGTTGCCCTACTTTTTCACCAGAGATTTTCCAGGTCCTTCAGTATTATTTACTGAGTTAATTAAGATGTTTGCCCTCCGCGTTTGGAAAGAGCATTGATATTTTTAGATAAAAGATGGTTGCAGGCTGACCTTTTAAATAAACAGCAGTGAATTTTCTAAGGCAAAATAAGAGTACTGGGCCTCTCATCCACTTGGACCCAACCACCCAGCATTTTCTGGTCTTCCTATTAATAAAACAGATATGTAGAATTCAAGCTTTAAAAAGTCAACTTCCGGAGGATGTTCAGGAGTTGAGCCATTAAACACACAACACTCTTCTCTACCTTGCCCGTTACAGACATAGGTAATCTGCCACAGCTTTAAAACCTTCTGAACCACTTCTGCAGGGAGCCACTGACAACTGATGGGAGCTTATGTTTATTGTAACCCAGATCAAGTTAGCTCCAGCTCACTCTCTTACCTTTTCTTATATTTGCCTGTTGCTGGTTGAAATAATGGCCCCGGTGCAAGATTCCTAACTACCAAAGAACATTCGATAATGTTCACTCTATCCTAATTGACTGAACCAAGAAATAATCTAGTCCAAATATCATTAAAAAAAAACACCAAAAAACAACACCACTGTTTCATTCAAGAAGAAAGGCCACATGCTAAGGCAGAAGGAGTGCTAGATGACTGACAGGCAGAGATCTTGGGTTCCACTCTGAGTTTGACCCATGTTTGACCTGTGTGCCGGCGGGGGAGTCTGATCTGGCCCTCAGCTTTCCTCCAGAGGGAAGGTGTTGGGCTGAATCGCTAAGTTTTCTCCCGTGTACATTCTGCATTTAAAATTTTTGTGAGTGCATGTGCGCTGTATATTATTAATTGGATACACACACTGGACGGGATGCTGAGGGCAAGAAAAGTGAACTGTATCCTGTCTCCATCTCCAGGAGCTTTCTGTCACTTGGTCGTGATGATAATTGCTTGGGGGTCCTCCCTCAGTCTATCCACATGGAATCGAAATCACCCACTTCTTACTGTGTGTAGCAATAGTGGCATGAAGATGCCCTGTTTCTCCTGGATCTTTCAGAAGATGATAGTACTTTCCAGAAAGAAACCTGTCCCTTAGCCACTTTTGGTGATGATTCCCCTGTGCGTTTTGGTGTTAAGTATGATTTGGGCTCTTTGAGACTGCACAGAACAAAATAACATGCAGGTTACCCCCAGTAAGGGAAGCTTGTTCTACGGATACATTGAATATGAGAGAATAAAACAAGGAAGTGTAGAAGTTAAGGGCAAAGGCGTCAGAGGCACGTCTTGGCTCCACCACCTGTAGGGTGGGGGATTCTGGGCAAATCCCTTGGCTTCTCTGTATCTGTTTCTGTATCTGTATCTGTAAAATAGGGATAATAGTAGCGACCTTACAGAGTTGTTCTGAGGATGAAATGAAACAAGAACATAAAAGTGCTACAGCTCCTGGCATGCCATTCACGCTTAAGTATTAACTTGAGTATTAACATAATTGCCATTATGATTATGATTATTTGTTGTTACAAGCAGAATGGATTCCAGCAGGCAGCCTCGTGAAGGAGCGGAAAGCTCCGTACAGGCCCCCTCTTAGGGATGGGAGCACCGCTCAGGAACCGGCAGGCCATTCAGGGCTTACATTGGCTGGGGAGGTCTGATTATCCCGAAGTCCCCCCCCCCCCCCCCCGGCCCCGCCCCAGGGCACCAGCCTTCCTTTGATTCTTTCTTGCGTGATCACATGTAGATTTCGCGACTCTGTCTCTGTTTTGACTGCTGCTATCACCACCAATTAATTTCTTTCTACCCCTTCCCTAAATTGTGACTTCTGTTGACTCATAGCTTTTGAAGCCATGTTGCTCCTCCCTCCTAGTGGCCTCAGCAGGCTGTCTTTCCCCGTGTGAGTTTGGGCTTCTGCCTTCTGGCCCTGCTCCCAGCATCTCAGCTCTGTCTGACTTGAATTTAAATCTTTTCAGCCATCACTTTTATGACAGGTCACCTCCCAGACTGCTGAGTGACCAGTGATTGACGTCACATGGTTCCGGAATGGCCTGGCCCCTGAGATGGGGCCTGTGCGGGTCACAGGCAAGCTCAGCCCAGTCTTTCCAATCCTGTGGACACGAGGGTGAACAGAGACCACCTAAGCTCACAGTGCTCTTCACACCCAAGTTGGGAAAAGGATAGGAAGGAGTTACAATCTAGTATAATAATTATAATATTACATATATAGTATTATGTACATATATATAATGTAGCTTTGTTAATGCCTTTCATTTTCCCTTCTAGAATGTTAGCAACTTTAGGAAAGGAATTATTTCTGGTCTTTTGTGTATGCTTGTGGCCTAATACGGACAACTGGTCAGTAATACAAGGCTAATTTATTTGCCCTTTATTTATTATTATTATTATATATATTTTTTTTTTTGAGAGAGGGCACAAGTGAGCAAGGGCCAGAGGGTGGGGGGAGAGAGAAGTGGGGCTAACCCAAAGCAGAGCTCATGTTTTGTTTTTGTTTTTTTTTTTTTTTACCTGAAGCCAGGCATGGGCTCACCTGAAGGGAGGCTTGAGCTCACCTGAGGTGGGACTTGAACTCATGAACTGTGAGATCATGACCTGAGCTGAAGTTGGATGCTTAGTGACTGAGCCACCCAGGCGCCCTTAGCTGCCCTTTCAACAAATGTTTAGTAAATTTGCTTCACTTTTCCTTTTTAGAAAATGTTTTTCTACTATCAAAGTAATTTAAGGGTCTCGTTGAAAAGTTGCAATACACAGAGAAGTACGGGAGAGAGGAAAAGAACCAAGAGATTACAGATGACAGAATCAGACATAATTCTAAGGGGTGTTAAGAAAGGTCACTTGCAATCTCTACCATCTTGTGCCAGTAGCTTTCCTTCTCGAATCCTCTGTTTCTTCATCTAAAAAGAAATGGGGCTCACGGTCCTACTTACCTCCTAGATTATGAGGGCTGACTGACACATTTGTAAGGTGCCTGCTATGGTATTTGCCTATTACCTAATGGGCAACAAAAAGAGTGATCGGTTCCCCCATTCCATCTTACCAAGAACATCTTTTCAAGACTGGGCTTCTCAAGGAAGGAGAAAAAGGAAAACCTGTGAAGTGTAAGAAGACCGAACCCCACATAGACTCATTTTTAGGCCTCTTGCCCCTGAAATGACCCTAGATTCCTCTTTCAGGTGCATCTCCTCTAACTGTTTACACAAGGAACGCCTCTTTGGTACACAGAAAGGCATTTGATTTTCCCACCAAGCTTCGAACATGCTGAGCTTTTGCACTGCCAGGGATTTTACAGAAAAGCTGTAGAATAATTTGTGTCACGGATTGTTTCCTTTTCATTCACGTGTTGAATCATGAAGAGGAGTTGAGGTCCAATCACTGGCTTTTGACACTGAGTGGAACCATTTTAATGTTAATTCGCTGAGAAATGCCTACAATAATAATAGCGTTCAATATTCAAACCTGCAGACAATTTAGAATTCATGGCTTATGGTTGAAAGCTTTTCGGTTTACCCATCTCTTGAAGATGAACCTGTTCTAAATCATCAAAATCAAACCATTTTCTAAAAATAGGAATAAAGCTTTAAGGTAAAAGATAATTAAGTTCCTATTCTTCCAGGGAAGATTACATTGTTGGAGGGTTGCTTGGGTCACCTGCTTTTTCTGCCCATTTTTTTCACCATATTATGGCCCATACATTTGAGCATAGCAAAAGAAGAAAATATCAAATCATCATTTTGAGGCCCTTTGAGCAATGCCAAGGAAAGAATAGGTGTTTCTTTGTTGGAGAGTGAGGCTTAGCAGCATTTCCCAAATTGTGGTCTGTGAAAAACCAATGTTTCAGTCTCCAATTTGGAAGAACTGAATAAAAGTTGTTGTTGTCAAATCAATCTGGGAACTAGATTCTGTGGTACTTTTGTACTTTGGAGGAGTCAATTACACATTAGCATCTTGTTGAATCCAGGAAGTCCTATGAAACTGGGTTTACCCCAGAATTTTCCAAATGTATTTTAAAATGGAATCTCTTTATTGGTGGAATCCATTTGTGAATGACAAGGTCTGGATTAGAGTTCTTTAGGGTGAGTCCTCCAGAAACCAGATTCCAAGATGGCATTGGCCTGCTCAAGATTTATTGGAGAAACAGCTGGGAAGGATCAAAAGGTAGGAGCAGGAGGAGGTGAGGAGAGTCTTTAGACCGTGATACAGTTCTGACATCTGTGACAGAGGGCAGAAAGGAAGGGGAACTTGGGAAGGAAGAATCTTCTAAGAAAGTGTCCTCCAGGTTGATAGGGATTCTTGTGGCCCAAGTCACCCACTGGAGGAGTTCTAGTCTTGCAGGAAGGGCCTGAATTAGTTCACTCACTGTGCTTAGTCATTAGCTGGGAGTAGTCCACGGGCAGCATGGCCTCAGTGTGGCATAGTAGTGGATTAAAAGGTGTGGGAGCTGGGGCCGTCAGTTAACTGAGTTTCCTGCAGCTGGAGATCTGTGTGGTGCTTTTTCATGACTGCCATATTTTCCAGTTGTGCCCCTTGTTAGCCCTGCAACCTTGAGTAAGTCAGTAGAGGCTTCTGGAACCTAAACAGTCAATCTACGGGGGGGGGGGGGGGGGGGGGGTCTGTCCTTCCTGTCTCACATAGCTGCTGTGACACATAGCCACATATGAAAGCTGTTTGTATTCTATGAAGCATTCTAGAAATGGAGAAGATTGTTATTATGGTATTATGGGGAGGTGATAGCCTTTTTCAAGTGCATTAGTTGCTAGAATCCCATTGTAATGCCATCACAGTGCTGAATCTCCCAAGCCTTCTACAGTGCTGGGCATCCAGTAGGTACTGAGTAAATGTTTGTTGAATCATGATAATAAGTGTTGTGAGTTCTCCAAGGAAACAGTCCATGACTATGGCTGTACGTGGGATAATGATTGCAGACATTGCAATGTATGTCCTCTGGCAGGAGACCACATGGTGAAGGCAAAGCATGCAGGAGGGTGGGGGGTGATGCCCGTCGATTCGATCTATACTTGTATCTGTAACCAATATAGCAGCTTCATGGGAAGGGCGCTATTCTTCCCAGAGCGGGGAGGGCTGGAGGAGCGTTGCTCAGCCTTCTCACTTGGCAACATATTCTCTCTTTTGCTTTTCTAAAATAATTCTGAAGCTAATTGAATTGCAAAGACAATTCCCAAACTTCATTCTAGATAATTGTATGGCATCGCTCCCCTGAAGTTCATTTTCCAGAGTTGTTTACCAGTTACATTATTGACTGCTTTGAGTTTTTTCAACTCCTCTTTGGGGATGAGCCAGAGCTAAATGGTTACGAGGCAAGCACAGGAAAGAGGGTAAGTGAGGAAGCAGAGGTGATTTCTGACCCCGTCATTTCGTAGCTCATCTATTTGACTCTGCTGTCCTGAGGGGTGGTAGCTTTGTCTATTCCTTCAGCAGCTCAGCATTTTGTTCAATAAATGTTTGTGGAATAAACCAATGAATGAATTACGTGTGTATGTGCTGGGTGCTGGGGAGACAACGGTGAATCAGCTAGACAGAGTTCCTGCCCTAATGGAACTTTTTGTCTGATCGTGGTGAACACAACTGAAAAGGAGTCATACAAAAATAAAACTTCGAATTAGGATAAGCAATGAAAAGAAACAGCACCTGCTGGACCTGGGGAAAAGGCCTCTGACAAAGGATGTCGTGACCCCTGGAGGCTGGGACAGCGTGACACTGGCAAAGAGGTGTGCGAAGCTGTGTGCCTTCCAGGCACAGAGAGGAGCATGCGCAGAGACCCGGAGGGCGGGGCAGATTCTGGTTACGTCGCCGAAGGAAGTGGGTGTGGCCGGGGCGGACCGCAGGCAGCAGGAGATGCCGCAGAGAAATGAGGCTTCGAGCGAGCCAGCAGGTTTGTTCATCAGGCATTTCCCTGCAGTGAGCAGTCAACAAACATTTGCTGTAGGGGGACTGCTGTACAGCCAAGTGGTGTGTCCGCCGTTACGATGCGGGCTGGTATCTGAATCGGACGCAGCAGCCACGTCGGCCACGTCGGCGGGGCAGGGTATCACTCCGCAGACAAAGCGCTAAGTCCAAATTTTAGCCGGAGGGAAGTGAACTTTAGCAGGAGGATGTTTTGGGCTCAGGGCTGCTGAGCTCTAAGGGTCGCCACGACACTCTTCCTTTGAGAAGAACAGATCCGATGGGGGGAGGAGGTTTGGTTCCTTTGCAAGAATTGGGGGTCTGGAGACAGGTTCCCTTCTGACCGTGCGTGATTCTGCTGTGCCACTTGAGCTTTGTGGTCATTGCTTTCCCCGTCTGGGACACGTGAGGCTGGGGTCCCTGACTTCCGACGACCTTTACTTCTGATTGGGATCAACTATACCATGATCCAAAAACGGGAGGAGGATTGCACAGGTGACCCGCTCTCTTGTGTGTGAAGCCCTGGGCCAAGGCCCATTTCTCTGGGGACAATGAGCAGTCGGCTGGGGATTTTGAATGAGGCCTCCTTGTGGATTACTATTCAACCTGCTCAGTCCTCACCTGCAGAACCTGCTTCCCAGCCTCCTGGCCCACGCTGGGGACCGCCTTCCTCCCTTGGTGTCTGTACCTTGGAGGCACTTATGTCACTGCCTGGCCCACAGGAGCTGACCTCGCGGCCTTCTGCATGAGGCGCTCAGTGCAGCGAAGCCGACGTTCTCTCCTTTTCCGTGGTGCCAAGAAGTGCAAGACAGCAGGGTACCAGTTTCCTAGGGCTGCCATAACAAATTACCACAGACTTGGGGGCTGAAAACCCCAGAAATTTACCCTCTTACGGTTCTGGAGGCCAGAGGTCTAAAATCAAGGGGTGGGGGGGCACCTGGGTGGCCCAGTCGATTAAGCCTCCGACTTCAGCTCAGGTCATGACCTTGCGGTTCCTGAGTTCGAGCCCCTGCATTGGGCTCTATGCTGACAGCTCTGAGCCTGGAGCCTGCTTCAGATTCTCTCTCTCTCTTTCTCTCCCTCCCTTTTCCCCTCCCCTGCTCATGCTCTCTCTCCCTCTCTCAAAGAATAAACATTTTAAAAAATTAAAAAAAATAAATAAAATCAAGGTGCTGACAGGACCGTGCTCCGTCTGAAGGCTCTAGGGAAGGCTCCTTCCTTGCTTCTCCCAGCTTCTGGTGGCTCCAGTGTTCCTTGACTTGTGTCCATATCGTTCCAATCTCTGCCTCTGTTTCCACATGGCCTCCTCCGGGTGTCTTCTCCTTTTCTGCTTCTCCTAAGGGCACTCATTGAATTTAGGGACCACTCAGATAATCCAAAATCATCTCCTCTTGAGATCTTTAACTTAATTTGCATCTGTAAAGATTCTTTTTTTTTTTCTCCAAATAAGGGCATATTCACATTTTCTAGAACATGGATATATCTTTTGGGGTGCCACCATTCAACACACTATAGGCAGAGTTTCTGAGGCGTTTGACATGAAAATTTCTTCTTTTTGTTTTCTTCATTTTTATAAACTTGCCCTCTTTGAAATAGGAGCAGGACACAAGTCCCAATGAAATGCCACAGAGCAGAGACCGCAGGCCAGAGGGCCTGAGGACACAGGCTCTGAAGTCAGGTGGCTTCAGTTCAACCGCCAACTCTGTGGCTGAGTTTTGCCATCCACACATTGAACACAATAACAGTTTCTACATCTGAGAGCTGTTGTGGGACTTGAATAGGTGAAAGCCCTAAGTTAAGTGCTTAATAAATGTTAATTATTATTAAATGAACAATGGGATGTATTATAAATGAGCAGGGGATGGTGTGAAGGATTAGAAGGGCAGGCTGGATGGCTGGATGGTGGCTGGAAAGCATCCAGGGATTCGATACCATCTGGAGCTAGGGTTCTTCTGAGCCCTGATCTACATGGGGCTACCTGACTTGGAATGAAACACATCGGTAGCCCCTCCTCTCCAGACCTGCTCTGAGCTGCTGTGTTTGCTGATTGATATCTTGGGATCTGGCACTAAGCCACGTGGAGAAGTTCAGAGATAGGGAACTGCCGGCAGCCACACACACAGGTGGAAAGTCATTTCCTGGGAGGCACCTGCCCCTTGCAATGGGTCAGCCTTGTGCCTGATACCCATTCCCCTGGGCCGCTGCGTTCCAGAGAGAAGCTTCTCTCTTCCCAAGACTGGCTGGTCGCTGTACCTCCTGCCCTGCTGACCTGACGCGGGTCCAAGAAGTTAGTGAGCGCGAGTGCTTCTGGGCACTGTTAGGAGCCCTCGCTGGTCAAGGTGAGCTTCGGGTTCTAATTGCTGAGCCTCACCCGCACCCTGTGCTGCAGTCTGGGCCGCTGGAAGCCCACAGGGATCCGCTGCTGCTCCTCTGCTTGTTCCTAGAGAGCCGGGCCACCACGGTGAGGCTCCAGAGTGCAGAGCCTGGGCTTCGGTGACAGATGGCTGTGTGTCTGTAGGCAAGTTAGCAGACCTCTCTGAGCTGTGGTGTGCAGCATCTGGGAAGTGAGGATTGCACAATACTTGGCTCTAGTTAGGTGCTTGCAAAGTTGCCGTTTGGGAGGTAGCAAAGAGTGGAGTCTGCCAGGCCAGAGTGAGCTTGCAGCTTATGTCTGTGGCATCTTAGGCAGGCTATTTGACCTTCCAGGCTTCGATTTCCACATCCGTAAGGGAGATTGAACACGTCTATCAGATGGTTGTTGGGATGCCTAAGTGAAAAAAACATCTGTAGAACCTTAACCCAATGCCTGGCTTATCCTACATGCCTAAGGGACGGTAGCTATTATGACTGTTCCAGAACACTTGGAATAACGATAATAAAATGAATTGAGTAAATTGTACATTGTACAATGGATAACTAAATATTGGCTCAATCCCAGTGTGGTCTGGGAAGAAAAGCATTCAGCTAGCTGTGAGGAAACAGTCTTGGAATGGCCTGAACTCCTTTCTTCTAATATGTTACATTTTTGAAGGCAGCCAAAGAACTTCCAGTGAATTCTTGTGGAGCTTTCTGTATGTGTGCTCTATCTGTCCATCTGTCCATCCATGTGTCCAACAGTCATTGAGCCCTGCTCTGTGCCAAGCGTTGTGCCAGATCCTGAAGATACAGACATAAACCAGACATGGTGACTGGCTTCGAAAGCTCGGCATGTGGTAAAAGAGAAGGATCTTTTTCAAGTAATTATTATGAGCCATGTGATTAATGCTCTAATAAGGATAAGAGCAAAGTGCTAGGAATTCAGAAGACCGAGTGACTTGTTCCTCCTTGCCAAACTGGAGAGCCCATTGTATAAGAGGAGGTAGCTAAGCTGGGCCTGGAAAAATGGTGTTGGCAGGTAGACGTGGGAGAAGTAACCTTCAATGGGGGGCCTGGCGGGAGAAAAGTTTCATGGGCAAGAGTGTGATGAATTCAGGAAGAGCTGCCATTTGGGCTAATCACAGACTTTGGGGGGTGTCAGGTGCTGAGTTGGTGAGCTAAGGGACATTCATAGAATGTTGCATTAAATTAAATTTAATTAGCATGTGTAGGGTACAGCACATTAGTGTTTACCAACAGAGTGTTGCATCTTTTACCTCATTTGATCACGGCAGCTGTAAGACAGACATAACTTACTTTATTTATAAGAGACATTTTACAGATGAAGGAAATGAGGGCAGAAAGGTTAAGGATTTGCTCAAGATGACATAATTAGTAAGTGACTGAGTTGATATTCAAAGCCAGGGTTTGGGATCCCCACATCAATGCTTTTTTTTTTTTTTAAGTTCATTTACTTATTTGGAGAGGCAGAGAGAGACAGAGAGAGTGAGCGAGCACAGGGGAGGGGCAGAGAGAGAGAGGGAGAGAGAGAGAGAATCCCAAGCAGGCTCCACATTGTCAGCACGGAGCCTGAAGCAGGGCTCAGTCTCACAAACTGTGAGATCATGACCTGAGCCAAAACCAAGAGTCAGACACTTACCCAACTGAGCCACCCAGGCGCCCCCAAATTGATGCTTTTTAAAAGTTAAACATTTTGTTGGAGCATGGCACATCCAGAGAAAAAACACACACAGATCATAAACATGTAATTTGAAAATTTTCACAAAGAGGAGATAATATAAATAATAATCTTCAGATCAAGCTGGAGAAGTTTGACACCTTCCCAGTATTGCATTTTCCAGTCTATGAGCATGGAATATCCCTTATTTTATTTTATTTTATTTTATTTTATTTTATTTTATTTTAGGTAACTTCCAGTGTAGAGGTCAATGTTTATTTTTATGTAATTAAAATTTAAAAAAAAATTTATTTTAATTTTTTAAAAAACATACACTGTTCTGTTAGTTTCAGGTGTATAGTATAGTGAGTCACCAATTCCACACAGAGGTCAGTTTTTTAGAATGATTCCTACATTTTAAATTTTTGATCCTATTATAATTTTTATTTACGGTTTTAGCTTATAATTCTTTGTTTTTGGTACAAAGAAGTACACTTGATTTTGCATATTGACCTTGTTTCTAGATATCCTGCTAAATCCACTTAGCAACTCAAACAATCAAACTTTATTGACTGGGTAAGTGCCTCCAGCACGGTGTTGAATAGAAGGGGTGTTAGTGAGTATCCTTGTCTCATTTTTTTTTTTTTAATCTTAGGGGGAAGTCTTTCAATATTTACTATTTGTTTAAAAGTCTTATTTATTTTGAGAGAGAGAGAGAATCCCAAGCACGTTCCGTGCTGTCATTGCAGAGCCTGACTCTGGACTTGATCTCACAAACTGTGAGATCATGACCAGAGCCAAAATCAAGAGTTGGACACTCAACCACTGAGCCACCCAGGCACCCTCGATATTACTATTGATATGATATGAACTCTAAAGGTTTTTGTAGATATCCTATCTTAGGAAAGCTCTCTGCTCTTCTGTTTTGTGAAGGTGGCTATGGAATGGAGACTAGTTTGCAGGAAGGAGAGAGAATGGAAGCAGGAAAACCAGTTAGGTGTTGCTCTAGAATAGGAGCAGTGTAGATGCAGAGAAGGGATGTCCTGGGCTATTTCCTCAGTGGTTGTCAGTTTTTCTAATTTTTATTTAAATTGTAGTTAACATACAGTGTAATATTGGTTTCAGGAGTAGAATTTAGTGACTCATCACTTACATACAACACACAGTGCTCATCCCAACATGTGCCCCCCTTAATGCCCATCACCCCTCAGTGGTTCTTACTTAATCACTGCTCACCTCATAAAGGTTTCAAAAGAGAAAAGAGCACTAAACATTGCCAGGGCTCTCTTTCTCTGGGCATTCCACGTAGTGTTCTTTAAGATATTATCAGATGTTTTATGATAAAGGTGTGGTCACGTTAATGTAGAAAAATCTGAATGCTGTGTCATCCCCTTGGAGTGTCACCACAAACATCAGCATTACTAAAGGGTTTGAGACCCTACAGCAAAGGTAGTTATTTAGTTAAGAAAAAAGTTTTTAATGTATATTTATTTTTGAGAGAAAGAGAGAGAGAGTGAGTACAAGCGAGAGAGAGAGAGTGAGTGAGAAAGTACAAGCAGGGGAGGGGCAGAGAGAGAGGGAGACACCGAATCTGAAACAGGCTCCAGGCTCTGAGCTGTCAGCACAAAGCTCAACGTGGGGCTTGAACTTGGGAATGGTGAGATCATGACCTGAGCCGAAGTCGGACACTTAACTGACTGAGCCACCCAGGTGTCTCCTTTTTAAAAAAAAAAATTTAAGGTAGTTATTTAACTTAATATAGCACCATCCTTCTGTCTTCAATGTCCGTGGCACCAAAAAATGAGGTTCAGAAGGCATTTCCTGTGTCCTTTCCTTACCCATCATGGAGTTAATGACTCTCACTTGTACGTCAGTGTAGTGGCATCCCTGACGTTATAACCAAGCCCTTCTCTCTCACTGTTATGTTCAAAACCTATTGAGACATAGGCCCACGCATCAAATAGGGATCAAAATATCATGTCTATTGATGGTAAAGCTAGATTGGAGATTGGAGGAAGGTGTATGGATTGGAATCCAGGTTAGTTTTCAAATAGGTTACTGAGAATCAGATGAAGTGGTCCGCCAAGGTACAGAGGGAAGAAGCCCTGCCTCAGTGACTTACTTCCACTTGACGTTAGGGGCAGAAGTAGAATACAGATGCGACAAGGTGGACCCACAGAAGGGAAAACCACACGGGAATAGGAACCTTGGACCTTAACACAACCCAAGAGCGGAAAATTACATGATGGATGCCATCTTCTTGCCATTCTGCCAAGATGAAATCAAAGAATATATGATGAGAAGAGGAAGGTTCTGGAAGTAAAGGAAAGGAGAAAGCCTGGAAAGGGAGGGAGTTCGAAGACTCCTTCATGCGGAGACACAGGGAGAGAGAACTGCTCGTTTCAAGAGGGAAGCTGCCTGTAGTCTATTTTTGAATTAGAGGTTGGTTCTTTTGTCTTTAAGACAACAGAGATCAGGGCTCTAATTAGCCTGGTTATAAAGAGGATGGAATAAGAAAAATGAATATTTTCATAGGGGCCCAAGCAAGAGAAAGTTTGGGGCTGGAAAGAATTCAGCAGCCCTATTTATACTGCCTGCCAATATTTATTTCTGTGGTTTCCTTGCGTTCTGACCAACCCGGTCATGTGCCAATCTTAGCTATAGAGGAGAAGGAATAGGACATCAGTGGCCACAGGTTGAAAAAGGCTCCCCCAACCCTTGGAAGATGGCATCAATAGTGGGCCCTGTTGGCATCCTGCGGGATGGGCAAGATGCATGTGAGGGAAAAGTCCCCATTTCCCTGAGGCAGTCCTACAGCAGCACCCTTCTACCTTGCCCTTGAACATTTGGCAAAGCTCTCTGAAGGGCTGTCAGAGGCTGGCTTAACCAGGCTGGCTCTACACAAGGTGGCTCTGAATTATTCCTGAGTCATCCTTGGTTCAGAGAAACCACAGGAGGAGGGATTCAGTAGCATCCTTGGAGGTGCATTTCCTAGACTCAGCTGACTCTTGCAGGTGAAATATCAAGGTTCTCGGTGATTGTCTGTGGAGTTGGTGACGTTTGAATCTCCTTATGATGGCCTCTGAGGCTGGAATGTACAAAATGGGGGCCTAACAGAGAAACATTCATTTACCGCAATGAGGTAGGAGATTGCAAATCACAGTAGAGAAAACTGGTTCCCATGAGATTGGGAGTCAGGGCCCAATCTCTTTACGCCATTGTCTGGGACACTTTGGACCCAAATAGAGGACTGATCCTTCTCTGTCTTAAACTGAAGGACTCAGTTCCTCCAAGAATGGGTTGATCCTGTGCAGAGTAGAGAAGGCAACCAAATTGTGGGCCAGTTGCCAGGATGGGGGTTGAGTGGAAGACGAGCTGGGGTAGGATGATAAAGTCCAGCCCACCAAACAGATTCACCAAGTGCTCTGAACTTCCTAAGTTTCACTGCCCCCCTTTGATTAAAAATTTGCCTTTGAACTTCCTTTAAAAAACGTGCACTTTCTCTTTGTGAGGAGAGTTCACTGGCACTAATTACTTAAGTACAGGGATTTGCAACCCTACTTCACATTAGAATGACCTTGGGAACCTAAAAACTGCCAAGCCATTGGCCTTGCTGCTGACCAGGGAAATCAGATTCTCCGGGTTGGGATCTGGCCGCAGTGTGGGAGACAGTTTTAGAAAGCGCCTCATATGAGTCCGATATACAGCCAAAGTCGACCATCATTGCCTAAAGAAATAAGATATAGAGCAGGCAAGTTGCTATAGGAAGATTATGGGGAGAGAGGAAGAAACATTTCGGTCTTGGCAGGGCAGGAAGACACATGGATTTATATTTTAACAATCTTCAGTCAAAAGCCAACATAATGGCTATTTCTATATTTGGTGATTTGCCTTTAATGAATATATCCCAGGCTTAAAAGTAAGATGAGTACACAGATCAGATATTCCCAAGAAGGTATTTCTCCGTAGGCAACTGGGTATTTATCCAAGGCTCTCTGGATGACCTCAGAATGGTGGTAAGGCTTGATTTTGCTTTATTTTTAAGGTAGTCCTGATTCCATACAAAGCCATTCTTTTAATAAGGAATTTTAAAGTTTATAAGAGTTTGCCATATAAATCAATTCATAAATCAAAGTTGTTTTTTCCACACTGGATGTTATGACTCTGTGTTTGGAGGGTGAGGTGCACAGATGACCTGTATCCCGTGACCTTAGGTGGGAGGAGAGCAGGAGGGGCTAGTAACGGACACATAGTTGACTTAGCTTCGTGTTTGGTTGTTGGGTCTGAGCTGCTTCTGTTCCACATTGAAGGTAGAAAAGGTGACTCCGGAAGGGGAATTTTGTGATGCAAGTGGAAAACCACATGGAGACCCTCATTGTGAGCCATTTCCTAATCTGTGTCCAGTGAGCCATGGACATGAGATTAAATTAGTTATTTGTAGAGCTCCTAACCGTTCAGCATGAGCACTGAATGGGGTCATAATACATAACATCCTACAAGAAAAGCAGAGTTAATAACTTTATTGCCGCTTCCTGCAGAAGAAGAGCCTGAAGCTCAGAGAAGTCCCATGGCCAGCCCCACTGGTGTAGTTAGAAAATGGTAGACGTGAGACCCAAACTCTAGTTGTCCAGCCCCTCTTTCTGTGTGCCAGGCCGGCTGCCTCCCCGCGGGGCCGGCCCTGTGGTTCAACATGGAGTGATGCCCACCTGGAACAGATGTGCTGAAGCCAAAGCCTAACACGTGCACTGTTGAACACTCTTATTGTTTGGATACAGATATCGGAGTCATGGTAGCTTTCACCCCGAGGAGACCAGGTTGGTATGGGGGTTTCTGTGTGTCTTGACTTACCTTGGGGTGGCCCCGGGAGGAGATTCAATAGTTCTGATACCAGAGAGTCGCATCGCTTTTGTAAAGTGGGAGGGTTCCCTTGCTAGAGTCCTCAGCAAGCCGAGAAGGAAAAGGGCGGTTTGATGGCCGTTGCCCTGGGGACTTATTTCCTCATTTACTGTCCGATCCCAACATACTGGCTAGAAACCCCTGACAACCTCTCGTTTGTAAAGATGGATAATAATAGCATCCGTCTCGCGGTCTGTTGGGAGAACCCTAGGAGATGGTGTGTGTAAAATGGTGCTCCTGGCACATAGCGTTAATACATGTTTAAAAAATATTGAACTCAGGGGAATAGTGTAGCACATTTCCGTGTCATCAATGTTGTAATGCAGCATTTTGCAGTGGGTTTTACACTTTCCAAGCCTTGTTTCCTATTTTAACGCCACCCTATGAGTTGGGTAAGAAATGTCCTTGGGTCATGTGGGAGTGAACCATGCTCATCTGGGTTAAGTGGCTGGTCCTAAATTCAAGAGGTAACAGGCTATTCAAGCAGGCCCGTGGGCCATCTTCTGTCACTGGTTCACTCTCTGCTGCCCAATCTGCCCATGGCCGATTATTCTGGGCTGCTGAGCCATGCCTTCTCTCTACTGCAGATGTCACAGGGCTGAGGAGGAAAAATCAATTTTCATCAAGAAGCCTTTCATGCTGGGAGTCATGCTGGGAGTGCCCTTGATGACTGACTCAGGGTTTCAGGCAAACAACCTTGTGCGTTTGTGAAACAAACATCAAGCCATCCAGGGGAGCTGAGCTGATAGTAAATCCGTTGGGCATTACTGAAAGGCTCTGCGGCTTCCTTGGTGGCTGGGTCTGAGCTGTGCCTAGAAAAGAGCTTCTCAGCATTGGGTCTTCTACAAAGCAATTACAAATTTCTGAAAGTGGCTCCAGACATTGGTATGTTTTAAACTTCCTGAGGTGCCCCTAGTGGTCAGCTGGGCCAAGAGATCTTGGTTTCAGAGGGGGCAGGGGCATCTGTCTTTCTCTCTTTTTCTGCCCTCGCTAGCAACCTCGGGCATGCTTCAGTGCCTCCGTCACAAGCTGCCTGATGGGAGATGCAGAATGCCAAGGCCATTTGTGATGAGGATGTCAGCTTCCTAAAGGAACATCAAGTCTCCCTGTGGTAGATACTGTCATTTATGAGTAGTGACTTCCTGTTTGCTGATGGAAGAAATTCAGCCTTTTCAAATATGCCTCCATGAAATGATCAAGGCATTGAGTCACTGGGGACCACAATGGCAAGTCAGGGTTTGGAAGGTGCTGGCTTGGGCCCTCTGGTAACTCTCTTTTGAAAACAGGAAAGTTATTGGAAGTTGCCTTTAAGAAATTTCAGAAGAGGGAAATCCTCCTTGTGTATGTTCCTCTGAGATTCTTGGGATACTTAGAATGATTTGCATCACAGATGATGGCAAACCAAAGAGGGGGAAATGCTACCTGCAAAAAGGGCACATTCTAGCACTTTCTATATACCGGGCACTGCCTTCAGTGCTTTGATGACTTCACCTCATTTTTAGTCTCACAGGTCTGTGAAGCAGGTACGTTATTATTCCTTTCCATAAATTTGTACCCGTGGGGAAACTGAGGCAAAGAGAAGTATGTGACTTGCCCAATCCATCGATGTCTTGCAGGGTTCCAGAGCCTGTTCTTTCCATTCTACTGTATCTCAGGGTCTTAAAGGACCCCCAAGATCCCATAGACCACTCCCCCTCTTCTGATGTTTGTTCTCTCTACAACATCCTTTTCTGGTGGTCACCAGGCCTTTGCTTGCCCACCTCCAGGAACAGGGAACTCACTGCTACCCAATGCAGTCCATTTCACTGTTCAGACAACACCAATGTGGGGGGCTTCTTAATTTCTCAGTTGAATTAAGGCAGAACATAAAAAGAGTAAATAAATAAATAAGTAAATTAATAAATAAATAGAATGAACATCTGTCACCTAGTAGCTTCCATTCATTGGTCTTAATCCTATCCTTTATGAGAAGAACAAGAATACTAACATTTATTGAGCAACCTGTATGTTCCATGTACTGTGCTAAATGCTTTGCTTTTCTTATCTTGTCTCACACGTGAGGGCCCTAAAGTGCAGAGAGGGTCAGCCTGCACAGATAGCACCGGGACTAGAACCCTGACAGTCTGATGTGGAATCCCTGCTCTGAGCTCCTCGCGAGTCCTACCCACATGAGCAGCACACTGGACGTCGTTGATGGCCCTCCACTCTCTTCACATGCAGGACTGCAGGATGTTCCCTGGGAGGCTTTGCTGCTCTCCCCTCCCTTCTCCTTTCTGCCCTTTTTCTTCCTTCTCCGTCCTCTGGGGGGCCAGCTCACCAGCCTGCCTGACTCAGGGCCAGGACTTCCCTCTGAACTGGGTCCATCATTGTACTGTCCTGTGTTCGGTCCCCCTCAACTCCAGAAAGGGCTCTTTCAGGAGGAGTGTCCAGAATGCTTCTGTTGTCTGTCAAGATGGAGAAGCAGGCCTCTTTCCTGGGATAGAGGGAGGCCCCAAGTAGCTTCTGCTCACAGCTAATAATGACAGTAATAATAGAAGCTAATATTCTAGGCACACACCATCAGTGTCAGCCGAGCTGTGCACTTGTGGTCGGACCTCACAGGGTCTCGACCTTGGAAATAGTATGGGAGCGTGGCTCTGGAGAATGTGTTCACTCTGCTCAGGGAAACCTGTTCAGGCCGCCCACTGGCTCTAGCCTGGGTTCTGAAATCAGACAGACCTGGGTTCTGGGTAGCTTTGATGCTCAGAGCTGTGTGACCTTAGAAATACTACCTACCCTCTCTGGGCCTTGGCTCTTCATCTGTAAGATGGGTGAGAGGGGGGTTGCTGTGTTGGCTAAGTGATGTCATTCATTTTGAGTGCCTGGTACAGGGAAATGAGGAGAAATGGTGAAATACCAGCCGGTGGTGTTAGTATTCATATTCTGCATCATTTAAGTTCTAGGTGGACCTCATGATTTCTGGCGAGGTTTCATGGTTTCTGCAAATGTAGAGCTGTCTGAAGAGCTTGTTGGTTCTTCCTGACTTGTCTTTTGATCCTCATCCACCAGGGTGAAAGAGGAGGCTGGTCAGCTTCCAGGAAAACTCAGTGTGTGTGTGTGTGTGTGTGTGTGTGTGTGTGTGTGTGTTTTCTCCTAATATGTCTGAATGACTTGAAGTTACTGTTACAATGTTGTTTAGTTTTTCTTCTTCTTTTCAGAAAGGGGATGTTTGGGCTCAAGCTGAAGAAGAAGAAGAAGAAAGCAGAGAAGGGGTTAACACTAGCCAATAAGGCTGCTCAAGGTGAGGCTTTTGGGGGTGGGGGAAAATGCACTACTCTGGCATTGGGAGCCTACAGGTCTCATAGAGTTGACACCTCCTTGGCTGAGAATGGAGCTGTCCCTCCGTGGAAGCGTGGAAGCCAGGTGGGGGGTGTGCTACCTGCTGGGTCTTCAGGCCCTGCTGGTCACAGGTGCAATCCACCCCAGTGCTGCTGGTCACCTGGTCATTGGGCCCAACAGGGGTGGGGCAGACACCTGCTGGGCCATGGAAGGGGACCCCAAGGAGACGCAGTGACAAGGTCCAAGCTCCTGTTTCTCTTCTCATTTGCTCTGTAGCCCAGGATAAGCCACTGCACAGCTCTGATTCTGTTTCTTCCTTTGTCAAGCGGGCACGATGTGGGTTGCTGGGCTGACCTCACACACCATGGGGAGGATCCAGTGAGATTTTAAAAATAAGAGTGAGGACGGCAGCTGCTACGGGGGAGGCTCTGCATTTATTGTCTCATTTGACCCTGCCATCATCTTAGTGGGTGTTGTTATCCCAGGTTTACAAATGAGGTTGCAGAGATGCAGAGAGAGTAAGTAAAGTATGGGAAGGACAGCGGCAGAATTTGCAGGGCCTAGTGGAAAATAAGAATGCAAAGCCCTTGCTAAGAAATTATTAAGAGTTTGTGGATGGCAATAGCAGAGTGCTGAGCTCAGTGTGACAAGGTCCTTCGGATCACAGGACCCTGTGTGGAGGCACAGACCCCGCAAGCCTCTCAGGCTGGGAGCCCAGAACCAGGAAGCAGTGGTGTTGGGATGCACGTCCTGGCTGTCGGACTTTTCGCCCTCAGAATGGGCGGCTTGCTTCTTCGAAAGAACAAATAAATCCCCAAGTTACAGTGTGAACCGTACGTACTGATGGGGCCAGGCCTGGCATCAGGTAGACACACGTTTGTTGAATCAAATAGGATTAACTGCTTCCGATGGACAGGTCTGTGGTGGTCTTCCGGAGACTTCTGCTGAGTGGCCCTGACAACAACCAGCGTGAGGCTAGCTTTCTGGAACATTTACGATCCCAAATGGTGCAGTGGGTCTGCTGTGTCTTCACCCCTCTCGTCTTCTTGGAGGGACCCATTGGGATGGGATGGGAGAGGCATTTTAAGTGGAGACAGGACTTAAAGCTTAAAGAAATACTTGTCTGTTCAGTCAAATTGAAGGTATCAGGGAGTAGGTAGAAAAGGCTTTTAGGTCTTTCCTGGTGTCTTTGAAACTGTGACCCTACAGTAGGTCCTGGGGCACAAGGTTGAATGAGACAGTCCCTTACTTTCACGGTGTTACGAAAAATAATATTTATGACACATTTAACAAGTCCCTGCTGCTTTTTATTTGACATGCATCATTCATGACTCTGAAATGTAGGTTCTTTTGCCCCTATTTTACAATAGAGGTTCAGAGAGGGTGAGTGCTTGCCCAAAGTCACACAGCTAATAAGTGGAGAAGCCAGCTCCTGAGCCTAGGTCAATCTTATACACGGGCCTGGGTTTTCCTATTCCATGGGTCAGCCTCCAGTTAGGAGCCTATAATGACCACGTAGGGAAGGAAAGAACAAGGTGGTGGAGATTTAGGGCAGTCAACCTCAGGCATTTCAGAGAAGCTGGCTCCTATGGCTCATTCTAATTAGAGTTGTCAGCCCAGAAAGCAAACAGGGCAGAGAGGAATCAGACCCTTCCTAGAAAGTAAATAGCATTCATCCTGCTGACTAGGGGCTTGCCCTGTGGGAGACTGACAAAACAAAGTCCATAGAACTGAGTACACTTTGGTCTTTCCTTTTGGGACTATCCTGGAAAGTTAGGCTCTTCTGGATGTAGCATTTGGAGATTCTCAGAGCCAGTGGGTCTCATGTCTGTGTATTTGAGGCATAGAGGCTATATCTTAATTTCATAAAATTCCAGTGATCCTAACCCATCCTTTAACTAGTTATCCAACAGAGTTTTTGAGTACCTCCCATGATCTTCCATTCATGCGTTTACTCAAGAAAGACTAATGGAAGTTCCAATGAGTGTTGGGTCCTGTGCTAGATTCTATTCTATATGATGGTGAACATCGGATAGATTAGAGAGGGGCTAGCCCTGTGTAGGACTCTTCCGTTTGTCTTTCCAAGTCAATTCTCCACCTGTCCTCAGCCCCAGGAGGCTGACCTGTATTGATGCACAGCCCAGGTCCCTTTCCCGATGGGGCGCTCCAGCAGGAAGTTTGAGGGACGGAGGAGTGTGAGCTCAGGATTCATGGTTGGATGTGCCCCTCAACGAAGGGGATGGTTACTGCTCTTTATAGGGAAGCCAGCTGGACCTGACTTCCTCTCCTTCCAGGTTCTGGTAACTGCTCTCCTCATTTTGGGGTCTTCCAAACAGATACAGTGTGGCTGCTCTGAGCCTCAGGTAGCTGCACAACCCTTTGTGATTTTCCTGTACCCACACCCGTGTAAATTACCAAGTCCTCAGATCATTCTGTTCTGGGGGCACCCTCTGTTACCTATTGGGACCTGAGGAGGTACCTGAATTACAAGGTGAGAAAAGTGCTATAAAGAAAATAGAAAAAAAAAGCATCTCTGTGGGATGGGTAACATTGGCCTTGCCTCGCTTTATAGATGAGGACAGCAGGGCTGAGAGAAGATCCTCAGGTTAGGGTGTGGCAGGGCTGGGATTTCCACCCAACCTTTGGGGCCAGAGTTTTGAACTACACCATGCAGAGTCTCTTAGTGCATGAGACTATTCCACACTGTCTGTTTTTTACCAAAAACCTGGCTGAGAGGTGGTTCCTCAGCTTTGCTACACATTAGAATCACCTGGGGTCCATGTGGGGCGGTGCACCTGGGTGGCTCAGCTCAGGTCATGATCTCGTTTGTGAATTTGAGCTCTGCTGCAGGCTCCGAAGTGGCAGTGTGGAGCCTGCTTGGGATTCTCTGTCTCTCTCTCTCTCTCTCTCTCTCTCTCTCTCTCAAAATAAATAAACAAACTTTAAAAAGAAAAGGAATCACCTGGGGATTTAAAACATCTTGACATCCAGGTGATATCCCAGATAAATTAAATCAGAATCCCACAGTGGGGGAAGAGATCTAAAGAATATGTTTACTATCTATTCATTTAAATTTTCTAGACACTTGTGCATTCCTTTCCTGTGGCTGCTATAACAAATTACCACAAACTGGGTGGGTTAAAATAACCCACATTAATTTTCTCATAGTAATGGAGGCTGGAAATCAGTATCACTGGGTGGAAATAAAAATATTGGCAGGGCCCCATCCCCTGGGGAGTATCTGATTCCTGCCTCTAGTGTTCTTCTGATGGTTATGATGGGCATCTGTCCCACCTCTGCCTGTGATTACATTGCATTCTTCTGTTCCCTGCCTCCCTCTTGTAAGGATATATATTATTGCAATTAGGACCCACCTGTATAATCTAGGATAATCTCCTCATTTCAAAATCCTTCATTTAATCACATCTGCAAAGACCCTTTTTCCAAGTAACATTTACAGGTTCTGGAGACTAGGACTCGATATCTTTGGGGACTATGATTCAACCTAGGGCACCTTTCTACTCAAAATTGGCCCTCAGACAGCAGGAACAGATCTACATGGGACATTGCTATTGGAAATGCAGAATCTTGGGCTCCACCCCAGACCTACTGAATCAGAATCTGCATTTTAACAGCTTCCCAGGTGATTCTTATGCACATTAAATTTTACTGATGAGGTTCAGAGGGAATAAATTACTTGTCTGAAATTCCACTGTGGCAAGGTCATGCCTTGAAAGCATGTCTTTGAATTCATAATCCAGTTTTCTTTCCATAATACCGTGCATATAAATCTACTCTTTTTTGGAAATAGAAGACGAGTTTACTGTTTAGAAAAGTTAAGGTATGTGCCTGTCTTTTCTGCCAATAAAATGTTAAGTTGCACGCTGGCAGGGACTGTCTGGATGTCTTCACGTACCCCTTATGGTGATTAGCATAGCGCTGGACGGTTGAGGCTCAGATCACCACTGTGGATCATATTTGACAGAGTTTTCTTCCTTGTTTGCTTCTCTAGATGGCCAGGATGAAGCAGAAGCATCACAGGAGGGGCCTTCACACCAGGAAGGACCGGGAGGAGATTTAATTTATGGTCATGCGTCTGTGACCCCTGTCCCTGCAGCTCCTCCAAAGAGAAGGTACAGTGCTGGTGCAGGCAGTCAGCACACATTTACTGGGCACCTCCATGTGCAGGAACCCCTGCAGGCTCTGGGAAACAGAGAATAATAACTGATCACTGGTCACAAGGCGCCAAAGGTCTAAGGCAGGAAGGCAAGAGGTCTGTATGTATTCAGTTTCCTCCATGGCAGTGCTGGCGTCCTGATAGTGGTCAGCCTTCAGCAAGCCAGGGTCCCACCTTGACCAACTTCTGCTCTTAAATCCCCTGAGTTAAGGTCTCATAATTCAGCAATGACAGCAACAACAGGAGGCAGACTCAGGAGCTGTCCCTCACCTGCTCTTTAATTCATTAAGGTGCCAGGTGTCTTAGCTCTGTGTTTGTCCCAAATGTTTGTACTACCCGACAAAAAGTCAGGACAAACTGGCCTTCGTGCCTGTGATTTGCTCTGTCAGTTAGCAATTGATGTGTAACACTCCCAAACTCAGAGGCTTAGTGAAAAATTTGTTGCTCCTTATGAGTCTGTGGGCTTGTTGGTTAGTTTTACCGGTTCTAGACTGATACACATCCACACTCGTGTGTGCGTGTGGTCATTTGGTAGCTCTGCTGATTTTAGTTTGAGTGTTGGCTGGTAATAGGCTGGTCTCAGATTGCTTCACCTGGGACCACCGAGCTCCCCTCGATACGGCATTAGATCCTCCAGCAGGCTAGTCTGATCTTGTTCTAATGGTGGTGATGGCAGAGTTCCGGGAGAAGGAGTATGAGTACATAAGGTCTTTTGAGCCCAGGCTTGGAATTAGCATGAGTCATTTCTGCTGCATTCTATTAGCCAGTGCAAGTCTCGAGTCCAGCCCATGTCAGAATGAGGGACAAGTCATAAGGCAAAGAGCATTGTTCCGAGGAAGCTAATACCTGGGGCTATCAATGCCTTCAGTCTACCATATTTGTTTATGTCTATTTCTTACTCATGGTAATTCCTCATGTCATCCCTTCTTTGTCCACTCAGAATTCTTATTGTCAATAAAGCAAATTAGTGCTTCCCTGTATGGCAGACTGAGTTGTTATTACTGGGCCCTACAGGATGGCACACAGTAGATATGTGGGTAGAGGGGGTTGGGAAACAGCTGGAAATCAGAGATGGTGATAGCTGAGAGGTTGACTCTTTAAAGGAGACATGAAGTTTGTATGCACATACTCACTGCGGTATCTCCTTCCCCCTTTACTGCACCATGACAACCATGGCCCCCTAAGCTCCCTGACTCAGGATTTCAATTACTTTGAAATATCCTTGAAGGGATCCCTTGCCATTTATCTCACCAGAATAACAGCACCGCATGGAGGAGGGCAGGAGAAAAAGAAATAGGGAGTAGACTTTTTCTTTTTCCCTGGTCAGTGCATTCTCCATCAGTTGAAATTCTACCCACCAGATAATGCTCATTGACATCCAACCTCTGCAGTGAAGTCTTCGTTGGTTACCTGGGCTCTCGGGAACTTCTCTCTTCTCTGAACTCCTATCACGTTTTTTTTTTTTTTTTCTACAACACATTTTACACTTAAGAGTTTTTTCTTGCCATGCTTTGGTCCTCTCTCCCTTGGATAGATTGCTAGCTCTGTAACGGCCAGGATGATGGCTCATTCATCTGTTTTTTTCTCTGAGACCAGCACAGAGCTTTCCCACAGTAAATGATCAATGCGAATTTGCCATTTTATTAATGAACATATATACCTTTTGCTATGTACTCTTCCCTACATACATTATCTCCTTTCAGCCTCAGAACAACACTACATGGTAGGAATTATTATGTCCATTTTCAGATGAGGAAATTAAGGGTAATGTCACAAAATTGGGAAAAATAAATATTTTAATTCAGATCAGTCTGAGTCTAAAGCTTTGGGATTTTTACTAGCCTTCTTTGTTCTCTACTGGACTCAGTTGTAATCAGCGGAAATGGAATGAAGTCAAATGCAAGATGGTATTGTTGGAAAGCAGGAGAATAAAATCCAATAGGAACTCAAGCTCAGTTCATTTCCCACCCATTGCTGCCTTGGTGACAACAGGGATCCGTCACCTCTTTCTACTGTTATCCAATTTCTAAATGCCCAGGTGTTGTGCATCTGTTTCTAATTCCTTACAACAGTCCAGATAAATGAAATCCCCTGGAATGTGAAATCTCACTGGCTTGGCATCTGGGTTGCTCCTTCCGATTTTCTCTTTTACCAATTCTTTCAAAAGCAATCACAAAACTCAGGATTGTTTTACCTACTATAAATGGCAAAGGCGTCCTGTGGATAGGATTGGACAGGAAATAAGGGAGATCTTTATGCAGACCCAGCTGTGCTAATGACTTGCTGAGGCATCTGAGTTTCTCATTTTGTAAAACCAAAAATAAATGATGCTGGTGATCATACGCACAATAAGAGTTGACACTTATTCTCACCAAGCACTGGGTTAAACCTTTACATGCATTATATCATTTAATTGTAGCCATTATCTCATGCGGTAAGTACTATTATTAGCTTCATTTTTAAGATGGAGAAACTGACGCATAGAGAGGTTGAGTCACTTGTTCATTTACATTTTATCTCTTCCAGAGATGGAGAGAGAATATGTGATACAGTATAAATAAAAGCACTTAGAAGTACCTGGGAAAATATTATCAAGGCTTATGGATCCCAAGTATGTTCTTATTTAATGAAACAAATACGTTAAACTTTCTTTTAATAGATCAAAGCTGTCGACTAAGATCCATGATGGGGAGATCAGATCCCAAAACTATCAAGTAAGTGACAGTCTGTCCTGTGTCTTCTTGTGTGAATGAACAGCAAGGTCCAGAGTGCATATCTGCTACTTTGTGTTGTAGATTGCCATCACCATCATTGAGGCCCGCCAGCTGGTGGGTGAGAACATTGATCCAGTTGTGATCATTGAGGTTGGGGATGAGAAGAAGCAGAGCACCGTGAAGGAAGGAACCAACAGCCCATTTTACAATGAAGTAAGTCACGGAGGTCACCAGTATCCTCTCCACCAACACTCCCTGCACTGCCGCCTGGGGTGTTCTTTAGCCAAATAGAAAAACTGTGTCCCTCCTCGCTGCTTCCCACCACTCATCTAAGCCCTGGAAAATTCTCTGAGCTCCTTGCAGACAGCCCCATAGAGTTTCACAAAAAAGATAATGGAAAGGAGAGATGAGGAATTCCCACTGATTTTAAATTCATTGCTGTGTTTTCGAAATACCCCATTTTCTTGTCTCTTTTTTTGAAATTTATTCTTATATCTTATATGATGATCTTCATTCACTATAAGGTCTGGTTTTATATTCAATAAATGTATTGAGTGTTGGTTGTAAAGAAGATAAACATTCTTTTTCATGAAAGAGACCCTCGAAATTTAATTATTAATTTTGAAATAGACATGTTGCATCGGAAAGTAAAATAGTCATATTTTTCCAAGCAGTGCAGAAATTGTGGACATCAAAGAGAGGAAAGCATCAAAGAGAGACAGGAGGCTTCTAAGTATTATACACACTGAATTATTTTTTTTAATAAAAAGATTACACAGTAAAAAAAATGGTAAAAGATACAGAGTATAAAATGATATATGATGAAGAATATGCATCCTTCTGATCTTTGATCCCTTAACCCCCTTCCTCTTGCCCTAGAGGCAGCCATCCTCACCAGGCATTTGTGTACCCTTCCAGAGATATCCCAGGCATGTATGCGAGTACAAATAAATATTATAACCAAATGGTAGCATTCTGTCCACACTGTCCTGGACCTTGATCTTTTCACAAAACAATGTATTTTAGATGATATTAGAGGTAATATCAAGACATATAGTTCAGTCTCATTTTCCCCTCATTGGTGTAGTTTCCCATTGCATTGATACACCATAATTTTCTAAACCAGTCAATCTCTCATTGATGGATATTAATTTTTTTCATCTTTCGGCTACTACTTATACTCACATTAATATGGCGTAACTGGGGCAAAGAATATGCGTATTAAGAATTTTGAGGGGCGCCCGGGTGGCTCAGTCGGTTAAGCGTCCGACTTCGGCTCAGGTCATGATCTCACAGTCCGTGAGTTTGAGCCCCGCGTTGGGCTCTGTGCTGACAGCTCAGAGCCTGGAGCCTGTTTCAGATTGTGTGTCTCCCTCTCTCTCTGCCCCTCCCCTATTCATGCTCTGTCTCTCTCTGTCTCAAAAATAAATAAACGTTAAAAAAAAATTAAAAAAAAAAGAATTTTGATATCACAAAATGCCCTCAAAGAGGTAATAATTTATACTCCAACTAACAGTGCACAAGAGTGCCTATTTCCCCATAGTCACTTTGACACCACGAATTACGAAAAAAATGCAACAAACTCTTAATTATTTCCCTAATGGGAGTAGTAATTGAAAAGGGAGACCGTTGGTAATGAAATCAACAGAAAATGGGCAAATCGGATTTGAGCTGTTAACTGCTTTCCTTGTCATCCGTCACTCCTGTCTCTAAGCCTTTTACCATGAGTTGTTTCCTTCCTGTTCTACCCCCAACTCCATAACAACTTTTAGCATGGATGGGACATGAAATAATGTGTATGAAAATGCTTTAAAACTGCAAAGCTCTACAGGTTTGTTAAATGTTGTAATTAGTATTTTCTTTATGCATACAAGTCCTGGATCTAAATTACATTAAGTTGGGACCAAGTGCGATCAGTAGACACTCAAGTAAAAATATAGAAGTTGAAGTAAAAACTTTCGGTACAGTTGAACTAAAAACTTTTGTTACAGCGTTTGCCTCTAATTTTCAAGCCAAAGGCCATCAGATGTTGAAGGAACCAGTTAATAGTGGCTAGGGAATATTTTCCAGCTATAAAAATGTGTGTGGCTCAAAGGTCTAGGGAACCTGTGTGAGGCAATTGAGTTTGAAATGTGAAATGCAGCAGAAAGCAATAAACATTGGAACTAATTTATTGGTCCAAGGAACCCACAGCATCTCATACATCAAAATAAGAAATTTCATCTGGGTTTTCCACATAAAAGAAATTCTGAACAATAAAATTCTTTAAAAGTGTTTTATATATATATATATATATATATATATATATATATATGAAAAACTTCCTGAAATGTCGTATGTATTTTCCCATTTTCTTAAACAGAAGACATGGAATGTAATGTGACCTGTCATTGATATCTAAGGACCGCCATTTTGAAGGTCTCTTATTATGGCGTGTGATGGCATCTTTCATTTTCCACATTTTGGTTTTTCTGTTTTGCCCTGTAAAAGCAGGCTGTGAGCAGAGAGCTCTCCCATTCCTACTACTGTCCTGTTCATCTCTAAGGCCCTTGTGTTATTTCTCCACAACGAAGCTCAAAAACATATAAAAAGCAACTTTCTGGCCCTGCCTCCCTCACCCCAACTAGTCTCCCAAAAGACACAACCCACAATGAGACACCATCCCAGTGTTCTAAATCTTAGGAGAATACAACTTCACATTTGGGAGGTACTCAGTAAAGTTCAAACAGTGAAATATCTAGTACTTGAACCCCTTGTGTGATAACTTCTGGAGAAATAAGCCGAGCTCTCAGGTCCATCAATAACCAGCTGTCTGAATCTAGGCATGTCTTTTAAATCCTTTGGGCTTCAGTCTTCCTTTGTCTGTAGAATATGGAGACTGGTCTAATTTCTTCGACTCTGAAATTTAACCACTTTTTTGGGACGCCTGGGTGGCTCAGTCGGTTAAGCGTCTGACTCTCGATTTTGTCTCAGGTCATGGTCTCACAGTTCGTGAGTTCGAGCCCTGCGTCGAGCTCTGAGGGAGACTGATATGTCTGTCTCCCTCTCTTTCTGCCCCTCTCCTGCTCTCTCCCTCTCTCTCAAATAAATAAACATTAGAAAAAATAAAATTCAAACACTTTCTTAAAATTAGAAGTTTTCCTTGTCCATAATTTCTTTTCATACTCTTCCTGGTCAATCTTGGGAATATCACAGCAATGTTTGAAACTGCAAAATCCTGAGGAAATTAGATTTTAATCAAGTTTACCCCATATTAAAACCACGTTGAGATATGATTTTTTATCCATCATTATTAATAGGCAAAAAATTTAAGAGAATTGATGATATAAAGGGTTTACAGGGTTCTGGGGAAATGGTATTTTTGTATGCTGGCAGTGAGAATATAAAATGGCTTGGCCCCTTTGGAAAGAAATTTCACACTATCTATTAGAAATTCACATGCACATAAGCTATGACCCAACAATTCCACTTTTCATGTCCATTTTAGAGGAAAAATCACCTATATCCTGGGCAAGTATGGGGTGAGAGCATTTTTTTTTTTTTTGCATTTGAAAACAAAAAGAATTTAGGTGACTTTAAATAGGAGATGACCAATCAACTGATGGTATATTCATGCCACTGAGGACCATGCAGCAATTGGTTAGAATGATAGAAATCTACAACTACTCCAGTAATAAGGTTTTTAGATGCAAGTCTGGAATTTATGGTCAAAATGAATTTTATGTTTTATAGTACTTTGTCTTCGACTTCATTGGACCCCAAGTGCATCTTTTTGACAAGATCATCAAAATCTCAGTAAGTGTATCATTGGTGATGGAGGGGCGGGGTGATGGAAAAGATTGTAGGCATTGGGAACTCTCTAGAACAGCTCAGCCTGTGTAGGGGTGAATAGGTTTGGGAGGGGTGAGTGTGGGTTGGTGAGTTCAAAACCAACAGGATAGAACATGAAATAACTAGTGTGGAGGAATTTGGGAAGGAAAACCTCTTCAAGGAGATCTGTGCTTCCTGGAAACAAGCTATAAGCTACTTTCAAGCCACCATGAATTGAATTGTGGAGTTTACTAATGTGGGAATGTGAAATACATGCTTCAACGGCCATCTTTACGATTGCCATTTTGAATTGATTTCTTTCTTTTTATGAAATGAAATGTGAGTGTCTCTCTCCTGGGATGATATCCACGCTAATGATAATTAATCACAGCACTCCCCACTTGTAGTTGGTAATAAATAGAGAAGTAGGAAAAAGCATCAGGAAGGAACCACATATATCAGTGATGCTGGATCAGAGAATGTGATTTGGAGCAAGTGGTTGCCATCAGGCTTCTTCATAGCTGCCTGAGAGTAGACTTTAGGACCTGCTCATGTGGGGTCGTGTCTGCTGCATAGACCCTTCCTCAGCCCTGCGGAGTGAATTCCTGCCTCCACAGATCATGTCTAAACAGCAGAGATAGAGAAGATTCTTGGTCTGGCCAATGACGCCTTACGAAGGTGGTCCACCATACGGAGGGCATGAATGGGAAGGGAAGGTGCCCGTGCTGAAGCCGTACTCGCCCAAATGAGAGAGCACGGGGGCCAGACGGAACTCACGCCAACCTCACGCCACTCACTAAAGAGACAGAGAGACCAGCGGGTGACAGACTGCATCTATCTCACCCCTCTGAGAAATCACTGCTTCTCCCAAGAAGAGGGTAGCATGGTTATGCATCCCTGAGAGAGGCGGGGTGGGTGGTACAAGGGTTAGTGCTCTCCTCCTAATGGTTCTAAAAGGACAGACCCTGTACTTTATGTGACAATGCAAGAAGCGTGGAGAATGGGGAAATGTTTTCCTCCACAGTGACACCAACTCTAATCAGAATTTTAAGATGGCAAAAATTGTCTCAGGGACTTCCTTGCCTGTCCTTGTCACCCACATATTCTATTCTATTCTATTCTATTCTATTCTATTCTATTCGTATCACATCATATATTTGATATTATATGTATGCACAGTATTATATGTATAACATATATAAATACTGCATTAAGTCTTAGGTAATAGTGGAATTATTATATTCTCTTTCTCAGGGGCACTTGAAGAATGTGACTCTTGAAGAATGAAAAGTTGTCAAGAGCCAAACATTCTTAATGTGAATTTCAGGCATGAGGACAAGTGTTGCAGAAGATATTTCAGGACCTGGGGCACGGCCTAAGACTTTGTTACATTGCATAGCTCAGGCGACCATCTGTTTGTGAGATGGGCAGTGTATGTGGGTCCTAAGGAACTGTCTAGATTTCAGACAAACAGTGACTAGCTAGATTTTTATACCGTAGCATAGATAAGGGTCATGACTGTCTGTAGGACAGTGGATTTTTAGACCGAGGACTAAAGCTGGTATTGCCTATCTTTGTTCCTCTAGCTTGGAAGAAGAGAATACTTTGGGCTCCCTAGATGACCCTTAGGGACAGAAACCAAAGATTTTACAGGGAAAAGTCCCTTGGAAGGGAGTGTTTAATACAAGTTTTTGGCTAGTCCATGGACTAAAAGTCAATGTGCCCCAACAACATTGGACACGGGGGACGAAGGAGGGAGTGCAGTAAGCAGGGGCTATTGGGATGGCCAGGCTGTGGCAGACCTTGGTGGTGCTAAAGACCATCTTCCCTTGACAATCGGCCCCTGGCATGCAAGGCCCCAGCAGTCTGTGTGTGCCACTCCCTGAAGTCCTGGTAATCTAATGCTTGACCACACCAGGCTTCCCTGGCCCTAAGACTGGGTGGATGGATGATTTGAAGAGGCCTCCTGTGTTATTTAAAGACACTTTAAACAGGCTCTTGCTTCCCATCATCCCATCAAGCCCACAGGGACCCAGATGCCTTTGACCTGAGAAGAGAGCCTGAGTCAGGCTTGTGTTCTTGCTTGGGCCTTTGGGAAGCCACATTAACAACTGCAAGCATAGGAGGTTTGGAGTGAGCTTTGTATGTGTGGCCTTAAATAACTACTCCCCTGGAGCCAAGCTGTCTTCGCTTCCCCTCAGTTATCTTAACTCGCTTGTAAAGTTTGGGCAAGGGAGCAAGGGTGGAAAGGGAGATGGGAAGGGCTGTCATTTCTTCATTTCCTGAAGTCCATTGAATTGATTTATTCTTATTGCCTCTGCCAAAGGGAGCTTAGAAACCACAAAAGTCTCCTATTCATATACATCATTCAGTCAGTGAATCATTCATTAATTCACTGAATGTTTATTGAACACGTATGATATTTTTTTATTTTTTTTTTTATTTATTTTTGGGACAGAGAGAGACAGAGCATGAACGGGGGAGGGGCAGAGAGAGAGGGACACACAGAATCGGAAACAGGCTCCAGGCTCTGAGCCATCAGCCCAGAGCCCGACGCGGGGCTCGAACTCACAGACCGCGAGATCGTGACCTGGCTGAAGTCGGACGCTTAACCGACTGCGCCACCCAGGCGCCCCTGAACACGTATGATAAACAAGGCCATGCATGTGGTGGGTAGGACAAAGTAGGAAACTGTCTTTGATTTAAAGAACTCAGAATGTCATAGAAGGAAGCCCAGAGGCCATCTAGTCTAACTAGTAGGAATCCCTCTCACCACCTCCATGACATGGGGTTTTGGTGCACTGCGTGGTTATAGCCAGTGATGGGAGGTCACTATCTCCAGAAAAACCTATTCATTGCCAGAAAGTTCTGTTATACAAACTGTCCTTATAGTGAGCTGAGTCTCTCCTTCTGTGACTTGGAAACCACATGGGGAACTTACTCCCTATTATAGATGGCAGGATTTCCAAGATTGGAAAACATTTAAGTTACCATTACCCCTTCTCCACACCCCCGGTTTTCTCTTTTCTGAGTTGAAGGTTAAATTGCTCCTGCTTCTTCAGTAGTTTCCCATTCAGCGTGCCTCCTGGACCCGGTGTCAGCTCTGCTGCTTTCCTTTAGAACTTCTGCATCTTGATAGCACTGCATTACAGTGTGTTGCTGTAACCAGCCAGGTACCCTGCTGACTTCGGATCCGATAAAATATTGAGGATGACCACTTCCCTTGTTCTCACTATTGTACTTCTCAAAGCAATATGTGATGAGTTCTCCGAGCAAGCTGTGAGCAGAGTGTTATGAACGTTTAGGGGAGAAAGAGGACTTTCAGCTGAGGGGGATCAGGGAGGGCTGCTTGGAGGAGGGAATATTTGCTCTAGACATTGAAGGATGGGTAGAGTTTCAATAGGCACAGATGGGTTGTACTAGAGCTTACTTTGGCTTAAAAAATACTTTTCAAGACAGTGAGATTTGTTAGATGTCCTTTGCTAGCTGAAAACCTGCCAGGAGGAACAGGTACAGGTGAGATAACTTCCGGCTGCCCTTTTCACTTGATGACCAAATGTCATTGTGCTCCAGATGAGTGAAGGCCAGACAAGTGTCAAGGTCTAGAATCCTCGCTGAGGTATCACGAACCCATTTCACAGATTTATCCTCAAAGAGAAATCTAGTGCGGCTGGACTCACTGCTCCATCTCTCCTCAGGTCTTTCACCACAAGCTGATAGGAAGCATACTGATCGGTTCCTTCAAAGTAGACCTGGGGACTGTGTACAACCAACCTGGTAAGAAAGCGTCGCTTCCCCATCTCTCCCTTACTCATCTCCAGTTTACCGCACCCGGAGGTCAACTCATTCATTTGCCCGTCCACTGACCCATTCATTCAACAGTATGACACTGACCCATTCATTCAACAGTATCAACACCAATTACACAATTGGAGCAACACCTGGCTCTTTTCCTCAAAGTTCACAGTCTAATTGCAAAATTGTCTTTTATGTCCACATTTCTGAACAGTTCTCCCGCCAACAAATTCGATCTCATTTACTGCTGTGAGGCAGACACAGGAAAGGTGACACACAGGAGTTCCACATTTGGACTCTGGAGCCAGATGACATAGCTTCAACTTTTTTTTTTTTAACGTTTATTCACTTTTGGGAGACAGAGATGGAGCGTGAGCAGGGGAGGGACAGAGAGAGAGGAAGAGAGGGAGACACAGAATCTGAAGCAGGCTTCAGGCTCTGAGCTGTCAGCACAGAGCCTGATGCGGGGCTCGAACCCACGAACTGCGAGATCACGATCTGAGCCAAAGTTGGACGCTTAAATGACTGAGCCATGTAGGCACCCCTATGGAGCCAGATGGCTTGGCTTCAAATACCACCCTGCTGTTTCTGGTTGTCCAACATTGGGCAAATGACTTGACTTCTCTGCATCTCAGTTTCCTCATCTGAGAAAATGAAGATAAAAATAGTGCCTCCTTTCTGGGGTTGTTGCATGCCATATAAGGATTTGCTATGATAATTCTTATCCCTGATTTATAGAAAGTGAAACTCAGAGAAGGCAGGTAATTTGTCCAAGGTCAGGAGTGGATAAGTAACTGGGCCATCAACAAATACAGATCTTTTCTTACGAGGCCCCTTCTCTTCAAAAGTAGTTGCAACTCACATGAGCCCAGGGGGCCAGGCCTTGGGTAGAGTGCAGTGGGTTAATATGTTAAGGGGTGCTTCAGGCTGTGGGGAACAGGAGGGCTCACAACCCACAGTGGCTACTCAGCTCCTTTACCACCTGCTGACATGTGGAAATGTGCATTCTGTATTGGCAGATCTAACAGTTTTTTTCAGATAAGCCAGAAGTCTAGATTTTGTAAGAGATATTAAAGTTTGGATTGACAGTGTAGGCCAAACAAAAAGATCCACGAGTCACATTTACAGCCTGTGAAATAGTACTGACTTCTCTACTCCATTCATGTCCTGTCATAGCCGTTCATAGCCTGTCAGAGCTAGGAACCTGTCCAGGCAATTAGCACTGGGTTGGAGGCTTTCCAAATACCTGTGGCAGGTTGGAGAGAAAGACAGAGAAGAAGGTGGGAACAAAAGGAGAGGAGGGAAGGAGGGGAGGAGCGGAAGGAGGCAGCACGAGGCTGGGGAATACCCTGATGAGCTGCCCCCTCCAGGGAACAGAGCTTGGGAGGCCTTGCGTGTGGGATGGAACTGGCTGCACCTGCTGGGTCCAGCCGTGCAGGGTATCTGAGCTGTCAGGATGCTTTTACAGGTCATCAGTTCTGTGACAAGTGGGCCCTGCTCACAGACCCTGGCGACATCAGGACGGGCATGAAGGGGTACCTGAAGTGTGACATCAGCGTGACTGGGAGAGGCGACATCTTAAAGACCAACCCCAAAACCTCCGATGCCGAGGAGCAAATAGAAAAGTGAGGCGGGTCTATCCGGGGCCACTCAAGACAAATGAATGATATGCCCGAAGTTGATCTGTCTTTCCCCTCCCTCCCTCCCTTTCCTGGTGGGTACATGAGAATTGCCAAATTCGTGCCTTGTCCACCTGGGATTCTACTCTCTCAGAGGCACCAAGATGTGTCTTATCAGCAGTGTCACTAGCCTTTGGGAGATCAGCTTCTAGGACAAGGACAGCCTGTCTCCCCATAGAGATAAACTGTTCTTGAGTTTATCCTATTTATCTGGATTTGGTTGATTTTTCTTTGAAGGAATTATACTTTCAACCACTGGTTTATGAAATGGGAAGACTTAATGCACTTCTTTTAAGGTGTGGTGTGGAAGATGGTGTTTACTCTATAATTTGAGGACTGGAATGAGTTTGCTTTCACTGTTTTCATATCCTTTGCTGCCACTTACACCACAAAGAAAACTCATTTTAGCGATGAATCCTGATCTTTTCAGTATTTTCTCCTATATCAGGATCCTTCTTTCTACGTCCAGATTGCTTCCACTTTTTCTGTTCTTTCAAGTGAGAGAGCTTTTTATTTTTTGTTTTTGTTCCCCCTCAAGGAACCTCTTGATCCCTCAAGGGTTTCCATCAGAGAGACCCTGGGCCAGATTCTATGTGAGACTCTACAAAGCAGAGGGGTTGCCTAAAATGAACTCCAGCATCATGGCGAACGTCACCAAAGCATTTGTGGGTGACAATAAGGACCTTGTGGACCCCTTTGTGGAGGTCTCCTTTGCTGGGCAGATGGTAAGGAAACATCGTCACCAACAACGGCAAACCCAGGCCAGAACTCCACTCTTTCCCCAGGACATTTCTAGTCAAATGAAATTAAGTTAAAATAAAAATTAGGAAGTGCCCTGCGAGAGAAAGCTTGTCACAAAAGGCATTGAATCATGTGGCAGGTAAGTGAGAGGGTGACCCACTTACTCTCTATTTGAGATCATAGAGAGGAACTATGGGGTATTATGATTTAGGGCCTAGGCAGACAGACCTCCTTCCTCACCTCTGGCTATTCTTCGAGCTGTTACCCAGGCTCTGTAGCATTGCCATCTGCCTCCCAACCTGCTCCCCAGGCTTCCCAAGTAGTCCTTGTCCTCTGTAAGCCTGGACATCTCTGTTCTCTGTTGTTCCCTACTCAAGAGCCATTGGAAGTACCAGGGCCTAAGCACATGGTCACAGCTTAATCCTTGTTGGCTGGACATTGAAGCTTCAGCTGGCACATATGGTGTCTCTATCCTTACAATATATGCTACCCTAACCCTCCTCTTGGCAGGGTGAACACTGGAGTATTTTTTACCTGAACCCCTTGACAGTCCTATAGAACATCACCTCCATTTTTATGATGAGGAAACTGAGGTCCAGATGGGGGAAGTGCACAAAGCCCTTATAAAAGCCTTTTTCTAAGACACAAACTCAGGGTCTAACTATATCTGCTGCATTCCTAGAGATGCATGGAACAAGTTATGTTCATAACATGCATGTTGGCTTGATCTTGTAATCTTGTGATTACAAGGACTTCCAGAGGGCAGGACCCACCATTATTCCCTTTGTCCCTGATGCCTGGCATGGTGTCTGGTGCGGGGTAGGACGTCAGCACAGTATTCCTCCCTTATCTGTGGTTTTGCTTTCTGTGGTTTCAGTTACCCATGGTCTACCATGGCCTGAAATTATTAAACGGAAAATTCCAGAAATAAATGATCAATGAGTTTGAAATTGCACACTGTTCCAAATATCGTGTTGAAATTTCGCGCTATCCTGCCCCATCCTACCCAGATGTGAATCATCCCTTTGTCCAGTGTATCCACACTATTGTTGGTCACTTAGTAGCTGGCCAGGTTATCAGGTCCACTGTGGTGTTATGGCAGTACTTGAGGTCAAATAGCCTTATATTACTTAATAATGGCCCTTGGATGCAGGAACAGTGATCCTGGCAATTCGGATACACCAAAGAGAAGCTATAAAGTGTTTAAGCGAAAGTTGAAAGTTCTTGACTTAATACTAAAAGGAAAGAAATCATACGCTGAAGTTGCTAAGATCTATGGTAACTTTTATTAGGGTATATTGTTTTAATTGTTCTATTTTATTACCAGTTATTGTTGGTAATCCCTTACCGTGCCTTATTTATAAATTAAACTTTATCATAGGTATGTACATAAAGGAAAAAGAGTGCATCTCAGGTTCTGTCTGTGGGTTCAGGCATCCACTGGTGTCTTGGAATCCATTCCCCCGTGGGTAAGGGGAGGCTACTATAATGTTCCTGGGTACAACATATTTCCATGGGTATCGGGTGGAAGCAGGTTCATTATGTCTGGCAACTTGGTTTGCCAGTTGGCTTGAAGTCAGGTCAGGTCAGTGACATCTTTCATTTCCTTCAACAGCTCACATCCTGCTCGCTTTGTTTTTAGGGGCGAACTACAGTGCAGAAGAACTGTGCTGATCCTGTGTGGCACGAACAGGTGGTCTTCAAGGAAATGTTCCCTCCTTTGTGTCGGAGGGTAAAACTCCAGGTGTGGGATGAAGGCAGCGTGAATGATGTTGCATTGGCCACCCATTTCATCGACCTGAAGAAAATCTCCAGTGAACAGGATGGAGATAGAGGTAAAGCCTCATCTGTCTGACTTGGAAATGAGGCCACAAAATAATTGGTTTGAAGCCCTCATCGTTAAAACAAGAGGATTGGAGCAGGCAGTGTGGTAGGCACTTGTAAGCTCTGTGTGGTTTGTGGTTTGGGTTTAGGGCAGTAGGTCGAGCCGGGCTGTGGGAGCCAGGAGGCTTGGTCCTGGTCCCAGGTCTTCCACGAACATTGCTGTGTGGCCTTGAGGAGTCACTCCCTCTCTTTGGGCCTTAGGTATCTTAAATGAAAAATGAAGGGTTTAGATTAGATCAGATGTTGACAGGCTATGGTCCATGGGCCACATCCAGCCTGCCAAATATCTTTGTATGGCTCACAAGCTAAGAATGTTTTTTTTTTCAACATATGAAGTTTATTGTCAAATTGGTTTCCATACAACACCCAGTGCTCATCCCAAAAGGTGCCCTCCTCAATACCCATCACCCACCCTCCCCTCCCTCCCACCCCCCATCAACCCTCAGTTTGTTCTCAGTTTTTAAGAGTCTCTTATACTTTGGCTCTCTCCCACTCTAACCTCTTTTTTTTTCCTTCCCCTCCCCCCATGGGTTTCTGTTAAGTTTCTCAGGATCCACATAAGAGTGAAACCATATGGTATCTGTCTTTCTCTGTATGGCTTATTTCACTTAGCATCACACTCTCCAGTTCCATACATGTTGCTACAAAGGGCCATATTTCATTCTTTCTCATTGCCACGTAGTACTCCATTGTGTATATAAACCACAATTTCTTTATCCATTCATCAGTTGATGGACATTTAGGTTCTTTCCATAATTTGGCTATTGTTGAGAGTGCTGCTATAAACATTGGGGTACAAGTGCCCCTATGCATCAGTACTCCTGTATCCCTTGGGTAAATTCCTAGCAGTGCTATTGCTGGGTCATAGGGTAGGTCTATTTATAATTTTTTGAGGAACCTCCACACTGTTTTCCAGAGTGGCTGCACCAATTTGCATTCCCACCAACAGTGCAAGAGGGTTCCTGTTTCTCCACATCCTTGCCAGCATCTATAGTCTCCTGATTTGTTCATTTTGGCCACTCTGACGGCGTGAGGTGATATCTGAGTGTGGTTTTGATTTGTATTTCCCGGATGAGGAGTGATGTTGAGCATCTTTTCATGTGCCTGTTGGCCATCTGGATGTCTTCTTTAGAGAAGTGTCTATTCATGTTTTTTGCCCATTTCTTCACTGGGCTATTTGTTTTTAGGGTGTGGAGTTTGGTGAGCTCTTTATAGATTTTGGATACTAGCCCTTTGTCCGATATGTCATTTGCAAATATCTTTTCCCATTCCATTGGTTGCCTTTTCGTTTTGTTGGTTGTTTCCTTTGCTGTGCAGAAGCTTTTTATCTTTGTAAGGTCCCAGTAGTTCATTTTTTCTTTTAATTCCTTTGCCTTTGGGGATGTGTCAAGTAAGAAATTGCTACGGCTGAGGTCAGAGAGGTCTTTTCCTGCTTTCACCTCTAGGGTTTTGATGGTTTCCTGTCTCACATTCAGGTCCTTTATCCATTTTGAGTTTATTTTTGTGAATGGTGTGAGAAAGTGGCCTAGTTTCAATCTTCTGTATGTTGCTGTCCAGTTCTCCCAGCACCATTTGTTAAAGAGACTGTCTTTTTTCCATTGGATGTTCTTTCCTGCTTTGTCAAAGATTAGTTGGCCGTACGTTTGTGGGTCTAGTTCTGGGGTTTCTATTCTATTCCATTGGTCTATGTGTCTGTTTTTTGCCAATACCGTGCTGTCTTGATGATTATAGCTTTGTAGTAGAGGCTAAAGTCTGGGATTGTGATGCCTCCTGCTTTGGTCTTCTTCAAAATTACTTTGGCTATTCGGGGCCTTTTGTGGTTCCATATGAATTTTAGGATTGCTTGTTCTAGTTTCGAGAAGAATGCTGGTGCAATTTTGATTGGGATTGCACTGAATGTGTAGATAGCTTTGGGTAGTATTGACATTTTGACAATATTTATTCTTCCAATCCATGAGCATGGAATGTTTCTCCATTTCTTTGTATCTTCTTCAATTTCCTTCATAAGCTTTCTATAGTTTTCAGCATACAGATCTTTTACATCTTTGGTTAGATTTATTTCTAGGTATTTTATGCTTCTTGGTGCAATTGTGAATGGGATCAGTTCCTTTATTTGTCTTTCTGTTGCTTCATTGTTAGTGTATAAGAATGCAACTGATTTCTGTACATTGATTTTGTATCCTGCAACTTTGCTAAATTCATGTATCAGTTCTAGCAGACTTCTGGTGGAGTCTATCGGATTTTCCATGTATAATATCATGTCATCTGCAAAAAGTGAAGGCTTGACTTCATCTTTGCCAATTTTGATGCCTTTGATTTCCTTTTGTTGTCTGATTGCTGATGCTAGAACTTCCAACACTATGTTAAACAACAGCAGTGAGAGTGGACATCCCTGTTGTGTTCCTGATCTCAGGGAAAAAGCTCTCAGTTTTTCCCCATTGAGGATGATGTTACCTGTGGGCTTTTCAGAAATGGCTTTTATGATCTTTAAGTATGTTCCTTTTATCCCGACTTTCTCGAGGGTTTTTATTAAGAAAGATTGCTGAATTTTATCAAAGGCCTTTTCTGCATCAATTGACAGGATCATATGGTTCTTAACTTTTCTTTTATTAATGTGATGTATCACATTGATTGATTTGCGAATGTTGAACCAGCCCTGCATCCCAGGAATGAATCCCACTTGATCATGGTGAATAATTTTTTTTGTATGCTGTTGAATTCGATTTGCTAGTATCTTATTGAGAATTTTTGCATCCATATTCATCAGGGATATTGGCCTGTAGTTCTCTTTTTTTACTGGGTCTCTGTCTGGTTTAGGAATGAAAGTAATACTGGCTTTATAGAATGAGTCTGGAAGTTTTCCTTCCCTTTCTATTTCTTGGAATAGCTTGAGAAGGATAGGTATTATCTCTGCTTTAAACGTCTGGTAGAACTCCCCTGGGAAGCCATCTGGTCCTGGACTCTTATTTGTTGGGAAATTTTTGATGACTGATTCAATTTCTTCGCTGGTTATAGGTCTGTTCAAGCTTTCTATTTCTTCCTGATTGAGTTTTGGAAGCGTGTGGGTGTTTAGGAATTTGTCCATTTCTTCCAGGTTGTCCAGTTTGTTGGCATATAATTTTTCATAGTATTCCCTGATAATTGCTTGTATCTCTGAGGGATTGGTTGTAATCATTCCATTTTCATTCATGATTTTATCTATTTGGGTCATCTCCCTTTTCTTTTTGAGAAGCCTGGCAAGAGGTTTATCAATTTTGTTTATTTTTTCAAAAAACCAACTTTTGGTTTTGTTGATCTGCTATATAGTTTTTTTAGATTCTATATTGTTTATTTCTGCTCTGATCTTTATTATTTCTCTTCCTCTGCTGGATTTAGGCTGTCTTTGCTGTTCTGCTTCTATTTCCTTTAGGTGTGCTGTTAGATTTTGTATTTGGGATTTTTCTTGTTTCTTGAGATAGGCCTGGATTGCAAGGTATTTTCCTCTCAGGACTGCCTTTGCTGTGTCCCAAAGCATTTGGATTGTTGTATTTTCATTTTCGTTTGTTTCCACATATTTTTTAATTTCTTCTCTAATTGCCTGGTTGACCCACTCATTCGTTAGTAGGGTGTTCTTTAACCTCCATGCTTTTGGAGGTTTTCCAGACTTTTTCCTGTGGTTGATTTCAAGCTTCATAGCATTGTGGTCTGAAAGTATGCATGGTATGATTTCAATTCTTGTAAACTTATGAAGGGCTGTTTTGTGACCCAGTATGTGATCTATCTTGGAGAATGTTCCAAGTGCACTCGAGAAAAAAGTATATTCTGTTGCTTTGGGATGCAGAGTTCTAAATATATCTGTCAAGTCCATCTGATCCAATGTATCATTCAGGGCCCTTGTTTCTTTATTGACCGTGTGTCTAGATGATCTATCCATTTCTGTAAGTGGAGTGTTAAAGTCCCCTGCAATTACCGCATTCTTATCAATAAGGTTGCTTATGTTTATGAGTAATTGTTTTATATATCTGGGGGCTCCGGTATTCGGCGCATAGACATTTATAATTGTTAGCTCTTCCTGATGGATAGACCCTGTAATTATTATATAATGCCCTTCTTCATCTCTTGTTACAGCCTTTAATTTAAAGTCTAGTTTGTCTGATATAAGTATGGCTACTCCAGCTTTCTTTTGACTTCCAGTGGCATGATAAATAATTCTCCATCCCTTCACTCTCAATCTGAAGGTGTCCTCAGGTCTAAAATGAGTCTCTTGTAGACAGCAAATAGATGGGTCTTGTTTTTTTATCCATTCTGATACCCTATGTCTTTTGGTTGGCGCATTTAGTCCATTTACATTCAGTGTTATTATAGAAAGATATGGGTTTAGAGTCATTGTGATGTCCGTAGGTTTCATGCTTGTAGCGATGTCTCTGGTACTTTGTCTCACAGGATCCCCCGTAGGATCTCTTGTAGGGCTGGTTTAGTGGTGACAAATTCCTTCAGTTTTTGTTTGGGAAGACCTTTATCTCTCCTTCTATTCTAAATGACAGACTTGCTGGATAAAGGATTCTTGGCTGTATATTTTTTTTCTGTTCAACACATTGAAGATCTCCTGCCAATCCTTTCTGGCCTGCCAAGTTTCAGTAGAGAGATCAGTCACGAGTCTTATAGGTCTCCCTTTATATGTTAGAGCACGTTCATCTCTAGCTGCTTTCAGAAATTTCTCTTTATCCTTGTATTTTGCCAGTTTCACTATGATATGTCGTGCAGAAGATCGATTCAAGTTACGTCTGAAGGGAGTTCTCTGTGCCTCTTGGATTTCAATGCCTTTTTCCTTCCCCAGATCAGGGAAGTTCTCAGCTATTATTTCTTCAAGTACACCTTCAGCACCTTTCCCTCTCTCTTTCTCCTCTGGAATACCAATTATGCATAGATTATTTCTCTTTAGTGTATCACTTAGTTCTCTAATTTTCCCCTCATACTCCTGGATTTTTTTATCTTTTTCTCAGCTTCTTCTTTTTCCATAATTTTATCTTCTAGTTCACCTATTCTCTCCTCTACCTCTTCAATCCAAGCTGTAGTTGTCTCCATTTTATTTTGCAACTCGTTGATAGCATTTTTTAGCTCCTCCTGGCTGTTCCTTAGTCCCTTGATCTCTGTAGCAAGAGATTGTCTGCTGTCCTTTATACAGTATTCAAGCCCAGTGATTAATTTAATGACTATTATTCTAAACTCACTTTCTGTTATATTGTTTAAATCATTTTTGATCAATTCGTTAGCTGTTGTTATTTCCTGGACGTTTTTCTGAGGGGAATTCTTCCGTTTCGTCGTTTTGGCTAGTCACTGGAGTGGTGCGGGACTGCGGGGCACTTCCCCTGTGCTGTGGTGTATAACTGGAGTTGGTGGGCGGGGCCGCAGTCAGACCTGATGTCTGCCCCCAGCCCACCGCTGGGGCCACAGTCAGACTGGCGTGTGCCTTCTCTTCCCCTCTCCTAGGGGCGGGATTCACTGTGGGGTGGCGTGGCCCGTCTGGGCTACTTGCACACTGCCAGGCTTGTGGTGCTGGGGATCTGGGATATTAGCTGGGGTGGATCGGCAAGGTGCACGAGGGTGGGAGGGGCAGGCTCAGCTCGCTTTTCCTTTGGAGATCCGCTTCAGGAGGGGCTCTGCGGCCGGGAGGGAGTCAGACCCGCCGGAGGGATGGATCCGCAGAAGCACAACTTTGGGTGTTTGCGTGGTGCAAGCAAGTTCCCTGGCAGGAACTGGTTCCCTTTGGGCTTTTGGCTGAGGGATGGGCGAGGGAGGTGGCGCTGGCGAGCGCCTTTGTTCCCCGACAAACTGAGCTCTGTCGTCCAGGGGCTCAGCAACTCTCCCTCCCGTTGTCCCCCAGCCCTCCCGTTCTCTGAGCAGAGCTGTTAGCTTATAACCTTCCAGATGTCAAGTCCCGCTTGCTGTCGGAACATACTCCATTCGGCCCCTCCGCTTTTGCAATCCAAACTCGGGGGCTCTGCTTGGCCGCCGCCCCTCCGCCCCGGCTCCCTCCCACCAGTCCGTGTAGCGTGCACCCTCTTCCATGGGCCTCTCGTCTGCGCTTGGCTCTGGAGACTCCGTTCTGCTAGTCTTCTGGCGGTTTTCTGGGTTATTTAGGCAGGTGTAGGTGGAATCTAAGTGATCAGCAGGACACGCGGTGAGCCCAGCGTCCTCCTACGCCGCCATCTTCCCAGGATTCCAACCTTATGATATTTTAAGATTAGTTATTTTGAGAGAGGGAGAGAGAGAGAGAGGCATGCCCAAGTTGGGGAGGGGTGGCGAACAGGTCGGGGAGAGGAAGAGAGAGAATGCCAAGCTAGCTCCGTGTGGTCAGTATGGAACCCTACGCTAAGAATGGTTTTAACATGTTTAAATGGTCCAAAAATACCGTGCCTCCAGCTCAGTGATAGGAGCGCATGGTCAGGAGTATTGCAGGAAGGTGCTGCTGACTGTGCATTCAGAGAGCCAGGGAGGGAATAGAGAGTCCCAGCTAATTCATCAGTCAGGAGAAAGGACTTCTACTCTTTATTTGCAAAACCTAAATTAGCCGGTGATAACTTTCTAAATATCTCCCCAAACCCCTCCATACTTAAAATCCCAAGGCAGTCTTTCTCTGCATTACAAATCTGTGTTAATTGATAAATATACTTACGCACATATATGTCTGTGTATGTGTATATATGCACGTATATACTGAAGGCTTAGCTTAAGCAGAAGACAAGATTTACATGTTTTTTTTTTTTGCCAGTCACAGTGTGACACCATAGAAGAGCCTCAATAAATACCCATTGTTTAAGTCTCCATATCCTGGAAGGGTTTGCCATGGGATTGTTTTATGCAGAACACACATCCTGCCCACCTTCAGAATTTCTCAACTCGACGTTAACATGTTTTACTCCAACTTTCCAGGAACATCTTGATGGTATTCAAAGACAGGTATAAAAGTGTTTTCAAAATTAGACATCAGGGGCCATAAAATCTTTTTATCCCTTTTAACACAATATCTCTGCTTCTTAAAATTGACCCTTCTTTGGGATAAAATCTCTCTCTCTGCCTGACTCCTCTCCATGCCTCATCAGCCTGTTTTATGTGTTCTTGAAACGCAATGTAAATCTCTTTCTTAGCACTTACAAATATTTACCATTTAATATTCCTTTTTGCTCTCTTCTCCACTGGGCTGTGTGTTTAGCACCCACACAGTGCCCGGCACATGTTAGGAGTCAATAAATATTAGATGAGTGAATGAACCGACAGCGATGCATGTGGGCATTCATAGTATCATTACAGCTGTGAACACGTGTAAACATGTGCATGCAAGGACTAGAAAGAAATACAGCAAATATAGCAAAATGGCAATTGTGGCTCTTTTGGGGATGGGATATTCTATAAATATTTTCTCTTGTCTTTTCTGTATATTTTACATTCTACACAGGCATGCACAATGTTCATAAAGCAAGAAATAATCAACTTGCTTTACCGGGCAACTAAAGCTTGGTTTTTGTAGGCTTTCTACCAACCTTTGGACCTGCCTGGATTAATCTGTATGGCTCACCCAGGAACCACAGTCTGATGGATGACTACCAGGAACTGAATGAAGGCTTTGGAGAAGGTGTGTCGTTCAGGGGCAGAATCTTGGTGGAAATTGCTGTGGAGATCCTCTCAGGAGGGGCACAGGAATCTAAGTTTTCCAAGGCATTCAAGGAGCTCAAGTCATCTTCTAAGGACAAAGACTCCAAGTCTTCCAAAGGCTCCAGTAAAGACAAGGATGATAAGACCGATGGTGGAAAATCCCAGCAGGCTTCAGACAAGACCAACTCAACAGAGGTCGAGGTGGAAACTTTCGATGCACCCCCTGAGGTAGGTCTGAGCACTGCCCCTGTGAGGTGAGCCCAGAGTGGAAGCATCACCGGCCAGCTGTTCCCATGGGCCCCCAAAGGCATGCGCAGGTCTCCTTCTGCAATCCGCTGCCTCTTCCTGACACGTCCCAGTCATCTGCTCATCATAAGTTCCTCCAGTGTCCCCCCAACACACAGATTCCAATGGGAACCAAAGGAAAGGGAAATAAAAGTGTTCTAGGAGACCTGGTGGAAGTAGGTGGTGGGGAGATGGACTGAGCTCCACACATGGCCTCATTTTGTTCAGTTTGTTAGAATAGCATATGCTCTGGTTGTGAGGCATTGTGGGATAGGGAATGAAGAAGAGGAAGAGTGGGTGACAAGTTGGGATACAAGAACTTGAGAAACCTATTGCCCTGCCCAAGCCTGATGGGGGGGGGGGGCGGGAATCACAATTCAAAGGAATGCTTATTTCTGTGTATTACTCAATATTAAGCATGTTAGCATTTTTTCCAGCCTGCTTCTGTATGATGTGAAAGAGATCTGGGTCACCAAGATGAATACTAACTGTGAATATCCCCTCAACTGTTTAGATTAGTAAGAGTAATTTTTGGTTAAGCAAATGAAGGAACTTGTGTTTTGTCAGTAGCAGAAGTGAGTAGATTCCAGCTCTCAACTTGGATGATCTACCTCTGGGGGTGTATCTCTCAGGTCAACCGGACACTCACTTTGGGTGGGGAAGAGAGGCGATGGCTGGTCTGGGTCGGCTTAGCCCTGGTAGAGCCGCTTATTTTTACTGCTGGGATCCAATACATCTTCTTTTTTTTTTTTTTTTCCCAACGTTTTTTATTTATTTTTGGGACAGAGAGAGACAGAGCATGAACGGGGGAGGGGCAGAGAGAGAGGGAGACACAGAATCTGAAACAGGCTCCAGGCTCCGAGCCATCAGCCCAGAGCCTGACGCGGGGCCCGAACTCACAGACCGCGAGATCGTGACCTGGCTGAAGTCGGACGCTTAACCGACTGCGCCACCCAGGCGCCCCTTGGGATCCAATACATCTTAAGATACAGTGTGGGGGAGAGGTTGGAGCCCAGAGTTGGAAATCTTGGATATTGGTTCTATTCATGGCTCTGTTAGTAGCACCTCTCAATGTTTCAGTTTTCTCATCACCACAATGCGGTAGTAATAGTCTCTCTGTGATAGTCATCTCCTGGGGGTAAATGAGGGAGTGCCTGTAAAATGGTCAGCAGGGTTCTTTGCGCATACATGGTAGGCAGGCAATACATTTGCTGTTGCTGTGACCAGTGTTTCTATGGTTTGTTCCCACTACAAGTGGGCAGCTATTTAGAGCTCTCTACCCTGTTGTTTGGACTTACTTTGGGTATTTCGTGGACCTCTCCTGTTCTCCCTTATGAACTTGTATATTGGGAAATATTCTTTGTAAATGTGTACTGTCAGGTTGTTGTGTTTAAGATTGACATTGCCTTGATGTGATTGTATTTATGTGTATTTTTTCAGAGTATATGGAAACTTTGGAAATGACATTTTTTGGACTTGGCCAGAAACTGTGGGTACCTTAAGTAGCCACCCATGCCAATATCCCCTGTATCTGACGCCGTGGCAATCTTTCCTACTGTTGAGAGACCGGCCATTCTTTTCTAAATAGAAATTGCCAAGTAGGAAGGGCCTAATAGAAGATTTTCTCAACCCAAGTCAATATCTTGAAGATATTTTGCTAATACCACCTGAAAAAAAATTCTAGCTGAAAGCAAGGGCATCTGGGAATTCTCATAGAGTGTACATTTTCTACAAGGCCAAGGGCCCATCTTGGCTGTTGTGTAGAAGGAGGTAGGGAAGAGAAATTCAGGTCTCATTCAAACCCTTACTTTTCCTTCCTTCTCTTTTCATCTTTGCTTCTTGTTCGTGGTCAGTTTCTTGCTGGGTTTATTAGTTACCTTTCACTATATAACAATCACCCCCAAATTTAGCAACTTAAAACAAACATTTATTTTCTCTGCGGATGAGGAGTTTGGGAATACCTTAACTTGGTGGTTCTGGCTCCGAATTTTTCATGAGGTTTCAATCAAGATGTTGGCAGGGGCTGCGGTCATCTGACAGCTTGACTGGAGCTGCAGGATCTACTTCCAAGATGGCGCACTCACGTGGCTGTTGGCAGGAGGACTTGGTTCCTTGTTGGCTGTTGGCAGGAGGCCTCAGTTCCTCACCACATGGACCCTTCATTAAGTGCTTAGTGTCTTCATGGCAGCTGGCTTCCCCTTGAGTGGAGCAGGTGATCCAAGAGACAGCAAGGCAGAAACTTCAATGTCTTTTATGACAAAATCCCTAGAAGCCACACACTGATACGTATGACACATTCTAATTGTTAGAAATGAGTCACTTAAGCCCAGCCCACAGGGGAATTAGGGAGGTGAATTGGGCTCCATCTTTTGAGGGGAGGATTTTCCAAGAATTTGTGGACCTATTTTAAAACTACAATATTGGGTTTCTACCTTCCCCAGAGCCTCAATAGCCCAGAGCTCACCTTACCAACATGGTGAGGTCACCTTCTTATATCATCTTCTTGTTTAGCTCACCAGGGTCCTGAGCTCTTCTCTCCCTTGCTGCAGCCACGCTCTCATTGCGTACCTGGACAAATGAGATCCCATGATTCTGGTTTTTCCAACTTACCCTCATCACTATCATCAAAGCTTATCTCCCTATGCCAAGCTTTCACAGAGCATAGCTAATCTAACAGATGATGTGCTCATTTTTCTAAATTGTGTAAACACGTACTGAGTAGCTTCTTGTTTAAACATCATCCTCAATGTTGGTAGGAATACATGTAGAGTCTGACTCCATGGAAATTATGATACCGAAGGGGAGGTAAGATATACAAAATAAATGTACAGGAAATAAAAAGTGATAGGTGCAATAATGAGCTACAGGTAAAGTGCTGTTATTTCCTGGAGTGAGTGAAGTATAATAATTAAAATGCTGGGTTCCCAAGCAAGACAGCTGGATTTTAGATGTGGCCGAGTGGCGCAACCTCTGGAGAAACATCGCCTCTGAATCTTCGGGCAAGTGACTTAAGCTCCTTCTGCTTATTTCCGATAATAACCTCTACTTCCTAGGCTCAGTGAGGATTTAATGATTTAACATATGCAAAGTTCTAAGAACACAGCCTGGCACGTAGTAAGTGCTCAATAAATATTAGGCATATTTGGTAACTTTGAGCAGATATTTTAACCTTTCAGACTGCATTGTCCTCCTATTTACGCAAGTAGAATAAAAGCATCTCCCTCTTAGGGTGGTTATGAGAATTATATGAGATAGTAGGTAAAAGTCTTAATACCACATTTGACACGTACTAAGAGCTCAGTAAACATGACCGTCATCATTTTTTCCAGCTCAGGAATCAAGGTATGCTTCCAAAAGAAAGGACCGTTTGAGTTAGACCTGGAAGGATGGTTGGATTAAGAGATGAATTCTGGGGGCGCCTGGGTGGCTCAGTCGGTTGAGCAGCCGACTTCGGCTCAGGTCATGATCTCACGGTCCGTGAGTTCGAGCCCCGCGTCGGGCTCTGTGCCGACAGCTCAGAGCCTGGAGCCTGTTTCCGATTCTGCGTCCCCCTCTCTCTCTGACCCTCCCCCGTTCATGCTCTGTCTCTCTCTGTCTCAAAAATAAAGAAACGTTAAAAAAAAATTAAAAAAAGAAAGAGATGAATTCTGTCTGTCGACATACCACGAGTGCCATTTTTGTGGCGTTTGTGTGTATAGGCTTTATACAAGGTGCTCCATGTGGATGGTCTCATTTCTGCCTCTGTAGGTCCTATGACAAAGTTGGTTTCACAGACAGGGAAAATGACACCCAGGGAGTGGACATGACTTGCCTGAAGTCAACCAGCTAGGAAGTAGCAGCACTGGGATTTGAAGAAGGGTTCATCTGGCTAAGGAGGCTGCCATCCCTTTTCCAGTCTGCGTGGCTTACGTTCCCACCAGGTCTCCAAATCCTTTTTAACCTCCTCCCAGCGGGTAAACTTGGCCCCAGGAAGGTGAGATATGTGGCTCTATTATAGCCAGTGGATACAGTGGCGGCAGGTGGGAGGGGTGTGTGCTTTGTGACTAAGATCCAACATGGGGCCCCCACCCTGTCCAACATTTTCTGGTCAGTAGAAACATTTCCTCCTAAGCCCAACAGCAAGGAGGCTCCTGTGTGAAGGAAGGATCACCCTTTGAGACCTGTTGGCTCTCTGTGGGACAGGGCTCAGGGCTCTTGACTGAATGGGGCTCTTCAGCTCTAAAGCCACAACTGCTTCTTTTCCTTGGATGAACCTTACTGGTTTTTCCATGGAACGTAACCAATCCAGCTGCGAAACCAGGAAGCCCCGACCGTACGGCACTACATCCAGCCTCTTTGCTCAGAAACGTGATGCTGTGTCTTAGCTACATCTGCTCCCTGAACCATCAGCTTGTTCCGCATCAACAGGGGTCATCTCCAGACAGTGTGGTTACCTTGGCATGACTCCTGTCTTGTGACCTGTCATGGTCCTCTCTTCCACAATGTAGGCTCCTTGAGGGCAGTCTTGGTGGAGACCAGACCTCAAATCTTGGCTGGCTTTAACTTGCTGTGTGACCTGGGGAAGCCCCTTAGTCTCTCTGAGCTTTAGTTTATTTGGATAGAAGGCAGTTGGATCAGATGAACTCTAAAGCCCTTTTCAGTGTAAAAGCAGCTGTGATCCCGGGACTGAGCACCCTCATGCCGGGAATTGCAGTGCTGATAGCTCGTCCTGGAGGCACTGGATTGGCTGATGCTCGCGCAAGTACCTAGCCCTCCTGTCTCTTTCGTTTGGGCTTGTGTTGTTTGGGGAGTAAGGTCTGTCTTTGAGCAGCACCAAGGCGTTGGGTTAGCACATGTCGGAGCCCCAAGCGCATTGGGTCTGTGATCGGAATACTTGGGAAAGTCACTAAACCTAACCTTAAGTTTAGTCTCCTCAGTTTCCTTACCTATAAAATGGGAATGATCCAGATTTTGACCTCTCGAGGTTCTGAAGAGGAAAAAACATAATGTATGTTGTCATCCTGTATAATCCATAAAAAGATGCTCCAGTGTGAAGTTCTGATCCTGTGACTCTGTTTGTTTTCTAAACGGCTGTTCACCTGAAGGTGATTTCAGACCTGTGTTTTAACAATAGCACCACAGAAAGATGCACATACCGACCTTTGCCTTTAAAATAAAAAAAAAAAAAAAAGATTTTAATCGCAAGGTAGGAGCTCAGAAGGTTGAGATTACATCATTCTAGATAAATGGCTGGATTTGGATGTGTGATTTGTAGGTCCTGGTTCCTGCCTGTCTGATCAGTAGGGAAATGATGTGCCATTTCAGGCTAACATTGACATTCAGAAAATGCCTGAAATGCCTACAAATCACCCTGGACCAGTTAACATCACTAATTCAGCTTATTGGTAATAAAAAAATAGATCCAGGCCTGTATAATATTTTTTTCTTTCTATAGATTATACCAGAAAAATATGAGGAATTTTTACTCTTTGGAGCATTTTTTGAAGCTACCATGATTGACCGGAGGATTGGAGATAAACCCATTAGCTTTGAAGTTTCTATTGGTAAGTACAGATACATGCGGTGCTTGGCACATGGCATTGACTTTATACCTATTTCTTGAATAAATGAGCTAGTGTCTGACATGGAGCTGATAGAATTCTGGTGGAAGTTTGCACCTCAGAAAGAAATGAGTAATTCTTCGTTTACTCTAGCGTCAATATGTAAGGGATGGATTTATTTTCATACTTTAATAAAAGGACTAAGAGTATAGTTTGGATTCAGACAGACTTGGATTACTAATCTTGGTTCCATTACGCCTAGGCTCACTTAATTTCTCTGAGTCTCAGTTTCTTCATCTATAAAATGGGAATAATAATTCCTCATAGAGCTATTGCAAGAGTACAGTGAGTTAATACATGCCAAGTCCTGTGCATATTGTAGTTGCTTTTATTGTAACTCCCAAAGCTCTTCCTGGGTTGATGCACATCTGGGAAAACCTTTCCAAGAAAGAGCATTCTATTAGAGAATGGCTTGATTCATATTGGGAGCGTCTCCTTTACAGGAGCAGAAGGAAGTGGAGATGGAATCCAGGTAACTTGTGACTTGAGTAGTTTTTGCAAAAGAGAACATAAGATGGATGAAGGTGATGGCCCATCGTCATTGTCAATCTCATTTGTTTGGTCTGACTGTCATTCTTCCCACCTTCATACTGAGATCTTACTTCTCTGCCCTGCAAGGATATGACCGTGGATCCCCTAGGCCAAGTAGCCTGATTCTGCTTGTTGATACCTGGTCTCTCTCCCCTTGCTGCTGCCTCTATAGGTAATTTTGGGAACCTGCTTGATGGAGGGTCCCATCATGGGAGTAAGAAGAAGTCAGCAGAATCAGCTCAAGAAGACATCCTCCCATTGCTGCATGAAGGAGAAGGGGGTGCAGCCCATAATGGTGCCATCCCTGTGGTCTCCACCACTCACCCAGAGAAGCCACTTGTGACAGAAGGGAACAGGTAGGGGACACAGCAGTGCAGAGCATCCAGGGTTCTGACAGTGGGAGTCCGACCTGTTTCTGGGGCTGTTTGATTCAGTTCTTCCCTAAGATCAGAAACATCATTTTTATTTTATGGGAGCAAGGCACAGGCAAGGGCAACATGGTCAGTGTCACTGTACTGAATCTTTCGTGACATGTTGACAACTCTCCAAATGCTACATCCAGGTAATTCATCTAAGGGCAGGACAATGATGATGATGACTGTCCTATCTATAACTGTGAAGCATAACCAGGTAGGAAGGTCAGAATTTAACATTTCAATCCAAATCCTGTTAACAGTTACTATACTCATCTGAACTCTGTGCTATTATGTATATTTATTTTTGACAGAGAGAGAGAGAGAGAGAGAGACAGAGCATGAACAGGGGAGGGTCAGAGAGAGAGGGAGACACAGAATCTGAAACAGGCTCCAGGCTCTGAGCTGTCAGCACAGAGCCGGACACGGGGCTTGAACTCACAGACCGCGAGATCATGACCTGAGCCAAAGTCAGATGCTCAACCGACTGAGTCATCCAGGCGCCCCCATGAGCTCTGTGTTATTATGTAAACTCAACTCAGTGGGATTATTGGATACATCATTTCTTATCTTGTTTCTGCCACAGTCAGACTGAAGAACTCAAAAAACAACTGTCAGCCACCAAAAAAAAAAAAGACCATTTCAGAAAGCAGCTGGGGCATCTCCATGCACACTCACTGATCTTTAACCCACATAAACTTTCAGCATGCAAAGAGAAGTAAAATTCTAGAATTCTGTTGGAAGAAAGTGGTGTCAAGCACCAACCAAGTGATTTGTGAGAGGAAGGGGAAGTCACACACAGCGAGAGTCTTCTGTGTTCTGAGCCTTGGGCCATGAGGAAGAGCTTTAGGATCTCATCGGGTTCTCCTGAGAGAACATAGTACCCCCCCCCCCCCCGCCTTTGCCCGTGAGGAGATTGGAACATTGCTGGCGTTCATCACTCTCTCTGCTCTTCCCGACCTAGACACGGCTTTCCGAGCACTGTCAGGATCACAAGGACTCCACGTGCATTTCCCCAGATGGCCCTCTTCCCTGAGCATCAGATCCAGACACCCTCCACTTGGGTGTCCCAAAGTTGTTCACCAGGCTCATGGCCTTCCCAGACAACTTGGCTGCTCTTCCTATCTTTCCCATCTCATGGACTGGTCATCCCACTCTCTGAGTCCTCTGAACCACCAATCAGAAAGTTACCAGCTGTCCTCTTCCCCTTCCTTCCCGCATCTAGTCAGCAATGAAGTCTGGTAAAGTTTGGCTCTCAAGTATTTCTCGTATCGATTGTCATCTCTTTAATTTTGGCCATTGGCATCTTTGACCCGGATTATCCTAAAAATCTCCAACCTGGCTTGGATCTTCAAGAAATTCACCAGACTCTCTGTCAGAGCCAGTTACTCCCTGAACTGACATCATTCATTGGCTGCCTGTGGCTTTCAGGGTTATTTTCAGAGGCCACAGCTTGTTGCTTCAATCCCCATCTACTTCTCTACCACCGTCTCCAGTCACGCCCCAAACTCCGCCTTTCCTCCGGTCACACTATGTCTCTGATGGTTCTCCAAATGTGTCCTGCTGTTTGCTGCTTCTGGGCCTGTGAGGATGGTCTTCCCTCTGCCAGGCAATAAGCCCTCTCCTCAGAACTGTTGGCTCCCGTTACCCTTCAAGGTGAAGCCCACATTCCCTTCCCTGAATCCCAAGTCTGATTTGGATTTCTAGACTCCTTCCACCAAGCACCAATCACATTGCATTAAGGTGTTTTTACTTGTCTGTCTCCCTATTAGACTGTGGACACTCTGAGGGCAGGGACCGTGTCTTATTTACCTGTGTATCTGCTCCTTTCTAAAGCCTGGAACACAGTAAATCTTCATAAATGTTTTGGAATGAGTTAAGGAATTACTATACCTGGGTTTGCTACAAGGTACTATGGAGGCAGAGAGAGGAGGCAGGTAACTTACTTTCCCTGGGGAGGAGGTGAGGAGTTGAAAAAGGGCATAGAAAAGGTGACATCCTAAAAGGTGAGAAGGGGTTTAAGCAGTGAAAAGAGAGTATTTGGGACAAAAGTAAAAATAATCTTAATTATTCATCCCCTCATTTTTAAGTGTGCCCTATATTTTCTAAATCCTGTCCCTCCCATGGACCACCTTCTTTGGGATGTTTTTTTGCTCTCTGGCAGGCATAGTTAGTTGTAAACCCTCCTTTCCATACAGCAACGAGGATCCCAAACTTGAGATGGCCGTTGATGGCTTCTCTGTCTATTCTCAGAACTGAGGAGATCAATGAGTGATCTGAAATACTCAGAGGCACTCTGCATCCTTTCACTGGAACCAGGCAGTAAAAACCTCCCCACCTTGTTGAACTAGACCATTGGTGACTATGGGTGAGAATGTCAGGAGATCTAATGTGAGAATGGTTTGGGAGGAGATGAGAAGTCTCAAGGCACCCTTGGATGGACTTTATATTAGTGCTGGCCAGCGGGATCAAGGAGACCCAAATGAATCATGCTGACGTTTCCTGGGCTTTCCGTCTCTCAGAAATATTCCTCAGTCACTATATTGAGGCTCTGCCTACCTAGTGGCAAACCAGGGTGGCAGTAGCTAAATTGAAAGATCCTGTGTCTATACCACACCCATATGTGCATGCACACACACATGCTTGCACATGCACATGGTCACGCAGTTGATTTGTGTGTTGCTTTCATTAAAGTAAATTAAACTCCTTGTGTTTGGTCTGGGCTTTCCAGTTTTAGAAAGCACATGCATTCACCTACAATTTATGTATTAGGCTGGAGTTCAGGAATGAGACGAGAGCACAGGACATCCCATGGCAGTTCATCATCTCCTTCTCAGGGCTCTAAGGCTACCCTTGCCCAAAGTCACAAGCCTGGTCTGGTGTCAGAGCAGCCATTCAAACTGGCAGCCTTCTCTTTCCACTGGCAGCACGGTGCCCTCATGGTGCCCTCCCATCTGCTGTGCTCCATCTGTACTGTTTGCCAGAGACCACAGCATCGCAGTCCCAGACCCAGTAAGACTAGGAGGACTCTGGGAATCAAAGAGGAGAAGGCCCTGAACATCATTAGCACAAAATAATCTGAGCCACAGAAACCTTGGAACAAAGGACAAAATCTGGGTGAGAATGTATTTTGTAGGATTCTCGGTGCAGTAATTTTAAAGGAGATGAAAGCATTTTAATTTCTAACTTTTTAATTTATTTATTTTTTGTTCTCCTGCTGTAATAACAACCCCAGTCTCAGCCAAGAACTAATTTGGCTTCTCTTCTAAATGGACACCTGCTGGTTTATCTTCTACAGAAGAGACACCGGACACCTTTGCTACTTTTATGGTCTGCAGAGGAAATTTGGGTTGGACAGCTAAAAAGAACAACCATCCATTCTTTCAGGCTGGAGTCCTCTTCAGCTTTTTGGGATGGAAACAGCTTTCTCTCCCTTGGTCTCTCCTCTGTCTGCCTCTATGGGTGTGTGACTCCAAACCCTGTCCATGTTTATCAGGCCACATGTCTCACCCTGCCCATTTTGAGAACTTTGCCTTGGCCTTCCTGTCACATTTCTCTTTTTGCGGTCCCAGATGTTTCTGGGAAAATTAGAGGGGCTTGGGGAAAACCTAGTCAAGAATATAGCTGCCGTGGGGCGCCTGGGTGCCTCGGTTGTTAAGGGTCCGACTTCGGCTCAGGTCATGATCTTGCAGACTGTGGGTTTGGGCTCTGCGTCAGGCTCTGTGCTGACAGCTCAGAGCCTGGAGCCTGCTTCGGATTCTGTGTGTTCTCTCTCTTCCCCTCCCCCAATAATGCTCTCTCTGTCTCAAAAGTAAATAAACATTAAAAAAATTAAAAAAAAAAAAAGAATATAGCTGCCCTTAGGGAACATCAACTTTTTGCCACACTTCTCCCACCTTACCTGCCTTACCCCATCCCTTTCCTCCCTGGGAGCCAAAACCGACAAATTAGTTCCTTGTTTTGTGTCTTCGATCTCCCACTGTTAGCTGTCTTATTCTCATCAGCATTTAAGCATATCCAACTGCCACCCTTAAACACTTCCTTTGGCTCCACATCTCCCCATCTGGCTACTTTGCTATCCCTCTTATCCCTTCTTAGCCAAGTAGGTAACCTGCATTATCAGCACCATGGCCTGGAAATAGTACATATTTGATTCATGGATGGATGGATGGATGACGGGTGGATGGATGCATGAATGCATAGATGCATGCATGGGTGGATGGGTGGATGCATGGGTAGATGAATGCATGAATGCATGCATGCATGGATGGATGGACAGATGGATGCATGGATGGATGGATGGATGGCCATATGGTTGCTGCAGTTTAGATTCTTCATCCTAATTAATAATATATTATGCTCTTACAGTTTTATAGCAATTTCATTCACGTCTGTTATCTCAATTTATTTTCACACAGTGGATAGCTTACAGACATTAAAATGAAAATGTTGGTTTTTCTCTCTCCTCTCCTCTCCTCTCCTCCCCTCCCCTCCCCTCCCCCCCTCTCCTCTCCTCCCCCCCCCCTCCCCTCCCTTCCTCTCCTCTCCTCTAATCTGGAAAGAGAAGTTCCTCCTTGAAGAAGGCTTGCTTGATAAACCCTGCCCCCTGGTGCTCAGCTCTAGGCTTTGTCCTGCGTCTGATGGCGGTAGTTGTTAGTACCTTTCCATTGTAGCCATATATCTGTTCATTGTTTATTGTTCATGGGTCCCCAATTAGAACACAGTGAATAATTTGATTGTTTTGTCACCACCCTTCCCCACCCCACAAAGACCATACAAAACATGAACATGTGGCTGGAATTGCCTGAAAAATACCAATTGCCAACTAACTTCAAGACCTAACCTGTTTTCACAGGAATTACAACTATTTGCCTTTTGACTCCAAGAAGCCCTGTGTCTACTTTGTCAGTTCTTGGGGAGACCAGACGTTTAGGCTGCATTGGTCCAACATGCTGGAGAAAATGGCGGACCTGCTGGTAGGTGACTCTCACAGGTGATGGATTTGAACATTGGGCAGCTGGAGGCAAAAGGGACCTTTTCATTCACACAGTAGAGGGTCTTGACCTTAATTTAAATGCAAATAAATTGTGGCTGCTGCACAAGGGCACATAGTTTCTACCTTCTGGACCTAAGGGAATGAGAATACGTTTTGACTTTAAATAAAACTGTCCGGATTAGAATCTCTGTTCTGCTTCTTAACATTAATGGACCTAAGGATAGACTGTTTTCCTAATCAGGATATTAGGGCAGGAGATAGACAACTTTCTCACAGAACTGATGGAGCCTGGCTTCAACTGATAGAAAATCCTACACCCTTCCCATGGCAGAGAATTGCCTTTACGGTGAAGTCCTGCCACTTCTCCAGTCCTGCCTCTCACATACTTTCTCCCTTGTCCCCAGCGCACTGGACTTTTTGTTTCTCGAAGAAACCAAATTCCTTTATGCCTCATAGCCACCTCCATGATGTTCTGTCTGCCTGAGCTACTTTTCCCTCCACGCTTTGCCTGTGTGACCCCTTAACCTCCACAGCACAGTTTCAACTACTTCCTCAGAGAGGCCTTCTGACTTCTCCCCCTTACTCTCTCCTGTAATACCCTGTGCTGTACCTTCAGGGCTCTCCGGATTTTACAATTGATTGGTGTGTTTATTTGGTCAATAACCATTTCCTACTGTTCTGTGGCATCTGGCATAGTACCCGGCACCTGAAAGGGGCCAATAGTTATTTGAGGGATTGAAGGGAAGTGTTTATAACAGGGCCAATATGCAACGGCTGCCAGATTGTTCCACCCAACCCCAGGGAGGAAGGCACCCCTGGGAACTCTGCTTCTCTGGGCTCTTGAGCCTGCCCTTCGTGGTTTCTTTGTGCCTGCTCTCATATTTCTCTTCTCACACCACACAGCTCATTGGGGCGCCCTCTACTTTCTGTCCTGCCATGCCTCACCAGGTGACCCTCTCATTCCATGAAAGCCTATGCTAAGGAAAGAACAAATTTCTCTCTCTCTTTTGCTTTATAATTCTGTCTCTAGTTGTGTGAAACAAAGCATTGCCTCTGGTCTTGGGGATTCCAGGCATCATGGAGATAAGAGTCTGAGGGCGATTTGGTGTCACATTATGCGGAGGCCACAGACTTGCTTTGTAAGGCTGGTTTTGCTTCTCCTTCAGGCAAAATATCTTAGACAGTGTATTTATAGAATTAATCCAAGCAATGCAGCAGCGCTGGCCTGGAGGAGGGGTCCCTCTGGTTCTACAGGGTCTATCCCACTCCAGTAGGTAAACGCAGTTACCCGGCGCGGAGGGGCGTGGTTTGCTGTAGGCTGGTCCCGCCTCTACTGTGGGCCCAGCGGACCAATCCTCGAGGCCCCACCTTGGTGGTGGTGGGGAGAAAAATGGCGTCCCCCCAGTCTCTTCTCCACCACCCGGTGTTCCAAATCACTCCTTTGGAGCCATCCTCATTGTGTCACGGTCGCAGACGAGACTCCTGTGCCCCGGCGCTTGACAAACCAAAGCAGAATGCCTCCCTAGAGGCCATAGCTGCCTTTACCATTCATTTCCAATTTCTTTCTCAGTGCCACATCCCTGCCATGCTTGGTGTATCATGCCTAACATGACTGAATGTTTGTTTACTAAGCACTAGGCACCGTCTGAAGAAGTCCACACCTCTCCATGGTGGTGCTATACGTGGGCGCTCTTATCAACTGACTTTGCACAAAAATGGGCATGCGGGGGTTAGTTCAGTCATAAGGATAGAGTCTGGATTTGAACAGAGGTTGCTTGACCCTACACCTATATTTTTAACCACTCCACAATTTGCCTGTTCTTATAGTGAAGGGGGAAGAGGGAAACATATGTCCCCAGACATCAGACTTTGATGTGTAATACAATTTTTATAGATTCTGGCAAAGCAGTGATAACATGCCTTTTGAGTGCCGTATCCCTCCATTGAGTGCCACTGAATGGAATACTAGAATTTAGGCCTAAAAAGAAAAGTATGATTATTAAATACGCAAGCATAAAGCCATTGTCATATGCAACCTGTCCTCTTCTCCTATACCACCTCACCCGCTGCCCCAAACTCCTATAATCAGAAGAATTGATCCCCTTTAAATCAGGATTATTCAGTATTACTATATTCCCATATAATCAATTGACTTGAACGTTGCTTTTGAAGTTTTTTATGTCATATCTAATTTGATCTCCTTTGTTAGGTATTTCCTGACATGAGTTTCCCCCCACGGTAGATGCCAAATAAAGGATTCCCTGTTAGGAAATGATCTGGAATAGGAATGATGGGTTTGAGCAAGGCAGGAGAAGACTTGTCTTTGGACTGATTCCAATGAAGAAAAGGAAGTTTCAAAGTTAGAATGCAGCAGCATTTCCCAGTTCAGACACAAGAAAATGAGGGAAACCTTCCTTCATTTCTAAAACACAAAATCAGCAAAATATGTCTGAGATACTTCAGTCAGGGTCTCCACTACAGGGTCTCCTTCTGCCCCTCAGCCCTCTACCCCTATGGTTCGTTTCCAGGAAGAAAGTATAGAAGAAGTGAGAGAATTGATCAAGATTTCAGAGAAAGCATCAGAAGATAAAATGAAGATGGTGCTCAGTGACTTCATCAGTCAAAGCAGGTACCGGGAGAACAGCTGGCATGTGGGTTGCTGAGCTTATATGGAATCAGCTTTTAATTACCTTAGAAAATAGTTGATTTCACATGCATTCAGAGAGGCATTTTATAGTGTTCTATCCATCTTTATTTCGTTCAGTAATTTAGCCGGCACTTGTGGGCTCACGGTTGCTTCCTGACACTTAACTAAAGCATAAAACAAAGGAAAAAAAAAAGAAGAGGGAGAAAAGAAAGACTCACTGCAGAGACTTTTTAATGAAGCAAGAAAAATGCTAGTAATGTTATGCCAAGCACGCGTCTACATCTGGTAGACACTCAGCAACTATTTGACAATTAGATTGGATAATAAATCAAATACTATTTAGTAGAATTTTTCCAGATAACATAGCAAACACCAATTAAGGACTCTGATTCCAGGTGGCAATCAATAATAATAAAAGATTTAAAAATAGAGCGTATTAGTTACCTATTATGGAGTAACAACTCCCAAATTTAGTGACTAGACAGTATGCATGATCTCTGTTTCTGTGGGTCAGGAGTCCAGCTGTGGCTTAGCCACAGTTTAGAGCCTCTCAGAGACGCCAATCAAGGCATGGGCTGGGGCTGCAGTTACTGAAGGCCCGGTGGGCAGGCTTCACCGCCAAGCCCACTCACATGGTTTTTTGCGAATTCGGTTCTTCACGGGCTGGTGGATTGAGGACTTCAGTTCCCTGACTGCTTGTTGGCAGTCAGCCTCAGTTCCTCACCACGTGGGCTACTCCAGGCTCCTCACGACATGGCGGCTGACTTCATCAGAATGAACAAGCAAGAAGAGTCAGAGCATGCCAGCAAGATGGAAGTCATGGTCTTTTATAACCTAATCTTGGAAGTGACCCCCATCACTCTTGACATACTCTACTATGAGCAAGTCACTAGGTCCAGTGCATGTTCAAAGGGAGGGAATTACACAATGGCAAGAAAAGCAGGAGAAGGTCACTGGGGGGGGGGCATTGTAGGGGCTTGTCTACTACAGAAGGAAACAACCTGGATTAACTCTTGAAATTAATTAGGTGAAGAGTTGGGCAAAAATGAGAATTTATCATAATGACGGGCACCTGGGTGGCTCAGTCAGTTAGGCATCGCTTGATTTCAGCTCAGGTCATGATCTCAGTGTGGTGAGATTGAGCCCTGTGTTGGGCCCCACACTGGGCATGGAGCCTGCCTAAGATTCTCTCTCTCTCTCTCTCTCTCTCTCTCTCTCTCTCTTCCTCTCCCCCTCCTCCCTTGCTCATGCTTTCTCTAAATAAAAAAATGAAAGAAAGAAAAGAAAAGAAAAAAGATTAAGTCGTAATGGAAGCAATGAGAAGGGGTGGAGATTCATTTGATGGAAGGCAAAATCTAATAGATGGGAGTAGCTAAATAGCTAAATTCTGGTGTTTCGCTTTATAAGTTCTGTCTTTGCTAATCTCTCAGTTACCCATCATTTTTGCTTTATAAAAGGAAAGCAAACAAATAAATATATAGATTTCTTTCTATCTTTCTTTCTCATTTCTCATTATAGAAGCAATATCTCTCAGTGTTGCTCCTGCTGTGAGCTAAGTGTGACCTGCAATTCTCTTTGAGCATCTTTAAAAAGCTTCATGATCTCATATTTCTAGAAACTGTGTGTGGGCAAATTATAGCTCAATAATTTTCTATATTAGGGGGCTACTTGGGGTGATGATCATTCCCCTTTCCCTACAAGTTTACAAGCAGCTGAAAACATATTTATGAGGGTCAGACAGAGATCAAAATGTTAGTTTTGTATTTGGTAAACTTGGATTTGAGAAAGCGGCTTGGACCTGAGGTCAAGGTGGGCTTCCTGTTTCCTCCCCGCTGCGACCCCTTCATGGTGAGGCAGCTGGACTTCTGGGGCTTCTCCCCAGGAAGGGACAGGTCACTTGCCACAAGAAGGTGAGGAGGCCGTCCACAGGTCGCAGCAGGCTGGGTATGAAAGATGAAGAATGAACACAAACAGGTGCCGTGGTCATTTACTCCAATTTGATTGAGGGAATCAATGATTTTTCCCCCTGTGAGAAAGGGAGAGAGAGATCAGAAGTCAGAAGTGTCCACCGTGTCTCATTAAGCTGGTCCGTTCGGGAGTGGAATGGAGTTTCTTGTGTGTCTCAGAAGGTAGACGTGTGGCAACAAGATGCCTTCTTCAAAATATAATTCTTCATATTCTTTTTAAACATTAAGGGAAAATGGGGTGCCTGGGTGGCTCAGTCAGTTAAGCATCCGACTTTGGCTCACGTCATGATGTGGTTCGTGGGCTCGGGCCCCCTGTCGGGTCCTGTGCTAACATCTCAGAGCCTGGAGCCTGCTTCGGATTCTGTGTCTGCCTCTCTCTCTGCCCCGCCCCTGCTTGCACTCTCTCTCTCTCTCTCTCTCTCTCTCTCTCTGTCTCAAAAATAAACATTAAAAATTGTTTTGTTTTAATTAAAAAATAAATAAATAAAAATTAAGAGAAAATGTCACTTGACTAGTATGTCCAAAGAGAATTGCTGGTGAGGTTTCCGACTCTGACGTAGGACCAGGGAGTGTGGTGTTTTCCCCTTTTGTTTCCTTTGTTGTTGATCTTTTTCTTCACAGTATTACATGCTCATCTTACCAAAAGAAAAAAAAAAAAAAGGTAGGAATGTATGAAGAAAAAGTGTTCTCAATTCTCTCTCCAATCCCATTTTGCAGAGACAAGTTGATTTGTCCTCCTGGATTTTTTTTCCTGTGCATTTGCAGACCCACACATTCATGAAAACACTATATTTTTCCACAAATGTCACACACTTTGTTCAGCAGGTTGCTTTTTCACTCCACAAACTAGCACTGGAATCTTTCTACAGTTGTATGTGATGGTCCTCAGTAGTTAATTGTGTGATATGTGTCACTTACTTAACTGGTCTCTGATATATTAGTTGCTTCTAATTATTTTGCTACTATAAACGATGCTACAGTAAGCATTACTGTGTAAACATATTCTTGCAAAATTTTTCAGTTGTTTTTGAAGGACAGAATTCTAACCTAATTTTTGGATCAAATTATATAGACGTTTAATTTTTGGCAAGTGCTGTCAAATCGTCTCTTAAACAATTGGTGGAGGAGAGTGACTATTTCCCCACCTTAACTATTATCCAATAGGTGAAAATGGTATTGATTTTAATTTGCATTTAACTTTTCACTAATGAGGGCAGTATCTTATTTCCCTATGTTTTAAAGCCTCTTATATTTCTTCTTCAATTACATGCATAACCTCTACCACTTTCTTATTGACCACATTTTTAACATCATCCCTCCAAGTGTTACTACTCGTCATTGGTAGGGTTTTTAACATGGGAGGACGTACTCCAGTATGGAGTCTAAAATATTTTTTACATACAACTTTTCAGGAAACTCTTGGTGTGTGTTAAATGTGTAAGATGATGGAAAACTGCATTATTTTACGTGTGGTGTTATGACCTTGGATAGCAATCACAATAGATATGTATATGAAACCAAGTAGGAAAACAAACCTCTATTCCCCAAAATTAATGTGGGGTCTGGGGATCATTTCCAATCCTCACTTTGTCTCTTAGAAAAGTTAGTGCACCATTGCTTAATTCTTTGTTTTGTTTTTTTTTAATGTTTATTTGATTTTGAGCTAGAAAGAGAGCGAGTAGGGGAGGGGCAGAGAGAGAGGGAGAGATCTGAAGCACTGACAGCAGAGAGCCAGGCCTGATGCGGGGCTCATACTCACCAACAGTGAGATCATGACCTGAGCCAAAGTCCCACACTTAACTGACTGAGCCACCCAGGTGCCCCCACCACTGCTTAATTCTAAATGAGAAATCTTGGTTCCATGGCTCCATCAACTTTCCCATTGTATTGCAGGAAGTGTATGTGCAAATCTCTGGAAGTACATAAATGGATTTTCACTAAGTAGGTTTCCAAACTGTTATTCTTCTCTTATAGTGCCTTTATCTCTGAAGCAGAAAAGAAGCCCAAGATGTTGAACCAAACCACTTTAGATAAGAAACGACTTACGCTCTGTTGGCAGGAGCTGGTATGTGAAAATCTATTTATACTTTGAACAGAATTAAAACATGTGCTTTAAAAATAAACCTCATGGATGAGGCATAGGTCATAGACCAGATGAGGATAATGTTCTAAAGGTTCTACATCTGCGTGATGTAGAAGCATGAGTGAGAAGGGGATATATGGGTAAGTTGGAAAGGAATGAGCATTTACTGAATGTTTATAAAATGATCTAGAAGCCCACCAGTCCTATATCCTATTCTGATGGATTTCCTCTTTGACCATTTTCTCGACATTTATATTTTGTCAAAGGCATAGACTTCTTTGCCTCACAAATGGAGAGACCAAACAATAACTGTTGTTCCCCTGCTCAGTTTTCTTCCATTAAAAATTGTGAAGAGGTGTAAGCTTTCTTGACATCAGGGCAGGAGCTGATACCTCTCTGTGCCCTGGAGAACCCGCACAGCTCTGCATGCCTCACAGATCCTCAGTCCCTGTCGAATGAGTGATGGTTGAGAGATGCCAGACCAGGTTAGACCCTGGCTTATCTCACCTCGAAAATTCAGCTCCAGCAGTGGCACCAAGGGACATTTTGTAGGAGGCCGTGATAATTCTGCAAAGAAAAATGACTCGATGTTTGACTGGTCAGGGGCATTTTGAAGATGCAAGTGGGGCTCAGCGAGATTAAAGGATTTTTTTTAAAGGTCACAGTTAATTAATCATCGTCTAGACACTAAGACCCAAGTGTCGAAACTGGTTCACCTTTCTTTCCAGGATAATAAACAAGGGTTTATGTACTCCTCCTCTGTACTCCAAGGGAGGCCAGATTTTCACTGTATAGATCTTCCTCCTGCCCCATTTCTTCTTTAGCCCCTCCGGCTGCCTTTCCCTGTCTCTGCAACATCCATCCACTACATATTGCCCACAGAGCTGTGTATTGAGAAATACAGAGTTTTCTCGACATCCAACAGTCCTTGACCCACACGAGTCCACGCATTCAATATCTTGTAGTGGCCCAGCAGTCCCTCCTCATCTCTGGACCTGTATTTCCACCCTCCCAGTGGACACATCACTGCTTGTCTCACAGCGCCTCCAACTCAACCCATCCTATTAAACCCATCGGCTTCCAATCTGACTTTGTTCCACGTCCTCTGTTGGCACGACCAGCTGCACTTGTTGCTCCAACCAGAAGCCTAGACTCAACTTTAAATCTTTACTCCTAACCCTCCATAGTTGATCTGACCACAGGCCCTGTTGCTTCCTCCCCTTAAAGACTCTGGAACTTGTTCCACTTCTTCATCCTCAGGGTTGCTGCCTAAACTGAGTTCCTTAGCACCCACTAGGCCCAGACCGTGGCTTCCTCCAACCCAGACCACAACCAGAATGGTCTTCCCAAAACACAAACCTGATTAGATCGCCATTGCTTCAAAAATCACTGGCATTTGTCAGTCCTACATACCTTCTATCTGTAATTGGTTCCTCTGTCTGGACTTTCCTTTCTCTTCTTATCACCTGATGAATTCCATTCCTTTTTAAAGACCCAGTGTAAATGTCATGGCATCTATAAAACCGAGCTCTGCCTTTCCCTGGTCCCCTGATGTTTTGCACATATATTGCTTTTAGCTCACCAAACTGTCAAGTCTCAGGGAAGGAAGCCTGTGTCTTCCCCTGTCCTAGGCCTTGGCTCCTAGGACAGTACAAAGCAAGTATTTAGTCCTCCTTGCCAGCATGTACCTAAGGCTTCCTATGTGCCAGGCCCTGTGCTAGGTGCTGGGAACACAGCGCTGTAAGTACTTGGCACTCGCCCCTGAGGAATTGATTGATTGATTGACTTAGTCATTCTGCAAACACGTATTTAACACCTGCTATGTGTCAGGAACTCTGCCAGACACTGAGAATAAGTAAGAACAAGGTAAGAACAAACCAGAGGAGGTCCCTGCCCTAGTGAAGTTTATATTTGAGGGGAGTAGACGGAAGATAGAAAGGTAAGCAACAAATAAACAAAATGATTACAGGTTATGGTTATGAAGGAAATTTTGTAAGGCCGTGGTGATCAGGAAAATGTGGGGGACGGGACGCAGTGGTGACATTGAGGCTGAGGCTTGGGAAGGAACGAGCCGTGCAGAGTCCAGGAGGAGCATCTGAACAAGAGGAAAGCCCACGCACACCGGTCTTGAGGTCGGACTGAGCTTGATGTGTTCTGGGCCTTCTTGAGGACCAGTGTGCCTGGGGCCCAGTGTGTGAAGCGATACAAGATGAAGCAAAGAGTAGGCAAGGCCCACTCACGCAGGGTCTCAGAAATCACTATAAATGTTTGGGATTTCCTCTGTACAAAAGCACGGCTGAATGGATGTTCCAAACTCTCAGACGGCTGTGAGGAGCAATGAGGATTAATTCAGCAGGTAGGGCTTTGCCTGGCACAGGGTAAGAACTCAATACGTTTTAGTTACTGGATTTGGGTCCTGGCTAACAGAGCCTTGGGACCTTGACAAACCTTTGACTTTTCCAGGCCCTGGCTTCTCATCTATCAAACAAAGGTGAGATGATATTCACTGCCTCCGTATGTCTATGACATTTCTATTAAATGGGCAGTGTGCACACTGGCAGACCCTGAAACAGCCCCATGAATGGCTTGGTGTGGAACTTGACAAGCACCTTCAGGATTCTCCAGCGACAGGACAGTACTTATGTCCAGATATCTAGAAAAACCCACATGGACTCCTGTCTTGTTTCAGGAAACAATGGCCAAGGAAGCCAAGGCAATCATTCAGCAGCAGAAGAAAAAATTATCTCTTGATGAAATGATCCATGAAGCCGAAATCTTTGTGGAAAAAATCCGCTTCCTTGTTGATGAGGTAATCAACTCTAAAGGCAAACTTCCTTTGGGAGATTAGAACAGATATATTCCTAGTGAAGTCTGAATGTTTGATAAGGACAAAAGGCAGAGAGCAATGCTTTCTTCTGAGCCCTGCAGAGCTGAGCAGTCACTATTAGTTTAGGCGTGAGAATGGAGATTTTTAAATTAAGCCAAACATGTACAGCTTTATTGATTTTTTAATGAAGCCTGAGTATTCAGCAGAAATAAAAAGCTTGTTGCTTAATGGAATCAAGTAAAGTCAAAATAAGTATGGGACCTTTGATTAGTTTTCAACTGTAAGTGGACTTAAGCTCATATCCAGTAAAAGTCAGAACAGCTTCTCCTTTAAAGTCAGTTGTAAACAGTATCTTTTGTGACTTCTAGAATGTTCTAAAAAGGTCCACATATTTGCTTCTGTCAGATGCTGGGTTTTTTATGGGAAGGTTTCAAGGAGAGGTACAGAACATTACTGCTTCTGTCAATCTCAAAAGTTGTATATCTTGTTGCAAATCCATCATTCCCTGGGGACATAATAAACAGTGAGACAGGAAGTCATTTTAACAGATTCAGGAATTTTAATAAGCACCCAGAAGGTTCAAACCAAGCATCAGGACTTTAGGTCTGTGAAGGACCAACCCTCTGGCTAGGGAAACCTCCTCACTGATGTTTCTGTTTCCGTATAAGGAGAGAAGGGATGCCTCTTGGAGAACAAATTATGCCAGAGGATTATGGGGTTAGAGAGGCAGAGCACCCACTTCGAGCCCAGGAAAATAAAAGCGTACTTTGTGACAATGTACCTCCCTTTTGATTGGGTAGCTATGTTGGCTCAGAAATATGCATTTCAAACACAACATAATGGGCCTCTTGGCAGGGAATTCTGTAATTCCTATCTTGATTAGCTCGATTTTAAAGTAGAATTTAATGTGCAAGTTAGTCAAATTTCTCCTGAATAACAACCTAAAATAGAGCTAAAATACTTGGCAACCATATTTTAGGTCTAAAGTCCCTTGTAGAATTGTTTTTCCTTCCTTAAGAGCAAATAGAGGGGTGCCTAGGTAGCTCAGTCAGTTAAGCATCCGACTTTGGCTCAGATCATGATCTCACGGTCCGTGAGTTTGAGCCCCTCGTCAGGCTCTGTACTGACAGCTCAGAGCCTGGAGCCTGCTTCAGATTCTGTCTCCCTCTCTCTCTGTCCTTCCCCCACTCTCACTGTCTCTCTCTCTCTCTCTCAAAAGTAAATAAACATTAAAAAAAAAAGAGCAAATAGAAAGACATTCATGGATTTTTGTTTTTGCTTTTTTTAAAAATATTCTGGAAAGCTACCTGGCTCTTAGGAGAACCAATGTTTGAGGCTAAATCATTACATGATTACAAAAAAACAACAACAAAGGGGAAGATGTTTGTTCCATAGATGGAGAAAAGCAGGTCACCAAAGATGCCAAATCATGGGTCCAACTTGTGTCTCCTCAAAGCACAATAGCCAAGTTGGACATATGGGGTTTGTATGTACTTAGCAGTCATGACATAAGGCTTTCTCAAAGAAGCTACACTTAACGTGCTTGACTGCATAGATGTTTAAGTGCCTTGATGGTTTAAGTCACAGAATGTATTTTTCAGACAGGGACTGTTTCCGGGAGGAGAGTTCTGGAAGGGTACTTGTTAAGCACCAACCCATCAAATCCATTCCCCTCTGTTGCCACAGCCACAGCACACCATCCCCGATGTCTTCATCTGGATGCTCAGCAACAACAAGAAGGTGGCATATGCCCGCATCGCCTCCAAAGACGTGCTCTATTCCCCTGTCGGTGAGCAGATGGGCAAACACTGTGGGAAGATCAAAACTCATTTCCTCAAAGTAAGTCTGCACTATTTTTGACTCAACGATAGGAAATCTCTGCTTTTCCTGAGTCTCTCAGCATTCTTCATGTGTGTCCATGTCCCTGACTTTTCCCCCAAACTTTCAAAGGTCTGAGGACAGACAGCTGAAACACCTTGTCTCCTCTTGATTCAAATTGTGATTTAGTAGACCGTCTTGAGGCTGAGTATTCTCCAGTTTTCCAATTACCATGTCAACAGACATAAAGTTGTTTTTTTTTTTTTTAATGTAGCAGATGTACCTCAAGGTTGCTTTAATTTTTATTTCTTTGGTCACTAGGAAAACCAACCATTTTTCTATTAGTTTTCTCTCTACCTTTTCTCTTGTGTGATTTGTCCATGGCATCTCTTCACATGAGTTCATCTATGTTTAAAAAAAGAAAAATTTCAAGGAAAATGACAAGAGAAAAGGTTTGTATTTCACAGAACTGGCAGTTCAGGATTCCTGGTGGCTTCCAGTTGTGAAATTTCATCTAGGTTCCCTGTACCCTTCATGAATACCGGTCACCTGATGCCTCCCCTGAGGCCTCACAAGTGGACAATCATAGGTAGAATCTCTGGATGGATCCTACTGTTTCTTAGTCAAAATTGGAACCTTTCTTGGAGACCCTGGGTATTCTACCTATACTATAAATTTCTATCCCAGAAATAGACTTGAGAAAATATGGAGAAAGAGTGGTCCAGGGGCTTGACACACACCAGTGACTGACAAGAATGTATAATTTGACTGACTAACTCTTCCCAACTTAGAGTAGATTTTCCTGGAAATTGTAGTTCTGATTTCTTGGTACAACATAATTATCTTCCACTGCCTGAGGGGGAGGGTGAGAAGGCTTATTAACCATGCTGTACGAAGAACGGTGAAGAGATAACAGTGTTTAACTGAGAAGAGAAGATTTGATGTCTTGATAGAGATTTTTAGTGTTTGTAGGGCTACCACATGGATGATGAGTTGAGTGTGTGTGTGTGTGTGAGTGTGTTTCCAGAGGACATAACCAGGCCACATGATAGCTGTTACAGGGAAATGGTTTCCTATATGGAGGTCCATATTTGGTCTTAGTCCCTTTGATATAAATATGGCAATGGGCAGCTAGACTGGGTAGCCTCTAAGTGCCATCCAAATGTTAGAGTCTCCCTTAGATGTGATTATCAAATGTTGCAGACAGAAGAGGCAGCAGGGGATAATGGCTTAATCCTTAGGCTCTGAAATGAGGTGAATCTGGGTTGGAATTTGTACTAGTTTATCAGGGCGGCTGTAACGAAGTACCACTAAGCGGCTTAAACAACAGAAACGTATTATCTCACAATTCTGAGGGTTGGAAATCTTAGATAAAGGTGTTGGCGGAACCATGCTCCCTCTGAAAACACTGTTCTAACTCCTGGCAGTTCTTGGCTCGTAGGAGCATAACTCCAGTCTCTACACTGTGCTCTCCCTGTGGGTGTCTCTCTTCATGCGATGTCCTTTTTGTAAGAATCACACTCCAGTTTAGGTTCGTGTTAACTGTATCTTCCATGACCCTATTTCCAAATAAGGTCTTATTCTAAGCTACTGGGTGTGAGGACTTCAATGTCTGAAGTTTAGGGGAATACAGTGTTTAACCCACTACAGAATTCTGGGGCTAATATTTACGAGCTGCATGACCTTGGGCAAGTTACTTAACATCTCTGTGTCTCCTATTCCTCATCCGTCAAATGGAGGTGATGCTGAGGGTTAAGTGGATAATTGCCCATGAAGAACACAGAGTGTGTATCATCCAGAGTAATCGCTCAATCAGTGTTGGTGTTCAAACAGATGGGCATCCAACATCTAGAGGATGTTTCTGGAATTGTATGCCCCTTCATATCTGGTGAAGTATTTGTGGCTCGTCATGTATGTTATTTTCTGTCATGTGGATAACATGATTTTTAAACCGATCCCTGTGAAACTGTAACCGGAAAAAAAAATGTTCACTCTAGTTATTTACTGCAAATGTCAGGGCTTCTCTTCAACTTTCTCCATCCAAGGGATTCTGGGGTCACGAGAAACATTTGTCCTAAAAAAAGCAAATTGTTTCAGAAAATGCTGGAAAATCAGTGTAAATTTACTTCCTCCCAAATATTTTGATGTATGCTGGATTTATTTAAAATTAGAACAAAGAACAACTGTCAAATAAAACCAGAGGATGGACATAACTGAGAGTTCAGAACCTTCACCCTGTGGCCCTGGCTGACGTCTTTGTCTGTTATTTTCTTTCTGCCGTTGGGATTACTTTGGGGGATAGCTTTTTAAATGTCGTTGAATTCACTTGCACTGACTTGATGAAACATCTTGATAAGATGATTCAGCAAAACTGTTTCCATTCCTGATTTGATTGTCACCGTTGCTATTCATTCCCTTTCTCCACCTCTCTTTATGCCCTTTTCTCTTCACCCAAATGGTAAATCTGAAGAAAGAAAGAACAGCATCAGGGAGGCAAAGTGTTTACCCTCCTGCCACTCACTCTGGTTTCTTAGCTGAGAATTAAAAGTGCAGGAAGACAGAGCATAGAATGCAAACATCCAAAATCTCTAGGCCAGAGTTTCCTCAGAGTTTATGCTGTGGAACAGCCCTCAGCTCTGTGAACTTCCATGTTCAAACCCATTTGGGGGGTTGCAGGTGCACCCTCTCGTGGGGTCTCATGGTGCCCATTAGCTGGTAGAAGGCTTCCAGAAGTTCTGCAGTCAGGAAACATCTTTATCTTTTACAGCCCACGCTTGCCAACCTTATTCATCTAGAATAGTTATTTACAAATGTTGGGAAACTACTTTTACTAGGGGTCCAGTTCAGAGAATGTTAATCTAGAGGAAACTAAAATGCGTTATCTTAAGTCACATAGCCAAATAAATAGTAAATAGTAATGGTAAATCATAGTTCCTGGTTCCATGATCTTTCTCTTTAAAAAATTTTTTTAAAAATGTTTATTCATTTTTGAGAGAGAGAGAGAGACAGAGACAGAGCACGAGCAGCGGAGGGGCAGAGAGAGAGAGAGAGGGAAACACAGAATCTGAAGCAGGCTCCAGGCTCTGAACTGTCAGCACGGAGCCTGACACGGGGCTCGAACCCACCACGAGATCATGACCTGAGCGAAAGTCAGAGGCTTAACTGAGCCACCCAGGCGCCCTATCTTTTTCTTTTTTTCTAACTTAAATATATTCATAATGCTATAGTGGACAGCAGAGTGGAGTCACTGGAACAAAATTTGCTAAGCTCAGCTCAATCCACCATCCAAAAGAGCAGAGCTCTCCCACTTGGGTCTCATCCGCACCTTACCCGTAGTGGCCATCGGGTGGAAAAGCACATCCGTGTCCAAAAGCAAACTCCCTGTAGGAGGAGCTGGATGTGCTCAGAGTCCAACAAGAGGGTGACGTTCCACTTTCCTTTTCTCTTTGCCTGGAATCATGGCTCCCTGTGAGTCCTGCCCGCTGGACTCCAGAGAGCCCCTCCTTGGTCTTGCCTCCATCTTTATCCTGTCTCCTGAGTCTAGTCACTTCTCAGGAGTCCCGCTTTCAATCCACTTTTCCCTAGGATGCAGCACAAAGTGATGACTGGGTCCTGCCACACACAAACATCAACAAAGCAAGCAAAACCTCTCTTTCTGATACTGGTTGACCAACTTCAGCACAATTTGTGTGAATTCCCATCTCTTGCTCCATTTTCTGACTTGCCAAGACTTCCCCTGTTTTTAAAAGCCAGCCGGCATTCACCAGGACCTCTGGAGGAGGTGGGTGGGGCTTAGGAAAGGCTAAGACTGTAGCATTCTGTCTCATGCAGTTGGTATACATTGGTGATCGTAGTTTTTCAACGCACGTTTGCTTTCTTTAATTATTTTGTTTCCTCTCCCCGCCCCACCCCCCCACCACCTTACCATGCTATTCTCAAAAGGAAAGACACTGCAGTGGTTGGTCAGGCTTTAGGAGCACACAAGAGAGAAAAGCAACTGGGGAAGTGAGGGAGCCAGGGGAAGACACCCCAGGCTAAACATGCACATGCAGTTGAACAGGAGATACTCTTTCTGAAAGCACTTAGGAGCATGCTCAGTCATGTTGCGGGGGTTCCAGCTGGGATTCCCACGTGAGATATCCTGCAACGTCTTGCAAGCAATTTCAGTTTGTGTGTTTTTTAAACGACGGGTAAACTGCAAACTCTAGGAGTCCATTAGTGGTCCTTACGTAACATTTCCCAAGATGTTAGCTGAGTTATTGGTCCTAATCGCGAATTCACACACCCGTGTTGTTTTCACAACAGCAGGAATGAATGATGCTTTTGCTGTTGTTTTACTTTAAGAGTAAGCAAAGGATATCAGACCTGCTTGGGGCAACGCAGATAGGAAGTTAAGTCTTGTTCAAGTACTTACCACTGTGGTCATTGACCAGCAGGATCAGCACCATCAGGGAGAAATGCAGAATCACAAGACCTACTGAATCAGAATTTACATTTTAGCCAGACACCCAGGCAGTTCACGCAGATAGATCAGTGTGTGAGGAGCCCTGGCTAAGAGTATGGGCTCTGGAGCCGGGTAGAGCAGGGTTGAGTCTTGGGTCATTCTTGCCTCACTCTGTGATGGTAGACACTCATCTTAACCTCTCCGAACCTCCATTTCTACATCTTCAAAGTACACATAATAAAGATATTTACTCTTGATTCACCATGAAGATGAATGATAACCTGTGGCTTGTTAACAGTATGTAAGTACTAAGACACGGTGCGTGCAGGGAGAAACATGAGAGAGACCTAGGACTGTATAAGCACTCAACATGTGTGAAGCAGGATTGTTTTTAGGAAAATAAATTAATAAGCTGACAAATATTTATTGAGTACTTCATGAATGCCAAGCAGTCTTTTGGGGACGTCACTGCGAACTGACAGATAAAAATCCCTGCCTTTGTGAATCGATATCCTAGTGATATCTACATATGGCAAAGGGATTACTTTTTATTACAATAGAATAACCGTAGGCTCTCATAAATATTTGTTTTATTGAACAATGCTCAATGCATTTTAGCTATTATTGTTATGGTTATTACAGAAGTGATGAGTTGAGGATTATTTCTTATAATTTTTAAAATTATGAGTTGCAGAGCGGTTATCTTTACCAACAACAAAATGACCTTTTTTTTTTTTTTTTAAGCTGAGTAAATAATGGCATCCCACTCCCTAAAGAATAAAATCTGAACTCATCCACATAACGAGCAGGATTCCTCATCCTCGTCTGTGTCATTCTTTGCCCCAGCTCTTTCTTTTCTAAAAACTTTTAGCAAATCCCCTCCTGGCACGGAGTGAGCACTCACTAAACATTAGCCTGTATCACCACTGTTAGTTCCCACCCCTGTGTCTTTGTTCATGCCTTCCCTCTTCCTGGGATGCTTTCTCTACTGGTCCAGCTCCTGAAGTACCCACTAAAGCCCAGTAAAATGTTTGACTCCTAAAAAAAAATAGAAACACCTGCTCCTACTTTTCTGTTCCCTTCGTTTCTCTCTTACCCTTGACCTTGCATTGGAATAAAGGACTGCAAGTCGGTTTCCTTGTGAGCCAATGAAGGGAGGCCCCGGGGCGGGGGGGGGTGTCTTGATCATTCTGATGCCTTCCTGACCCCACCGCTTTAGTGAGGCCTAATGGCCCTTCAGGTAGTTGCTGAACTGAGTTGCTGAAAATCCATTTAAGGGACCTGCAGAGCGAAGAGAAAGGTAAACAGCCATGCTCAATTTTGGATTCAGATGCTCTCCACGGGTGCCTTGGAAATTGTGAGAGCATGCTGTGGCCTCTCATGTAGGATTTTGTGATTCCTTCTGGAAAAAAAGTGGTGCCGAAGAAAGTGGACAATATCGATAGGAAATCCTAAGAAACGCTAAGTGACACTTAGAAAAGTCAACGAAATCTGGAGAGGTAGCTACTCTAAGAATGAAGATCTAGGCAGCAGTTCTGAACACAGCCACGTCTGGGGTTGGGAACCCCCTCAGTGGGGAAGGAACCCCCTACTCCTGGTGACTGAGGAATAAAGAAGCCACGCTACACTGAGTTGTATCCTCCACATCTTGAGAACACGTTCACCCACACACATTCATCTGTATGTGCACAGATTCAGACCGCCTACACGAATACACACGTGAACACGCAGATGCAAACACACATAAATATAAATCCAGATCCGAGTACAGTCAAAGGGGAGCATGCAGGGTGGAAAAGGAATTTGAAACCACGCTGCATGAGGGGGGGATGAAGGGACTAGAGATGGTTAGGCAGGAAGAAGGATATGGTAGGGCGGGTAGGTCCCTTCAAGCACAGGGAGCCTGGCCTATGGAAGAAGCAGCACATGAGTCCCTCTGAACGAAGCAAAAATGTAGATGCTGTGGTTGGGATTCGAGGTGCTTGGAAGTTCTGGGAAGGGATATTTCTTTCTTTCTTTTTTGGGGGGCGGGGGGAAGGATATTTCAGCTCAGTGTGGGAAGAGGCAAGCTTTGGGGGTAGAGTCTGGCATCGAGATATGGAATTACCTCCTCTGGGTTTTGGTCCTGGTTCTGTCACTTGAAAGCTGAGTGATCTAAGGGAACTTCGTTAACCTCTCTGAGCCCGAGTTTCCTCATATATACAAACAGGGGCAATAATCATACCTTCTTGGTAGATTTAAATGATCCAAGGCTCAGAAGTGCCTGTTTTAGCTTCAGGCCCACTAGACCTGGATCCTCCTCTGGGACCGTGCATGGTGGCAACTGGGGTCATCAGTCTCATTTTGATACGAGATTACGGGGCGCCTGGGTGGCTCAGTCGGTTAAGCGTCTGACTTCAACTCAGGTCATGATCTCGCAATTTCTGAGTTCAAGCCCCGCATCCAACTGTCTGCTGTCATTGTAGAGTCTGCTTGGGATCCTCTGTCCCCTTCTCTCTGCCCTCCCCAGCTGTGCCCTCTCTTTTTTCACAAATAAATAAACATTGAAAGAAAAAAAAAAAAAGATTATGTCCTGAGAACTGCTCTCTGAATACCTGCCCTGGGTGTGTCCCCAGATCCACAGGACCTCTTTTCTCAAAGAGTGAGCCTCCTCCTAACAAAGTGGTCTTCCTCGTAACCTTTCCCCAGCTTCCTGGAAAACGGCCGGCTGGTTGGTCAGTGCAAGCGAAGGTCGACCTGTACCTGTGGCTGGGCTCCACCAGACATTCCGGTGCCATTTTGGACAACTTGCCAGCAGGCTATGAAGCAGAGATGTCCTCCAAAGTGGCTGGCACGCATCAACCCCCGGCCAGCCTGCTCTACCCAGGTATGATGCCCACCTGACAAAGAGGGTCAGTAGGTGTCTCCAGTGGGTTTCTGAGAAAACAATGAGAAGGACGGCATGCATGGGCTGTTTGCACATTATTTTAGGATCAACTCATTTCCCTCTTAAAATATAGTTTCTAAATTTTCTTCCTTACCTTCCAATTGTCCCATCTCAAAAGAATAAAGTGAAATTGTTAAATACATCTGGAGTAAAAGTTATAGTTTTCTGCTAATGGAGGGCATTGCAACTTGAGTTTCTTGGTAGGCAGATCATGTGGACTGAGTTTGCATTTGAAGCAGAAGATGCCTTTTAAAACACATCAGTAAGTTCTTATGCTGATATGACCTGTGCAATTCCTTTTACATGGCACTAGGGTTTTGACCTGTAAACAGCGGGCGTTTGCATTTGCCAGTAATGACCCAAGGGGAACTGGTATCACTGGGGTCCCTTGTGTTTCTTCAGCTTGGTTCCTGATGTGGTCACTTTGAGAAATTCAGCGTGCTTTATATAATCCTTTCTTCTATGCAGATAGTTTCTATGAGTGCCATTATGTTTACATTTTCATATCATTTTGGATTTTGTTATAAGTATTAATGTCTTACAGTAGCAATTTGCTTTCTCTTTCCAAATTGCTTCAATTTACAGGATCTTTGCTGCTGAATTCAGACAGAATAGATGACAGTTTTGCCTTAACTTCAATTGAAGTTAAGTTTTGAATCGAGCCATTGTTGGAAACACAGGAGAATTGTCCACAAATCCAGGCTTTCTTTGTTACCCAAGACTCGTTTGATGTTGGTTGACCTTAACTGCCAATGGAATCCAAGTGGTTCCATAGTTAGAAGGCTCTGGAGATATTTATCCAGAGGTTCAGCTCATGATTTCTGTGCCCGGTGTCAATGTATAAGAATAAGGAAAGCTCAGCCCTATTTGGAAAATGCATGGCCCATACAATGTACCAAGCATTGTTCCATCTACTTTATGAATTATATTGAATTTACTTGTCACATAAACCCTGGGCAGTTTCTTCATTTTACAGAGGGAGAAAGGATGTATCAGAAATGCTTGGAATTGTCCAAGATCACACAGCTAGTAAATGACGAAGTCAGCTTCTCCAAACTCTGCTTTATTTCCATTGCTTTCCATCCTGTCTTTAAAGAGGTCTCATCTTGGGGCATCTGGGTGGCTTAGCTGGTTAAGCATCTGACTTCAGCTCAGATCATGATCTCGCAGTTCACGAGTTCAAGCCCCATGTTGGGCTCTGTGCTGACAGCTCAGAGCCTGGAGCCTGCTTTGGATTCTGTGTCTTCCTCTCTGCCTCTCTCTCTCTCTCTCTCTTTCTCTCTCTCAAAAATAAATAAACCTTTAAAAAATAAAAAAAAAAGAGGTTTTATCTTTGGGTGAAAGACACTCATATCAAATTACCTTCTAATTTCTATAGATTCTATCTCTGGAGATCGAAGGTACCCAGATATATTGCTGTCCCAGCTGCTAACAATTCAAAGGAGAAGAAAGACTTTTTCAAGAGCTTTCTGATCCTCTGCAGCGTGTTATTTTCATGGAGTGACCTAATAAACTTTCTCCGCTGTGCACTGACATTGATGGCTTTGGCTGCCTTCCAAACCCACTGGAGAATTTTGTTTCTTCACTCACTTGGTGCTTCAGAAAATATCCATCCAGCCAATAATTAGCTTGTACCTACATATGGCAGGCATGGTGGGAAAATTAGTGGGGGATGTAGAGATGAGAGAGGGGTCATCTGGCCCTCGAGTGGGGGCAATCAGACACATCTCTACCAACCGCAAGTAGAAAATGAACTACCACACAAAAGATGGATCACCAAATTGGGAGAGCGAAGAGGAAACTGACTTTATCAGTCTAAGGGACAGAGCTGATAAGAGGTTTCAGAAAAACAAAAACTTTAACCAAATAAATGGTTCCCCCTAGCGTTGTGCAGCATACTGCCTACGTGGCTGCAGCTGGGGGCTCTGAGGGACACTCAGGTGGCCCCAGCTGCCACCGTCACAGGTCACATTACAATGAACAATAGTAACAGCCACACCAGCATCTTTATACCACTTTTAAAGTTCTTCCCATGTGTCAGGCACCTAGTCCTTTGATCTCCTACATTAACCCTCTGAAGAAATATTATTACCCCCATTTTATAGGTGGGAAACAAAGGCACAGAGAGGGTTAGTAACTTCGTGTGAGTCCATATACAGACTTGTGTGACATAAGCCTAGGAGTGGCATGGGAGGGAAGAAGAGGGGGCATCTGCATCCTTAATTTAACAAAGTAATGCTAGTCAAACTGGTATGGAAGAGTTCCTGCCTCCCAGTTCCCACATCAGTGCAAAACACTGATATCCTGAACACAGTATAGTATTGCCTTTGGGGGAGACAGGGAACAGGATTGGGTAAGGGGGTAAAAAGGAGCAAGTGAACATAAAAAACGAGGGGCTTTACAAAGCCCCATAAACCCAGGAATATGACAAGTCAGCTCTTACTTGGGATGCCCCCACTGAACCCTCATCTGCCCTCACCTGCAGCCCCCTCTCTGCTCCCATCCTGTCATCAGATGTGCTCACTCCTGCCTTTAATTAACCTCCGTGCCCTCTGCCTGTATCTCTCACAGGACGCTAGTTCCTGGCCTCCTGTCACTGGGATGTGGATGCTGGTCTTATATTCTGCCCTCTTCCTGGAGCTCCCCGAGGGCAGAGGGCAAGGGCTGTCTTAGCCACTTCACAATCCTTAGACTAGACCGTACCTGGTACACAGTAGGCGCTCAAGATGACATTGGCTGGCTGAATGGAAGAATGGATGAGTGGTTGACTCGAGTTTATGGAAGCACAAGCTATTAGTGGAGCAGCCCCTTTCTTACACACACGTGCACATGAGGGCCAGTGGAAACAGGAGAATTACTAAAACACAAAACGTGGTCTTTTAGAGGGGCGCCCGGGTGGCTCAGTTGGTTAAGCGTCCAACTTTGGCTCAAGTCATGAACTCACCATCCGTGAGTTCGAGCCCTGCGTTGGGCTCTGTGCCGACAGCTCAGAGCCTGGAACCTGCTTTGGATTCTGTGTGTGTGTGTGTGTGTGTGTCTCTCCGCCCCTTCCCTGCTTGCACTCTGTCTCTCTCTCAAAACTAAATAATAAACATAAGAAAAAAATGTGGTCTTTTAGAAAGAGAAGGTGAATTTGGAATCTGACAGAAATGAAATCCAGGCTCTGGCATTTGATAGCTCTGCAAACCTGGAAAACTTGTGTAGCGTATTTTGTGAGCCATTTCCCTTATACATGTACGGGGATGATTATGATGATTATCTATGTAATCACAGGGCTCTTATGAAGATCAAAACCCATGATGTGGTGAGGGGGCCAAGGAGAATGCCTGGCTCCAAAGTTCCCCGTAGATACCCCCTCTCCCCCTTTCTTCACTGCTTCTGTTTCAGTCTAGAGGCGGGTGGTGCTCCCAGTCTTGGCCTCTGGACACACTCACAGACGCACACGGCACACAGACACCTGTTCGTACTCGCTGTTGGGGAGCGCCCACTGATGCCTGCCCGTTTCCATTTGTCCACAGCCCGGCATGTCTTTCAGCTGAGAGCGCACATGTATCAAGCCCGGGGCCTCATCGCAGCGGACAGCAGTGGACTCTCGGACCCCTTTGCCAAGGTCACATTCCTTTCCCACTGCCAGACCACAAAGGTAACCAGGGAAGCCCGCCTGCCTTCTCATGGCCCACAGCTGATCCGCAGCAGAGCCCAGCAAAGAAAACAGCGGGGGCATGTTGCAAATACCTGTGTCTCTGGGTATGTTGATTTCAGACGCCAAAGCACACGTGCAAGGAAGGATTGCCGTGCAGAAGGTCTCTTGTTCCAGTGTGACCCATTGTCCTGCAGCCGAGATAGCACACACCCATAGTGAAGGAAGGGGGCTGGGGAAGAGGGATGAGGAGGAGAAGGGCACATCTAGCCCACCTGCCCAAGTGCTGGGCACAAGGCCAAGTTCAGTGGGGGAACAAACACGTGAGAAAACAGCACACAGACATGGCTGCATGAGGCTTATGAACCAACGTTTATTGAGGGTTCATGGTGGGGAGGAGCGTTTTCCAGTTTTGTAGTCAGGAATCCCTAGACTTTGCACTGTTTTCTTTCTACTCACCAGCCGGGGGATTTGGGACACTTTCAAATTGTGCAATGTGGTGTCTCCCTCTGGAAAACACTACTTCCTAATGGATGGTGTGAGAATTAAAGGAAGTGGGTCTACACTGCTTTGCTCTGGGCTCTCTCCCTTTCCTATACACTGAGTGCTGAAAAGTGAAAGTGTTCCTAATCAGTGGACATCCAGTTGGACGCTTTTCCCATTAGATCATATTCTCCAAGGACTGACTCTGTTCTTTGAGGATTCCGTGTTCTGAGAGAGGAGAGTTCACAAAGGATTTGCTCATCTCTGGGAGTTAAGACAAACACCAAGGGCCCAAAGAGACCTGAGGTTATGTTCTAGGTCATCTACTCTCTGGCCACATTTACTCACTAAACCTCCATCTGTCGTCTTAAAATATGACTGTTGTCAAGAAGCCCAGAGTTAAGTGTATAAAGTGATTGATGAATGGAGGCCGTTGTATTGGCTAATGTTACACGGGCTGACATTTCTCTCCAAAGTGAGGCCTGTAACCTGGGAGATTGCGTTTGATTTGTGACCTGCAGACTGAGATCATCTTGTCCATTTCTCCATCAGCTGTGGAGTTTTTGCTCTGTGACAGGTCCTTGCTGGGCTCGGGGGCTGCACCATGAAATACGCCATAACGTAGGGCTATAGAAAGACTTCCAAGAGCCACGGGAGAGGGATTCGTTCTGTGGGGGTGGGAATCGAGAGAGACCCCAGAAGGAAGGTGACCCCATCCTCACTTAGTGAAGGAGCGTGAGAACACATGAAGCATGAGGGCTCCAGACTACTTTCTCTTCTCTGTGTTTTCAGGGGTAGTGCCTAGCTCAGTGATGACAGTATAGACTCTGGAGCCACATTGTTTGGGTTCAGGTCTAAGCTCTTTCATTTGCTTGTTGTGTGACCTTAAACAAAGCTCTCACGATGATGACATTGTGTCTATTTCCCAGAGGGTGAACCACCCAGGACAATGCCTTGCTTGTAATCTGTATGTGACTCCTTGTTATTGTCACTGAGGCTTCCCACCAGAAGCAAGGAGGATTCTCAAAGGGTGGACCCCTGGGGCCTTCCTCCATCTGCCACAAAACTGTGGGGTTCCAGACCCTGGTGATCTCGGGGCCCTGGACGGGGAGGGGGTTTGAGTGAGCTCATTGGGCTGCTATGTGATTATCTTCCTATTTTGCCTCTCTATACAGTAGCTTTATTTGATTCAGACATATCTCAAAGGAACAAATGGCATTTATCAAATGATCGTGTGAAAGGGAAAACAGCTTCTGTTGAGGCCTGGACTTTGCCTCTATACTTTTGAACCAAGTACCTAATTTTTGTCAGTAATAATATCTGCCATTTATCAAGAGCTCCCTACATGCCAGGCATAAAGCCAAGCATCTTATATGCATAGTTCACTACATCTCATGGCAGCCTAAAGGTGGATGTTATTAGTGTCCCCATTCTGCAGGTGAGAAGGGAAGGCTTAGGGACTATATAGGTGGAAGGTGGTAAAGCCAAGATAGAAACCCACGTTGGTCCAGTTCCAAAGCCACTTTGCTTTCCATTTGGGTAAGTAAGGGCTCTGGATTCCCTCTGCTGTTTCAGTGCCATGCTGCCTCGGAGCCTGTGTGTGACATGCCCCACTCTCGCACCCTTCATGATGGAGAAAGCTGACCCTGTGGTCCTAGCTGAGCTCCACCGTTCACCCGGTAGCCCGTGCCTGAACTGACCACACAGAGCTCAGGGGGAGCAGTCTCAGCAGGCCTGGTCCCACAACCAGTCCTCTCTAAAATGACGTGATGATCTGAAATATTTCAGAAGGGACACCCAGTTATTCCAGAGGTCACTGAGGATGTGGGATTTAGAAATCTCATGGCGACCAAAGTATAAAGGGAAAGGGAGACAGCTCCCCAAAGAGAAAGGCTTTGGAGCCAGAAGGGGAGAGGGACTAAGTGGCTTAAGAGGAGCCTCAGAGGACAGGAGAGGACATGGCAGAGGGTGGGGAGTGTGGAGCCTGAGATTTCAAGCGACCAGAGTCCTGAGGACACAGACAGTCTCTTGTTAGACGTGAGTACCCAGTGCACCAAGACCGGCATGTGGCAGGTGTTCAGTAACTGCTTACCCATTCATAAATACTGTGGTGGGGTCGAGTCGGGTGGGGAACGAGCACTTAGTGAGCACCTACTGTGTGCCAGGCATTTAATACGCTTTACCTCAGACAGTGGTCATAACAACTCTACAAGGTAGGCGCTAACCATTTACATGAGGGAAACTATGGTTCACGGGGGTGAAATCGCCTGCCCAGTTGGACAGAGGCAGGTATGAAACTAGGGTTCCATTCCAAAGGTATCTGATTCTAGAGCCACGCTACATCTGTAGTCTCTCACTCCTTCTTCAAAGTGTTAGCTAGTTGCTACCAAAGTCTCCCAAACGTCATCAAATACGGTCACAATGCAGAGCTCCTTAAGGAAGATCTGAAGAGGTGGAGCTTAGTCATGGGCACCTTGGCAGAGAAGTGGGACAATGTACTTTTGTTTGGGTGAGCTTTTGGGGGACCTTTGGAAGGTGGCCACATTGTCCTTGTACTCATGGGAACAACTCTGAGGATAGGCCAATATCCATGCATTTATTCATGCGAAGAGCTCTTGAGCACCTGTTATACGCAGGATGCCATATTGGTGCCCAGTACTGTGCCTAGCACATTGTATGCTGAATGTATTAATAGATACATGTTGAATGAATGAATGCTGGCCTCTGTAATCTTATCAGGTGGTATTTATAGCCCCAAGTGCCAAGGAAGCCGTCGAAATATTTCTACAGGAAAGATGCTGTGAGGATCATAAATTGCTTTGGTATTACATTTTTGTATGCGTACTGCGAAAGAGTTTGCATTTCTATTTTTAAAAGCAACATAAAAACCCAGGTTTCTTTGTGATGTCAGATAGCCATACAGGATAACCTTGCATCGCAACTATATAACTCCTGTTCATAGGTTAGACGAAGCCATTTTTCTCCTGTCCAAAAAGTTAAGGTTTTCTCTGAGATGTTATGTCAGAAACATCACTGTGTCTGAGGCATAGACGCAAAAAGCGAGCGAGGAAGGAAATTGTGGAATGCATATTTTTTTTTTTTTTAATTTAAAATTTTTTTTTCTCAACGTTTTAATTTATTTTGGGACAGAGAGAGACAGAGCATGAACGGGGGAGGGGCAGAGAGAGAGGGAGACACAGAATCGGAAACAGGCTCCAGGCTCCGAGCCGTCAGCCCAGAGCCTGACGCGGGGCACGAACCCACGGACCGCGAGATCGTGACCTGGCTGAAGTCGGACGCTTAACCGACTGCGCCACCCAGGCGCCCCTGGAATGCATATTTTTATGACTCACATAAAGAAGACGAATAAACAATTCTCTCCTGACCACAGTGCCAATGGTTTAATGTCTTGGCTAGAGATGACTCCTGATGTAAAAGTCTGAGATGACAGATTTATTCTTTGGAGTCCAGGAAGTTAGCTGGGGCTAGATCTCTCTCTCTCTGGCCCGCCTGGCATGCGCAGTGAGCAGTAAGGGTGTAGTTCAGAGGGAGTGTGGAAATTCCCCAGGACCCAGCAGCCATTGTGCTGTGTTCACCTGTGAAATGACCCGTTTGTCTGCACATCCTGGGAAAGGGGGAAATGTTCCAAGACTAGCCTCACACATTAACAGCCTAGTTTCTGCCCAGATGCAGAATCTACCCATACTGCAGACAGCCCTGGTCTTCAGCTCTGTGAAACTGGCAGGTGTACAAGTATCCACATAACTAGAGTAGAGGATACAAGACCAATGACACCCCTCTGAGGGTAGCAGTTGAATGGCCTGGAATGGGGGGCTGTGAACCACTTTTGGGTGAGGCACTCACAGTTCCCAACCAATAATGCAGACTGTTGTCCTCTGTCCTTTGGTATCTCCATCTGTATGATGGACACAGCCAATTACCAATGTCACAGTTTGCCATCTTAGAAAAAAAGATGTCATGCAAAATGGTGAAGGTCATTTTGAAGACGCTGGTTCGTTCAATGCAAATGTCCACAAAACAGTACAATTCCATGCAAGGAATATTAGAGTTAACCCCCACTTTGAGTATTTGAGGACAAAATTTTATTTGCTCGTAAGTGAAGCATCACTAGATCTCCTTCATCCTCAATTTGCCCTCCCATAAAACAGAGATAATATTTGCATCTACTTGGTGAGGGTGGATGAGGCTAGCAGCCTGGGCTTTGGTACCAGATGAGTCGGGTTGAATCCCAGTTCTGCCACTTTCTGGCTCTAGACAAGTGAGCCTTGGCTTCCTGATCTGTAAGATGTGAGGAGGTAACTGTATCCACCTCCCAGGACAGTTGTGAAGTTTGAACGAGGCTGTGCATGTAAAGGGCAACAGCTGGTACCCAGTCAGTACTCAACACAGGGGAGCTGGTGTCGCCAGCACAGCGCTACTGGGAGGATTGAGTTGAAGTTATGTATGCAAATAAGGTGTTAATCATTGCAGGGGCTGTACTCATGAACTTCTGTAAGCTCTCTGGGGCAGGGAATCTGCATCCCCTAGCATCTAGTCCCCAGTGGTAGTACATCGGTTTGTGTCATCACTTGGATGTTAAAGGACTGAGCGAGGATGACGAGGTTCTCTTTGCCCTCCACAAGTAACTGTCAAAGGAATGCACCTCGCCCCCTACAACCCTATCGAATGAGCTTTTGCTTTTCTTTTGGCCCCACCTTCCAGGTCATTTCCCAAACCCTCTCCCCAACCTGGAACCAGATGCTGCTGTTCAATGACTTGGTGCTGCACGGAGACCAGAAGGAGCTGGCGGAGTCCCCGCCTTTGGTGGTGGTGGAGCTGTATGACAGCGACGCGGTGGTGAGTGTCCCGGGCAGTGCCGACTGGGCACTTTATCTAACCAGCCTGCGACTGCTCAGGGCTCTAGAGGTGCCCGGAGGCCATTCTGGGAAAATGATGATTTACAGAACCAGGAATGTTGGTGATGATCATTTGCTGTGCTAAAGGGCTTTTCACTCAGGTTTCCCATTAGTTTGCAAGTAGAATAGGATCCGGGTCACAAAACTTTAGTGGACACACTCTTGTTCAGGAATAAGATACTTGTATAGAGTCACCTGCACGTGTACCCAGCCCCCAGGTGTCCTATTGCTACTCAGTAGAAACGCTGAGTAAAAATGTCCAGGCATCTTGAAAACCAGAGGTGCTTACTGACCTTGCTTGGCTGGGGGGACCTGGGTGGGTATTGTCACCAAGTCAGCCTTTGTAGCTAGGTCATCTTTCTCTTGGTTTTGCTTCCAAGCCCTGCAACAACACATTTATCCCTATCCCATTTTCCGTTACGATGTTAACCAGACTTCTTCCTCTCCAAAGATGTCTGTGTTCTCCACTGAGTAGATTCAAAAGCTTACTGGAGGATTTTTTTTTTAATTACTATGACAAAAGTTCTTTTTTATTTTATCATTTTTTCTTCTTTTAAAAAAAATTTTTTTTTAACGTTTATTTTTGAGACAGAGAGAGACAGAGCATGAACGGGGGAGGGTCAGAGAGAGGGATATTCAGGGTCTGAGAGGTCTGTCTGCACTTAGAACCAATCTCGATGCTATAGAAAATACTGATGTCGGCCCCGCTTCAGATGAGTTAAACTGGACCAACAGAGAGCAAGACCTAAGTATCAGTACTTTAAAAAAAATTTTTTTTTAACGTTTATTTATTTTTGAGACAGAGAGAGACAGAGCATGAACAGGGAGGGTCCGAGAGAGGGAGACACAGAATCTGAAACAGGCTCCAGGCTCTGAGCCGTCAGCACAGAGCCCGACGCGGGGCTCGAACCCACGGACAGTGAGATCGTGACCTGAGCCGAAGTCGGACGCTTAGCTGACTGAGCCACCCAGGCGCCCCTTTTTCTTCTTTTTTAAATTAAAAAGTCTAAAGGCAAAGGCTTATTTATTTTCTTTGATGTCTTTACCTCCTCGGGAAGTTGCAGAAGCACAATATATCAAGTACAACAGTCGTTCCAAGAAGCCTTCCTAAAGCCCCGTCACGTCCTCAAGCATGCTGGCAGCTCTGACCTTGATTTAAGGTCAGAAGAGATTAGGATGGGAGAATTATAGAAGGTGAGCGGGGATTTCGGAGAGCACGAACCCCCTCTTGCTTCCTGGAGAAGGAAACAGAGACCCAGGAAGGTCAAAGGCCTTGTTCAAGGTCACAGGTAGCTGGAGGTAGAGTCAGAACTTGAACCTAGCCTCCTGTGTCCGAACTTTCTTGCATATGTGGGACTATCTGTAGCTGTATCCCTTCAGACACACATATTCTGCTTTTCCAGAATCACTCTCTCTGTACCCTGTTCCTCCAGCTATAAATTGGAGCTGTCAATTGTATATATTTAGGGAATATGAGTTCCACTGTTGGGCATATAGTACAAATTTTCTGTAGAGATAGTCACAAGATAAATACCTTTTAAATTTTGTTGCTAATGACATGGTTCCATTCCTAACTACTTTTTATTTGAAAACCAGGAACGATAATCAAGCATCTTTGCAAACTCTTAAACCAACCCGCGTGGCTACGTGGATTTCCCTTTGCTTTTCAGACCTCTTCCAGAGCCCCGTTCTACAATTACCTTCCTGAGCCCCACCCAAGCCAGTCCCTTCATAGAAACACAAGCCTACATTCTCACATTGAAATGAAAAGGAAAAGTAGGAGAGAAAAAAGATATGAAAACTTTGCCTCCTCTTCCTGGAGAGATACATGTAGGTGCCCAGAAGGTTCTGTTTACACCTGCAGCTACGCCGAGCCCACAGCCCTATGGTGATGATCAGATGATTACATTCTGACTCTGCCGGAATGTGGCTCCAATCTAGAGCTTTCTCTCACTCTCGTAGCTTGTGCCCTCATTAGGGCCTGCTGCCTCTCTAAGCAATGCGTTTATATTTGGCAAATTAGTTACTTGGGTTTAGCTTTACTCCTTTGTTTCCAGGGCAGTTGTACTTAATTATTCCCAGCTAGGACATGACAAAACAGTTCGACAGCAGACCGCTTGTGTCTTGACCTGTGTCATGCCATAGCTCCACCACGAACTGTCCACGAGGGACAGTTCTGACCCCACCTGTGGATACCAGCAGGCAGCTTTGTTTGTTTTAAAGTCAAAAATAATCACAAAATCATCAAATAATCATTAGTTTAAACTAAACACCATTTCCGCCTCAACCAAGGCTCTCTCTACAGCCGGGAACGCAGGTGCTGGTTTATGAGTCCAAAGGCAGTGGAGCAGGGCAGCTGCTAAACCCAGCGTCAGCCAGAAGAGAATGTGGGCGCTGGCCTTGTACTTTGGAAGTCACTAACCCAACAGCTTTCACTCAATAAATAGGTAATGAGTGCCTGCCCTGTGCTGGGGGTCACAGCAGTATGTAAAACGGGCAATGCCGCCACATGGAGTTTACATTCCAGCCATCCCTGAGATAAATGGGGAAGCAGCCCCAACCTCCAGCCCCATGCTGCTCCTGGGGGAAGCCAGCCCCAGGTTCTTGGGAGCAGGTATGGGAAGAGACAGGAGATGGTGCTATCTCATAGTGTTTTTTTGTTTTGTTTTGTTTTTTGTTTTTTGTGGTTTTTTTGGTGCTCATAGTTCTTAAAGAAACTTGCGGTCCGTATATATACATACATACAAAACTATCTTAGTGGCCTCTTTTATTACCAAGAAAAATAGAGCAGAACTGCTCTGTCACCTGAATATACTGACCTTCATCATTATCATCATCATCATCATCATCATGGCCATAGTCATCATATTACCGTGTATTGAGCGCTCAATGTATACCAGTCACTGTGCAAAGCACCTACATCATTAAGTCAAACCTCATGGCCCCATTAACAAGTAGTATTTTTAATTCCTTTTAAGGCATGAGGCTCAAAAAAGTTGATTAAATGGCCCAAGGCCATAGAGCTGGAAAGTAGCAGATTTGGGAACACAGACTCAGGTGTGCCTGGACTTCAAAGCTCACGTTCCTGACCACGATGGTGTCCTGCCCTGGAGAGCTTTGGGAATGCTTGCTGCCACCTTATTTCTTCTTTTCCCTTTCAAGTCTACCCTAGATAATCATTTTAACTTTCTTCCACTGAGCTCTATATGCTGAGAAGAGAGAACCCATAACGGCCTTGGGCCCAGAAGTTTTCCCTGGGAGCCCATATGGAATTTCCTGACCCCCACGCCTTGGTAAGGGGTAAGAGGCATTTGGCAGAAGAAGAGAGTGAGATAGTAGCAAGAGGGAGACACTGAGGCTGACGGCTTTGTCAAGATTATTTTTTAAAGTGCACTGATGCAGGTCAGAACCAGGTAGCTAACCATCGGGGACAAATTCCTTTCTTTTCTTTCTGCCTTAGGGGAAGCCAGAATATTTGGGGGCCACAGTGGCTGCTCCTGTTGTGAAGCTAGCTGACGAGGACTATGAGCCACCCAGGCTGTGCTATCACCCTATCTTTTGTGGGAGCCTCTCTGGAGGGGACCTCCTTGCTGTATTTGAACTGCTGCAGGTAAGTGAGCCAGAGGTCATTGGCCCCAGACATCTACCTCGTCTTCCCGGCCAGAGCATTTCCATGAAGCTGTGCTTGGCCACTCTCTGCTGTCCTGTGTCTAGAGGGGTCTCCTTCTCAGGATCTGGGAGCCGCCACTCAAGAATTCAGGTGACACGGGCTATTTCTAGAGCCCTTGTGCTGTATAGGTCAGAGTCCCAGGATGAAAACTCCTTCTGGGTTTGGCCAGCAATGCTTGAGCAGCCCTATATGCAAATCATGGAGTTCATACAGATCGTGGGAGGATATGAGGGAGGAAGGGAGCAAACTCGTGGGCACTTACCACGTGGGATGTTCAGTGCCTCACGTAACTTTCATCACATAGACCTCCCTCAAGCCTTTTGAGATAGGTGTTAGGATTCCCGTTTTCCACATTGTAAACCGAGAATTAGTGCAATTGTTTGCCCTACTTCATCATTCAGCTAAGACCTGAAATGAGACCTTTTTTTTTAAGAGAGAGAGAGAGGCAGGCAGAGAGGGAGGGAGAGAGAATCCCAAGCAGGCTCCACGCCCAGTGCAGAGTCTGACCTGGGGCTCAGTCTCACAACCCTGAGATCATGACCTGAGCTGAAATCAAGAGTCAGATGCTTCACTGACTGAGCCACCCAGCAGCGCCTGAACTGAGACCTTTCAAGCCTTTTGCTCCTTACACTGCATCACATAGTTTCCTGAAGACAGGGAGCTCTTAATCAGTCCCACTAAGGCATAGGGGAATTTATGAATATGTGCCTCAGAAGCCTTTTCCAGAAAGTAGAGGCAGGATACTGGGGCGGGAAGCTGAGACTCTCAGGTCTGACTGTCCAGTGGAAAACCAAATGGGACACGGAGAAGACGTGGAGAAGAAGCGATGGGGCCCGGGGGGCTGTTTTAGAGACCATTGCATTCACCGAGGCAGGTGGCACTATCCCTTTGGGTCAGACCAGTTCCTCTATAGGTAAGCCTATTTTTCAGAAATCCCATTTTAAAAAGTTCACTTGGTAGAGAACCTAGAAGGCCAGCACTCCTAACACAGAGAGATAAGGGAGAAGGAAGGGTAAGAGAGTCGGATCCCGTGGGTGTGGATCTCATTTCCACCACTTAGGTAGTACGTGACCTTGGGTAAGCTACTTAATCTCTCTGTTTCACTTGCAAAATGAGGATGATGATCAGTGTCCTGAAAGTGCCTGGCATGGAATAAACACTCAACTAAAACCACGTATTTTATTATTAGTAGTAATATGTCATGTAATATTAAAGCAAAATGTCTAGTCCCACCTGCGTATTTCAGGTGAAGAAATTGAGCTGGGTAGAGAGGTAACAACTTGCTCAACACGGCAGGTCAGGGCCTAGAATCTAGGTATACTGATTGATCCCCCTGATTGCTGGGGGGCCTGGAAAGCATGATGGAGCAGGGATAGCCGAGAGGCTAGGCACCCTTGCATTCAAATCCACAGTGCCCTCACCTGCAGCTGGGGCTTGAGTATGGCTACAGGGGTGAGTTCAAAGAATCACCCCACTTTGTGGTCTGGTTTTTGCTTCAGTTAAGGCAGAATTTTTTATTTTTTTTCCATTTTTTTTTTTTTTTTAGGGAGAGAGAAAGAGAGGGGGAGAGAGGGAGAGAGAGAAGGAGAGAGAATCCTAAGCAGGCTCCATGCTCAGCACTGAGCCCGATGTGGGGCTCGATCCCATGACCCTGGGATCCTGACCTGAGCAGAAATCAAGAGTCAGATGCTCAACCAACTGAGCCCCTCACGTACCCCAGAGAAGCACTTTTTAAGGATAGAATGGTTGCCTTAGAGAAAGACTGAGCTCTCTGTCTGGGGAACTGAAGCTAAGTGAACCCTAGGAGGACAGAGTAGTAGGAATTCAGGCATTGGCTCCAGCCCTACAATGGCTGCAGCCTCGGAAGGTAGGAGTGAGGACTAGAAACGTGTTTGTCTTACAAGTCGTAGGTTCTAGGATCCCAGGATGACAAACCAAGAGAGATTCTAATAAAACCAGCTCCCACCAGATGGATGCGTGTTACACAGAAACATTTGCTGTTAGAACTGAAAATGACCTTCGAAACCAGCTGGTCCCATCTTTCCTCAAGTGAAAGTCCTGGCAATTGTGGGCTTTCAACGACCGATTTTAGGTTGAAAGCAGGTAGAGCATGATAAATAATACTGTCAAACCAGTATGGAGGGAGTTTTGCCCTCCCCCTCACCCCCAGGTTTACTGAGATATAGTTGACATGTAACGTTGTATACCTGTAAGGTGTACAACATGATTATTTCCTATAGCACGTATTATGAAATGATGACCACGATGGAAGTTAGTTACCAAATCCATCTCACATAGCTATCGAACCTCACATAATTACCTTTTCGTGTGTGTCTTAGCAACTTTCAAGTATCCAAGTTAACTGTAATCACCATGCTGTGCACTGGATCCCCAGAACTTATTCATCTTGTAATTGGAAGTCTGTACCCTCCAACCAGCAGCTCCCAATTTCCCCCACCCCGTCTCCCACCCCCTGTCCGTGACAACCACCAGCCTACATGCTGTTTCTGGGAGTTCAGCTTTTTTAGATTCCACATGACAGTGAAATCATACGGCATTTGTCTCTTTCTCTGTTGACTTATCTCACTTAGCCTGACGCCCTCAAGGTCCATCCATATCGTGGCAAATGGAGTTTTGATCCTTGTATCTACTTCCAGCAGAAATTCCAGTTTGATGCCTGTCCATCTAGAAGATCTCTCTCTTCACTTGCAACCTTCCTTTTTAAGAAAGAGCACAGGCTTCAGGCTCAGAGCCTTTAAAAAACATCGACGTTACCAATAGGAACATTTCCCAAAGTCTCTGCTTCTTGGGACACCAGTCCAAATATAGAGAAAAGAAAGTATAAGAGATGTTTCACGGCACATAGTCCAATAACCTGTTTTGTTTTCATTGGTTTTATCTTTAAAGCTGCTTTTCATTTACAGCAAGTGGTACTTTTTTACTTAGCATCAGAAAGTTCCCTTTTTAAAAACAAAATATGCCTAACAAACATGTTCACTGGATGAAAGTACAGGCGATAAAAGAAGCAATAGAGGAATGGCCAGCTTGGGAAAACCAGATCTGAGGCTCAGGGCTTAACCAGGCTGAGGCTCAGGGTCAACGGACTGGGATTCAGTCAGCTGCTCTTTTCAGGACAGGAAGCTGCCTGACAAGCTCTGAGACTGAGTCCCCTAGTCCCTCAGTGAAGGGCTGGGTGACTGATCCCTACAGGCCCCCTGAGGGCTTGGCACCCTGGGTTTCATGGTCCTCCCTCCCTCCCTCCCTCCATGCTGAGGACCCCCCTCGCCCTTCCTCCCTCCCTCCCTTCACGCTGAGGGCCCACTCCCCACCTTCCTCCCCCCTTCCCTTCATGCTGAAGGTCCTCCCTCAAAGATGAGGGCCCCCCTTCCCCCTCCTTCCCTCCCTCCCTC